>NC_136526.1:50468886-50681386 GCF_053919585.1 Euprymna scolopes | reverse complement strand
CAAAGAAAACTGGGACTTTGGAGAGGCTTATTACCACCCAAATTTTAATGATTACCAATGGTCGCTGCTAATAAGAAACCAATGGTCAGTGGTTGTTGCGAGAACGCAAATTCAGCAGCAAAGTTTATCGAAAAAGGGGAGAATGCTGGAAATCAGGGGAGACACTTTGTAACTTAGACTCCAGAGAAAACCACAAGTTGTTCTTAAAGAGAAATCTTTGATGATGGCTTGTGTGTCCACTCCTAATGCTTGGAATGGTATTAACTTATCTTTAATGATAACAGATATGCATTAGTAATAGAAGCATAAGTTGGGATAGGTTTTAAATACAGCAATGTGTATAACTTTTATTAATGGAACGGCTGGAGCGACGGAAGTGCCTATATATTTATCCTTTTTATTAGAGATAGAGTATCAAAGGGGAATAACTCATACTATGACATCCCTCTTTTCTTAAAACAACAAAAGAGTAAAAAAAGATAAAGGAACGACACATTAGGACAACTAAGGACTGTCCTCATCATGAATAAACATTTTAGGTTGTCTTATTATACGACTGGATCTGGTTATTCTTTGAGGTCCATGGTGGGTGTTGGGTATTTTGTGGGGTGAATCTGGAACAGACCTCTGCTGTTAGTTGTGGCGGACCTGGTTTGTTCCATGGGTGTGCGATCTGTTGCTGTACCAACTGCTGATCCTCCATTTGATTCTGGGGATATCATCGCTGAGAAAGCAGATGCTATTCAGTTAAGCCTTGCTGCAGACTTATCTTTCCTCAGGCCTGTGAAAAAAAAAAAACAAAAACAACCCACTACTATACCAGAATCCCCTCCATTTTTATTTTCCCCCAGCCAGCATACACCTTCTGTCAAGAGAAAGGCCGGTGCCTGCGAGCAGCAGAAAAGCAATCTCAGTCTCAGAAAAGTAAGGATGAGGAAACTCCCCTTCCTTGCAGAGGACCAGATATGTGATGTAGTTTCTTAACACGCAGCTGACACTATGACATCCAGGCTGTGTGGGTTGCTACGTCCATTGACGCTCCTTACAAAGGTCCAGGGGAATGAAGGAGAGAACTCTCAAAACTTCCCAGACGCCCCCTTAACAAAATTCTATGCGCCATACCAGGGTCGGGCATACCAAGATGCTCTGAATTATGATCAGAGGGCGATACAGGACCTAAAGTTAGTGGATGAGGGGCATGAATCCCTCAACCAGTTGGCAGGATGATGTGAGAGGAGGGTCCAGATTTACGTTGCCCCTTCATTTTACTGGTCCCTTAAGTTTTCCCTCCTGCTGGATGTCGGAGGAATAGCTTGAGATTACATCAGCCAGTCATGTGGTATACTATCCTCTGTAGACTTCAGGCCAGTGGTTGACACTGGCTAGTTGCAATGGCTGCGTCTTTGAGCTTAGGAAGTTTAAATGCGAAGGGTATGAGGTGATGAAGCAAAGCAGCTTACATCCTTAGCGATTTCCTGGCTCTGAACCTAGATGTGCTTATGGTACAAGAGACTTACTCCGATCTGGTGGACGGTCATCGGCTGTTGTGTGGGCATTTCAATGTCTTCTCAGTATTTGGTGACTATGTTAGTAGGGGGGTCTCTCTGTTAGTTACATGCACTCTGTCAGCAGGGGTAAAGGTTGTACACATGGCCGCTGATAGCAGACTGGTCATGGCCAATCTTGCCATGAAAATTATAGGATTCAGGGTCGTCACGGGTTATATACTCAATCGCGTTTGGGAGCGCGTTGCTCTTTTCCATCAGGTGGAGGTGTTTCTCAGTGGTTCAGAGCAGTTAGTTTTACTGGTGGACTGGAATGTCGTCTTGGATCCCCGGATAGATAAGGTGGGTGGTGATAGAGGGTCAGATTGGTGTGAGACAAGTCTGTCTGACCTGATGACTCAGCGTGATGTTGTTGACAAGTTTAGTGTCGATCACCCAGGACAGGAGACATGGACGTAGCTCTCTAGCCGGCTTTCGAGTTCAAGTTCTTATTGAGATTGGTTGTTAGTAAGAAAAGTCAAGGTAGAGTACATATCTTATCCCATGTCCCACTGGTTATGCCATTTGGACCAAAAACTGCTTGTGACCAGGATGAATTGAGATAGGAATCCTGACAGAATCCTAAGCTAGCTGGGTACTGGGAGTTGAACACCTCATTATACGAGATGTCTGACTTCCGGGCGAAGTTAGAATATTTTATAAAGGGATTAGTTGGGGCAGTAAACGAGAGTACGTGGTGGCTTAGTGGCTAGTGTAGCACATTAGGGACTTTTCTGTCAAATACAGTCAGCACCTCACCTTATCTAGGGCTAAGCAAAAAAGTGCTTAGAGAATAGGTTGGTCTGGGTGGGGCTGTCCCTAGAGATAGATTTAACTAAGATGGATCTGAAATGTTCGGCTACCAAGCGGTGTGAGGGTTAGGTAGTTAATTCTAGGTTAGAAAAAGTGTCTAACAAAGCCATTAACGTCAAGGAACTTGAGCGAAATTCTTTACTTGGTTGGAAATTGGATAATTATAGTTCAGAAGAATACACCATAGTGTGTCGACTCGGGAGATTTGCTAGCAGTTTTGAGTGCATTTCACGGAACGCTTTAGCTACTTATCCAAGTTCTGCATCCAGGAGTTTGGCAGCTATTTAGCTAGCTTTCCTCGCCTGAAGGCGGCTAGCTATGATGGTCAGATTGCAGAGTGTGGGGTAGTATCTGCTCTAAAGCAAGTCAGCTACAACAGATCACCAGTGCTTGATGGTCTGCCCTATGAGCTGTACTTGAGGATGTTGCACATATTCGTTCCGATTCTGATGGGTGTGTTTAACCACTGGTTTGGCATAGGATCCGTCCCAGGTCACGTTACTAAAGGCGTGGTCACACTTCTGAAGGAGAAGAAGAAGAACGGGTGTGTTGGGGAGGCAAGATGATTACACACAAATATGAAAATTTTGGCCAGAGTTCTTGCGAATTGTTTGCAGGTTGTTATCACTGGCTTGTTCAGAATTACACTGTGAAAAGGAATTCAATTCAAAACAATCTGCACTTGACTTGCACGATCATAAAGGATTTAGAAGACAACACTACTGCCTCGCTGATCAATTTAGATCAGTCTAAGGCGTTCAATAAGGTCGACCATCGTTTCTTGCTCTACATCCTCTCATTAGAACCTTTCCTACACACACTGAGGCCAGAGGCGGCTGGACTGGCTCTGCATGGTATTGTTTTTCCTGGTGAAATGCCAGCCAGGCTTACCACATATGCTGATGCTATCATCGTGTGCATGTCGAGTTTTCATGACATAACAGCAGTGATTAAGACACTAAAACAGTAAAAAGAAGTTACGGGGGCCATGGTCACACTCAGCAAATCTGTTGGCCTAAGGTTGGCCGCCTGGCAGGAAGGCGTAGCCTTACCAGGCAACTTTATTTGGACCAACGGCCTAATTCGCATACTAGCGTGTGGTTTGGACCAGGCCTCCAGTTGGAAAATAACTGATCTAAGTTACAGGCAAAGTTGGGAGCATCAGTGAGGATTTGGCTCTAAACTGGACTTTCCCTTAGGATGGAGGTGTGCTCCACTTAAGTCTTTCTGCTGATTCTTTTTTGATTGTCTGTACTTCCCTTGCCTGAAACAGGCAGAAGCTGCTAGTGCATAGACAGGTCTGTACTCAATGTCTGGTTGATGGGAACTTGGAGATGCCAGACTTGAAATATCACAGACATGCCGAGAGAATGTCGTTCCTGTGCAGACCTTTGATGGCAAATACGTGGGGCCGTGCGGTTGAGCTCACCTTTACCGACCCCATCCACGACCCTTTTGTCGAATGCCATCATAGATCGAGGGGCCAATCAGTTTTTTGACGAATGCTCTGAAATGCTCTCCCTGTGTTACCTGGGTCCAGAGACCTTGCATAGTCTAGGAGGGCACTATATCGGGAATTAGTGGAGAAGACCACTTTGAATCCTCTTGGAGAGAGGCTACAGTTGTCGGAGGAGAATATATCCTCTCAATGGACTTGGGCCGCAGGCCGCGGTTACCTCAACAATACCAAGTTTTCTCTGACCTGGCGATTGATTTGGAACGCAATATGCCTTAATGGCATGTGATTCAGGATTGGAAGAGACTTTTTTCCTGGTGTGTGGAAAATGAGATAGAAACCTTAAATCATGCTTTTTTCAATGGCTCCAAACTTTTGGAGTTCTTGGCATATGTCAGCGAGGGGATGGTTCGCATCATCCCCAGGCAGGTGACTTGTTTAGTTTTAACTGCTGTTATCTACAGCGTGGATCCTCTGTTGTGCAGAAAGGAATGAATGGCGTTCCTAGCAATTTTAGCTGATTTAAATAGTCCACCCCAGAGAGGATCAGTCGCTTAGCTAGTAGAAGAGGACGAGTTCCATGTCTCCTGCTTTATTTTAGGTGTTAGCATGCCCCAAAAGATGCCCTCTCCCAGTAAAATTTTATTTTGGGACCCGGATTTCCCATCCTGATTGAATGTTATCTTGGAGGTCACCGACCCTTTCTTTTGTCCCCACTCGTCGATATTTCTTTTGTCCCTTAGAATTACCCACTTCCGTATTTGGGAAATGACTCTTGCTTTTGGCTTTTTTTTTCAGAAGGCAGCAAGCATTTTAATTAATTGTATTGTGAGGCTCCCCCATTTTTAGTAACATAGTATCTTGAGTATTTTGTTTAGTTTATTTATTTTTCTTTATTTTTGGGTGTTCTTTAGGCTGTTAGGTTTTTATCCCACTCCCCATCGTTGCATCATTGTAAATATTGTATTTGTCACAATTGTATTCTTTGTATGTATTGTTTTTGTATTGTTTTTTTTGTTGTAATTTTGCAAATGGGGGAAAAATCCACACATGCTTATATGTTTGTACAAATAAAACCATTAAAAAAAATGCAGGGTTGTTTTATTTCTAAATAGCGTAGGTTGATAGAGTAAATGTGGTATTTTGTTGGATGAGGTTGGGAATTGACAAAGTGAACGACCCATGATACCCACTCCCCCTCCCTATTTCCTTTTCTGCTGGCCTTGTGCTGAATCTTTCTACTTTGTTAAATATTTGCTGTGTTCATTTCAAAAAAAAAATTTGTGTAAAAATAAAAACTTTAAGAGAATGTGAATTTTAAGTGTTTTTGAGGAAAGGGATACATAATTAAATAGAAATAAGGGATGCTATGCTACACATTTTATTTCTCGGTTAATGGGGGAAATCCTTCATGGCTGATTTTCTTTCTATCCAAAGTGCCCCTTCTTGAGGGAGCTGATTTTCCTCCACATAAAAAATCCGACCTTGTGTGTAACTTCGTCCTCGTGAGGAGGCAAATAAACAAAAAAAATAGCAAAAAGGTTTTTGACTTTCGGACCAAGATCAAAGTGTAGTATCTATTCTGGTGCTGTACTTTTTGGTCTCTGTTAATGGAGGAGAACTCCTTTATGACTGATACATTTTTTATTTTCATTATTAACCAGAGTGTCCCGTTAAAAACTGACCTTGTGTCTGCCCTCCTGGGGAGGTAAGTAAACAACAAAAAATATAAATAAAACAAAATAGAAAAAAAGGGGTTTTAATGTGAATATCAATACACAAAAAATTATATATATATATATATATATATATATATATATATATATATATATATATAAGAGCAAGTAGTTAATAAAACATGTTTAAAATACTTTGAAAAAGAGTTAAAAACATATTTCATCTGAAAAGGAAACACTTAATAAGTGGATAGTCCTTAATCCGCGGAGTTTCGAAGAAATACTTTCCTTCTCATCAGAGGGTAGGAATTAGCAAAATGCGGGATCGGATTTTACATACAAAAAGATGAAACTGCAAGTAAGTCAAAGATCTTACTTGATAATAAAAAGTTAAGCAGAGGGAATATGCTGAAGAAAAAGTTGATTTCACGTGAATTGATAGTTTGATGAAAGGTAAAGTATCCAAGGACGGTAAAATCCAAAAATGCAAATCCAAGAAAGTTAATTAAATTTCCATTCGCACAAGTAAAATCCAAGGAAATCACGTAATTGGAAGATGGTCCAAAATAATCCAAAAATCCGAAATCCGTGGAATAATTCACAAATATGTACAAGGAAAAGGAGAAAAAATTCCAATAATATTAATAAAAGAAAAATAAGATATGCGTTTAATACGGCTGCCGAGATAAAATGTAATCAAGAAAAATCAGTGAAGAAGAAAGAAAAAAAGATGAAATGGTGATAGAATTAAATATAAATATTATTTTATTTTATATATATATATATATGTATGTGTGTGTGTGTGTGTGTGTTTGTAAATTGGCACATCTAAAAATGACACGGAAAAATAGTGCAGGTATAAATGGCAAAAATGTTTAATTAGGTAAAAATTGAACTTGACACCTGAACACAGGACCGTTCGAGAAGTATAGATTAAGCATCCGTCTCTCTAGTTTAAAATAGGGCTAAGCCCCCCCCCCCGTAAAAACATTAAATAAATAATGTTTATTGGCATTTACACCAGCAGGGGTGGGAGTTCGATTTTCTTTTTGTAATACGGACTAACCAAGGTCAGCAATGGTTTCTCATAGTTTGAGTGATTCTTTTAGTGAGCCAGAATGAAAAATATCGTGGAAGAGATATTAATTGCTCGTATATCCACTCTCTTTTTAAAACATAATTTATAACACAAGCCGAGCCAGCAGGTCTGATGTTTTTATGCTTGTTTGTAGCTTTTTATGTTCTTCGTTTCTGTCCAGAAAACTAGTAATTTTGTAGCAACCTCCCCTAATGAACTATACTCTCTGGCGGATCAATGCTTCCCTGTAAGTTCTTCGGCCATAGACTGGCCAATCGACAGGCAGGGCGCATTGATCCTACTGTCCCCAAAAAGAGTGCAGGGGACATCCAACAGTCAGCACAGAGACGCGAGCGAAGACACACCTTCCTCTCCTCCTCGCCCAGCACCGACAGTCCGACGTGGACCTGACTCAAGAATTTCGAGCTCCATCACTATTATCTCGTGGAATAAAGACTTGCAAAGGTTCAATGTTAAAAGGAGTTTGTCATTTTTTTTATCGAGGGTTCTATAAGATAAAAGATTAGCTGGGGTACAACTACCCCACTAAAATTTTTACCAGCTGCTACGAGGGCGTTTCGTTTCATCAGTATTGAAACCCAAACATATGTAGTTCAATTTGGGGGATTTTTCTCAATAAAGAATGATTTTGAAAATAATAACGTCATTATTTAAGCATGTTCCATACTATTCGGCACAAGCACCCAGAGCTCTGATCATAACTAATTTTCTTTCATAACAAAAAGTTATAATTGCGAATTGGAGAAAAACATGGACAAACAAAATCAAAGCAAAACAGATGATAATTTCATAAATATTGGCAAACCAGAAGAGTACCCGATTCAAAGTCAGCAGCAAACGGTTTTTGTCCAGTCCCTGACCCGAAACTTCATCAGTAACATCATTCCCGTCGAGAGTTTCAATTTCTCAAGTTTATTTATTTATAAATTGTTGGGTGAAAATACAGAATAGTTAACAAAGAACTTTCCCTTCAGGTTTTGCTGATTTTTTAGAAAGCCATCCTAAACTAAGAGACTCGGTAATGGTTTAAAAATAAAAATGAAACAAACACTTGAAGAAACCCATTCGATAAATGTTACCATAATATGTATTGGGTGAATTTGCTACCAGAAATTTGTCTTATTTTTTATTTTTAAGTTATTATCGAAAGTCCAAAGATATGTAAAGGACAGGATTGCCTACTAACGTAATTGGCAATCCCGTCATCTGTTGTTAAGTCGGAGAAGAAGCAAAGGTCGTGTAATGAAGTATGCCGTTATATGACTACAACCAAAGCAATTTATGGGTTTGTATTACTGTACACATAGATTCGAAAACGTTGTCAAAAAGCAAATATATAACAAATAAATGTTATCAAAGGCAAGATAAGTTACTTTTCTACCAAACTGGATATATTTTTCGTGTTTTTATTCAATGTAACATGTTTATTCAGCTCGAAAACCATACAGTGTTTACCGATGTATTGGAACATTCATGATGGCGTCTTATTCTCTCTTTAACACGGTAAGTGTGGGAAAAGATGTTATAAATAAAAAAACGGATAAAATACTGTTAAAAACTCGCTCAATATATGTTACCGTGACATAGGTTGACATATATTCGGCGGGTTTTTAATAGTATTTTGTATAGTTTTTTTTTTATTTATAACACCTTTTTCCATACTTACGGTGTTAAAAAGGGTGTGAGACGCCATCTTAAATTTTCGAATATATCGGTAAACACTGTATGTTTTTCGAGCTGAATAAACATGTTACATTGAATAAAAACACAAAAGATATATCCAGTTTGGCAGAAAAGTAACTTATCTTGCCTTTGATAACATTTATTTGTTATATATTTGTTTTTTGACAACTTTTTCGAATCTATGTGTACAGTAATACAAACCCCAATTTATTTATATTAAAGTACAAAACAAATATGGTAAAAGTTCATAGCAGATATGTATTATGTTAATTGCGTTTTGTCCTCGAGTTCTTGATTAGAGGTTGACGTCAGACTGGCATTTACCAAACCAGAGAGCGCCTATCGTCACATCTTTACTTGTTGAGAGTTCCAGCGAAAAGAGAATGAATAATACAGAACGAAAGTGAACGTTAGCTGCATCGCGAGGGATGGTGTTACCAGAGTTGAAGGACGATAATCGTGTTGACCTAAGGTCATTCGTTTGTATGTATGAGTTCGCTTGTGTGGAGAACTCAGTTCCCATAGATATAACCCTATCGTCTTCACCATTTCTTTTTTTTTCTCACGTAGCACTCTGAACACTTGTGATTTATACAGCAATTTTGCACATTTGATATAGTATAACATTTTTTAACGAAAACTCTTTTTAGTGCGAGAAAATAAAAAGCAGTGGCCACCAGCTATTAAATGACTGAATTAAATTTTCATTTTCAAAACTTATGTCGGAAATTTATCCTCTTTCCGATTAATTCGACACGAAAATAACTAGCCTGCAAAAAAAATAAAAGAAAAGAAGGGAAAAAAAGGGGGAAGGTAAAGAATAAAATATAAAGGTCTTGTTTTAAAACGAAGAAGAGATTTTATTTACAATTAAGTTGGTTGCAAATTTTCCACTTTCCGGGCATTAAATTAAAAAACAAAAAAACCAACATAACATACAATGTAAAAAAAAACAAAAAAAAAACGCTGGTTCTTATATTGAAAATGTCGTATTAATGAACGAATAAAATATAATTCAAATAGTAGTTCCTAATCTCTCTCTCATATGCAATAAATTTTAGGAACGTACTCACAAATTGATGGCGGTCAGGCATGTGCCCCCTGTTTTTTTCAATTTAAAGTCCTTTAAATTTTCTCTCCTTCAAATTGCGTGCAAACCATAGCCATGTAAAATAGTCTTCAGAACTTTGCTTTGTCGCGTCCCAGTGTTCTGTTGCCGGGAATTCTTCTTTGAAGGAGGCTCAGGATATTCCACATCTGTGCCGGGCAATGAATCTACGACCACTCTCCATGCCGCCGGAATTTCAAAGAGTCCGAATTTCACGCTGGGCTCGTGACGTCATCAAGGAGCTAACATTGTTCTTTTCCTTTAAATTAAAGGGAGTTTCGTACGAACCCAAAATATACGAAATTAAGAATCATAAAAGATACGAAATACAGAAAATAAATGTAAGAACCGGAATAAAAAATATAATAAAAGTAAACGGGGGGGGGGCACTATTATTGGTACAAAAAAATTCCAACACTTAATAAATTAAATTAAATTAAGGTAAATTTGGCAGCAGTAACATTTTATTTAGGCTTTCTTTCAGCTTATTATATATAAATATTTATTATAAAATAATTATTGAATAAAACATTATAATTCTTCTTTTCAGTGTTTTTTACAGAATTTGGACCTAACCAAACTGACTTTTTCCAACGAAGCTAAGGGCTTATCCCTATTTTAAACTAGGGGAAACAAGCTCAGCCTCAGCTCGCATTTTTTTTAATTTTTTTCTTGTCAAAGTCTCATTTTTACCTAATTATTCACTTTGCCATTTTTACCGGTGCCATTTTAACTGGTGCCATTTTTCCAAGAACCGTAAACCTATATGGATGATCTGATTGTTTTTATTGTTTTTTTTTTTCAATATCGAAAATAAATATAATAGGTGATTTTTTTTTCAATATAGCAAATAATATAATTAATATATTTATTTTTTCCAATATTGCTAATAACTAATATAGATAATTTTATCGTTCCTTTTTCAATATTAGAAATAATATAATAAATAAATTGTTTTTTTTTCAATATGTCAAATAAATACGAGAGCTAATTTTATTGTTTTTTTTTTCAATATTACAAATAAATACAATAGATAATTTTATCGTTTTTTTAATATTGTAAATAAATATAATAGATAATTTTATTGTTGTTTTTTCAATATTGCAAATAAATAAATAGATATTTTTTTTGTTTTTTTTCAATATTGCTAATAAATATAATAGATAATTTGATTGTTTTTTTTTCAATATTGCATATGAATATAATAGATAATTTTGTAGTTTTTTTCAATATTGCAACTAAATACAATATATAATTTTATTGTTTTTTTAATATTGCAAATAAATATAATAGATAATTTTATTGTTTTTTTTTCAATATTGCAAATAAATACAATAGATAATTTTATTGTTTTTTTAATAATGCAAATAATATAATAAATATATTTATTGTTTTTTAATATTGCTAATAATATAATAAATGTATTGTTTCTTCAATATTGCAAATAAATATAATAGATAATTTTATTGTTCTTTTTAATATTGTAAATAAATACAATAGATAAGTTTATTGTTTTTTATTGCAAATAAATATAATAAATAATTTTATTGTTTTTTTTTAATATTGCAAATAAATATAATAGATAATTTTTTTTCAATATTACAAATATATAAATATAAACGATAATTTTATTGTTTTTATTTCAATATTGCAAATAAATTCAATAGATAATTTTTTTTTCTCAATATTGAAAATAAATACAATAGATAAGTCAATTCAAAATGGTTTGGGAAAAGGTGTTATAAATAATAAACTAGACAAAATACTGTTAGAAATTCGGTCAATATATGTTACCGTGACGTAAGTTGACATATATTCGGTGTTTTTTTAATAGTATTTTATCTAGTTTATTATTTATAACACCTTTTCCCAAACTTACCATGTTAAAGAGAGTGTCGGGCGCCATTTTGAATTTTCCAATACATCGGTAAACACTGCATGTTTTTCGAGCTGAATAAACATGTTACATTGAATAAAAACACAAAAAATGTATCCAGTTCGGTTGAAAAGTAACTTAATCTTGCCTTTGATAATATTTATTTGTTATATATTTGTTTGTTGACAACTTTTTCGAATCTATGTGTACAGTAAATACAACCCATTTATTTGTTATATATTTTTTGACAACTTTTTTCGAATCTATATGTACAGTAAAACAAACCCGTGATGTCTATTGCGAAAGCCGTTCCTAATATGGGGAGGTTAGGTTGGCGGTATTTATTCGTTGTCAGCATACCCGAAAACCTATAAACGTCGACATTTTCAGAATAACCCCATGGCAGAATGCTCTTGGCAAGTTTTACCAATCTTTGCTTCTATTTTCATTTCCAACCATATAAAAAAAAATGTTGGATTGTTTTACATTCAAAAATTTAAACAATTTTTTTTATTATTAAAAGAATCATGAATACATTTTTAACAATAAAATCAAAATTTTTGTTTTAACAATACATAAAAATAAAAACAAAAATTGAAATCACAATAAATGAAATAAGTATTTTCATTTTCTGCGAAATTGCTTTTTCAGTCGCCATCTTAAAATGTTAACTTCCACCCTCAAACTCGTCTCGTTTTACATTAACTCATCTTATGATCTTTTTTTTTCTTACTGAAAGCAGATTGAAAAACAAAATAAGTAAGTATTACTTGAATTTAAGGTACTTGTACAGTTTAATCAAGACATTAAAAAATGGAAATATCGAAAAAAAAAGTTCGGGTTTGTATTACTGTACACATAGATTCGAAAAAGTTGTCAAAAAACAGATATATAACAAATAAATATTATCAAAGGCAAGATAAGTTACTTTTCTACCTAACTGGATACATTTTTTTTTTTTTGTTTTTATTCAATGTAACATGTTTATTCAGCTCGAAAAACATGCAGTGTTTACCGATGTATTGGAAAATTCAAAATGGCGCCCGACACTCTCTTTAACATAGTAAGTTTGGGAAAAGGTGTTATAAATAATAAACTAGGCAAAATACTATTAAAAAAACACCGAATATATGTCAACATATGTCACGGTAACATAATGAGCGAATTTCTAACAGTATTTTGTTTAGTTTATTATTTATAACATTTTTCCTGAACTTACCGTATTTTAGAGAGTGTCGGGCGCCATTTTGAATTTTCCAATACATCGGTAAACACTGTATGCTTTTTGAGCTGAATAAGCATGTTACATTGAATAAAAACACAAAAAATATATCCAGTTAGCAGAAAGGTAACTTATCTTGCCTTTGATAACATTTATTTGTTATATATTTGTTTTTATGACAACTTTTTCGAATCTATGTGTACAGTAATACAAACCCCAAAGTTCATATTGTACGTATTCGTTTTGAACTGAAGAGCTCCGAGAAAAAAGTCACTTAATTTGGTCGAGTATTTTTTTTCTTTTCTTTTTTTACAACGGAAAAACACGTTTTTATGACAGCACGTTGAAGGTAGACATCTTTGAATTTTAAAAATTTTTCTTTGAACTTTTAGAACACGCCACGGGGAGACTGACACTCCCTCCCCATCTTTAATACTCGTTTTTCTTTCTAAAAATCGGATCTTTTGCTCAGTATCATAAGAACGTGTTTTTTTTCGCTGTAAAAAAAAAAATAAAAATAAATAAAAATTAAAAAAATACTTGATAAAATAAATTGAAATTTTTTCGGTGAACTTCATTCCATAACGGATACGTACAATTTAAACTTTTTTTTCGATATTTTCATTCTTTAATGTCTTGATTAAACTGTACAAGTACCGAATTTAATGGTACTTCTGCACTTTAATGCACGTTTTTCTGTGAATCGCGCTCAGCAATGCCCGGCGAAAAACGGAAAACGCTGGATTATAATGAGCGAGTCAAGAAAAACATAATGAGCGAATACAATTAAAAAAAAAAAAATGAAAGAAAAAGAAAATAGAAACCTACCGTAAGAATTACAAGCATTTTACTGTAGGTACGTGCAAAATGAATGTCGATGCTTAAAATGTTTAAACATTTTGACCCCTCCCTTTACTAAAGAATTCACCAAAAATCAGGAAATAAACCAATTTTAATAAAATTTTCAGTATTTATCAAATAATGATCACGAAATATAATAAAAGCATTATTTTTATTTGAATGTTTATGGAAATGTATTATTTTGTTTAAACAAAAAATACCTTTATAAAAGTTATGGTTTTCTGTAGTAACAAAAATATGAATAAATTTATTTTAGCCTTTTTTATGAAAATAAAGCATCGTAAATTATAACAATTTAAAAATAATATATTAAATTTTTACAGGAACATTACGATAAAGGCCCTTTAAGTCTGTATTAATGAATTCGATATAACTTGAAGAAAAATTAATTTCTCAAACTACTGATATCATCATTTAATTAAGCATTGTTCATGTAATATTTTCACACAAAAAATATAATTGCAAAAAGATATTTCTACTTTTTTTTAATTACGGGGTTTGCATAACTTTTACATGTAAGATTTTAATGTTTTCCTTGCTTGCATGTATGTGTAACTTTCAGCATAACATAATTTTTATGTAATCTTTAACAATAATTTTAAAAGAATTAATTTAAAAACAGGAAAATAGAAAATTAATTAAATGAAAAAATGGTAAAAATGATACAAACGTTCAGGATAGGGATGTACAGATGCAAGTCTGGGGCGGGGGGGGGTAGCGCATCCTCCCTCCTGACGTCATTTTCAAGTAACATAAATTTAAAATTTGGAGATTTCTTTATGTGAATAATTAAACTACTTGACCTAATATCCTTATTCAATTCCCTAGTTTGTCGGTGGTTTAAGTAAAAACATTTCTTTTTGTTTTACAGTGATGTTAAACGTTTTTGTGTTGATATTCTGGTGTGATCAACTTTTCGATTTAACTCAAAATATTGAAGATGGGAACAACTGATGAGAATGACAACTGCATATGATACGGTAAACCATAAGACACTTAAGCAAGGCAATAAAATCCTCTCACTATAAATTGTTTGTTTTTGTTTTACGGCATATCAACCCTTTTCAGGTTATTTAATTCCGAATCCAAAGATTTGGAAGAAAAATTTTTTAATAGAATATATTTGTTGTTTTCAAGTCGGTTTCTATTTAACCCATAGTTGGGACCCTAACAGGTACTACCACTCCGGGCCAGAGTGGACCTGGGAGCAATGGCAATTAAAGGGTGGGTCCACACTCCCCAAAGCCCGCAAGCTGGGGATTCACCACTGGATATTGTTTAAGGTCATATCCAGGACCTCTCACTATAAGATCAACGCATGGGCCCACAATCCATCAGTAAGAACTTCTCCATTGTAGTTAACACCAATATCAAACTTTGCCATGCATTTGAAGATTATATCTTTCTCTTTCCATCTATTCTACACCAGATTAATGGACATACCAGATTGCAATTACAGATTATAAGGCCACCTTTATGATAGTAGAGACAATGTTCTGTAAATAGCTGATGCATTTCACCGCAGAATTGCTACTGTTTCCAATAGATTCATTGTCTTTCACCCAGCTCATATTATACCTGGTAGGGACACGTATGTGCAACACCAACTGAGCATCTCTCCTGATTAATTCCAATACCCTCTGCAAGAGTCTACTTGCTATTCTCTTTTGAATAGATCTGCTTCCTATACCCTGTTAATGGTATCCGTTATCATATATCTGTGGGGGATTATGTATAAGTCATCCTACTGTCTTCCCAATGGGATTGTCGTTTGTGTTATATACAACTGGATATTTGGAGAGATTATATACATTGAGTTTGTACAGAGAGAAAACATTTTCCACCTGGTAATAATGTTTAAAACGTTGGAAGGTACGTCTTCCAAATAGAAAAAAAAATATCTGATCTTTGGACCCTTAGTTCGAGCAACTAACTGAAAGTGTAACAAGTGGTCAGAAATATTAGTTTCAGATATCACACTTTCATATATCTTATTTTGCTAACAAAAAAAGTGCCTAGACAGTATGCATTAATTGAAAGGATGAGAATTTATTAGGCTATAATACGGCAAATTTTTACTTTGTTCTACTTGAAGGCATCCATCAGCATAAGGTTGTTCACAATTATCAGAACCTTAGTTATAGCCTAACTTTCACTTACCAACTCTCAAGTCCAGCCTTTTCTTTTGCTCAGTATGGCACAGGAGCACTTATAAACAACAAGTGCTTTACAGCACTTTCCTGCCTGTGTTTAGCAAAGAAATGTGGCTTCAAGTCTTCCATATTGCATTTCATCGAATATCGCTAACAAATGTTGTGAGTAAGCCTTCATTTTACGAAGCAATATACCATTTTTCCTTACTGTTATAGAGGCTTCGTTTATAAAAGCAAAATTCCATTTTCCTTCACTTTACTGATTGCAGACAATGAATATATGTATTGAGATCAAACACCCCACTCTCGTCATCACACATGGGTACTCATAACCAACGAGTGCATTTCAGCCTTTCCTGCATGTTTTTGCCAAAGAAATCTGGCTGCAAGTTTGCCTCTTTCATTTCATCAAATATCACTAACAAATATTGCGATTCCATGAACAAAGCTTCTTTCTTAGAAGTGCATGCCTGTGGAACTCTGTTCTGTTTGCCTGTTTCCCACCTGACTACAACCTGGATGTCTTCATGTCCAATATAAACAAATTCCTGATAAACCGCCCCCTTAAGTAAGACACTTTATCAAATCTCCATTGTTAATGATTAATACGATATTATCCCATTGATTACTGTACAAGCAATAACCCTTATCTTCGAGTGGCTTCTGGACCTTTATAAGTGGTGACTACCATGTAAAAAAAATACAGCTTGATTTTTCCAGGCAATACTGCATTTTTCCTTACTTTCATAGGTGCTTTTTCTATAAAGGCAAAATCAAACACACCATTCTCGTCATCAATCAAATCTAACACAATTGCCTATTAGAATTGATTCTCGAACAGATTAGCGTGGGTTTCACTACTAATCTCTGGTAGCAGTTTTAAGTTACATTTTCGTGTTATCCTGCCATTATACGCAAGTAAACTTATTTAATTTTGGCTGCTTTATTCTTTCCTTCAAATATAGTTGCATTAAAAACTTCATCAAGCTAACATTGTTTTCAAATCTTTAATCAATTATCATTGCTTCTAAATCTTTCATTAAGTATCATTACTTTTAAATTTTTACTGAAACATTCATTTCAAAGTTATACTAAAAGTTCGCTGATCCAAAAGAACTTAGTTTTTATTACAGTTACAATTAGCTTTACACGTGACACAATCGAGTTTATGTCAATTATATTAGGGGGATAAGCTTTGCCTCTTACAATTGCTTTACAATGGATTGATATTTCAAACCTAGTCACATATGGCATCAGTAAAAATACCTTAGTTACATTTTGGGGATTAAAGTCTATATGTTTTTAAATATTTTGTACTTTCACCTTACAAATTGATAAACAAAAGATACATTTGTTACGTTTTGAGGGATTGGGGTCTACATGTTTTTAACTATTCTGTACTTTCACCTAACAAATTAAGAAACAAAAGATAGGTTTGTTACTTTTTGCGGGATTAGAGTCTACATGTTAACTTTTTTTAAATTACATTTTCACCCCCATACAAGGCACATTGCCACTTTGATGTAGGGTGCTACTAACAGGGGCAACAACTACTGGGGTACTATGTAGGGATTTTGACAGCAAGATGTTGGTTCATGTTGCACTTGAACTTCTGCACGTCAGTACAGTTAGGGAAGCAGGGACCTGGAATGGAATTCCAAAGTCTAGCGGTTCTGGGGAAGAAACTACTGGAGTAGAAAGATCTTTTACATCTAGGGATCTCTATAGTGTGTGGTTGGGATTTTGCAGCCTGTCGGGTCTGTCGAGGGTGTTCACGTCGTATCCTGTACTTTCACAAAACAAATTAAAAAACAAAAGATACCGTCAAAAATAAATAACAATCAGCAATCTCACTAAATCTGAATATATCTCAACCCGAGAACTTGTTTTCATAAAAAATTATCTCAAAAAGTACTATATGAAAATAAATTATAATCAATTTTTATACCTGTAAAACCAAAATTAATTTAAATAAAAATTAACTGAGATTACTTATGTTTCTTTAATACTTTATTAATGTATGCAAAAATACTTTTTATTAAAAATGACAATGCATTTGTAAAATAGTGCCTTTTTCATTTATAATACCGATTTTATTTTTAACCTTGCAGACCCGAAGCAACACTTTAAATATTTCCATTTTTCTATGACAATATGTTTTTATACTTACATTTTAACCTTTCATTTAATATTGTTTTTGTTATAACTGTTACATAAATTTGGAATGTCTCCATTGTTTATTCAAAAACATTATTATTCTTGTTTTTATTTTAGTGAAAATCATTTTCTAACAAATAATCTTATTATACTTTGACATGTGAAAAATATGAATGTTTTTGATTTGGGTATGTTTTATGCAAATATATTTTACATAAAAATGATGCTGCATTTATAAAAATAATTTTTTTTTTAATGTAATTTTAATACCGTTTATATTTTAAGCTTGCAGGTGCGGACGCAATATTAAAACTCGTTTGATATTTTTATATGATATGATACTTACATTTGAAAGTTTCCACGTAATGATGTTTTGTGAATAAGGATATAACGGTTACATTTCCCACAATAAAATTTTGGATATCTTTATTATTTCATAAAACCATTTTATTTAAATTTGATTTTCATAAAACAATATTAAGTACAATTAAATATATGAAATAATGAAATCGCAAAATATATGAGAATTTTTAGACATTCATATATTCTATTGTTATACAAAGAACAATGGAAAAAATAGCTTGATTTATATGCACTGAAAAGCATTAGTTCATAATTGTAGCAAATAAACGGGATTCTGATAACTGTTTTATCAATAGTGTTTGATAAACCATTGAAGTTTTTTTTTTACACGGTGGTCACCACTTATCAAGGCCCGGAAGCCACTCATGGATAAGGTTATTGCAAGTACAGTACGTTAGTGTGGAGATTTGATGAAGTGTTTACTTAAGGGGGCGGTTCATTAGGAATTTGTTAACGTTGGACTTGAAGACATCCAAGTTGTAGTCAGGTGGGAAGCAAGCAGACGGAACAGAGTTCCACATGCGTGCAGTTCTAAGAAAGAAAGTGTCTCAAAAAATTATTAGGGCATTTATTTTTCATTTGTAAGCTATAAAAATATGAAAATTCTAAAAAAGCCAACTTATATTTTGGAATTCATCAATGAAGGTTTTGTGAATATTTATTTTTATATAATCTATAAAAAGGAGTGTTTCCTTATGCTTTACAATAGTCACATAACTATTTGGACAACTGTTAACATAGATAAGGCCTGATTGTTTATATTACTTGTATTGATAGAACTATTGTTCTCATCTTGAGTGTTATTTGTGCAACGTTTCGGTCGGATGGTCCTTCGACCGTCTTCGGGCATGTTGGTTGTGGTTTGGAAAAGAAAAGAGAAAATATTTACAATTGAAATCTGAGGAGGATTTTTGTCGGAGAAATTTATTAATTTAAAATTGTGTCAATTTAAAAATAATTTTTCAGTGAGATTTTTCTTTTTAATAATCAATTTCCTTAAATATTATAATGAATTACTTTTTTTAAGTGCATGCTTATATGAATCCCCGAAAAAGTACATTTTTGATCAGGAAGTTAAAAATTAAATTTCTTTTTACTTTATATTTGTATTAGTTTATTGTATGGACTGTTGCTCTCATCTCGGTTGTGTCTTCTTAACGTTTCGGCCGATATATCCTCCGACCATCTTTACGTTCATTCACAGTGGATGTTATTGGTGAGAAGTGAAAAAAAAATATATATATGAATATATTTATATTCTATATTTTAAGAGATCAAGCGGTTAAACTCCCCTCGTTCCTCGTTATTTTATTATATTTCTTTCTTTTCCTCCTTCTTTTTTAGATTATATTCGAATTTTTTCGATTATTTTCTCATTTCTGTTTTTAGATGATAGTTATACTGTTTTCTATTTGTATGTCATTTAATCTGTTATATTCTCATTGTATCATGAATTTAATCAAAACGGATTTTTCGGATTTCTTAAAACATATATTACAACTACTTTAATTTTGCTTTTACACCACAATGTTGTAGCATATCTCCATTTTATCCATTTAGCAAATAACTGTGTCTACATCTGAACATCTTACAAATGTTCTAGCTAAGAACACATATTAATTAAACGTTTTTCTTATAAATTATCTTATTTTATTTTACAGAATATCCAGCAATCAACACAAAGAAAAAACAAATGCAAATTGCATAAAGTTTAAAGCCAGAAACGAAAGAAATCATACATTATATGTTTCATCAAATTGACTTTTCTGATATTATATTGAAAAAAAAATCCAGACAACTGTGTATGTATTTCTTTTAATTTTAGGCTTATTAAATGAGAAAATAATTGTTGCAAGTGTATAGGACTAAAGTATTTCTTAAAATTCATAAATATTTCAACTCGGAAAATGAACTCTAAATTAGATACATGCGAAAACCCCTATTCTTGTGAAGTATGTGGTTCTTCCTTTAGATGGAAACATCATATCTTGCAACATATGCAAACTCATACTGGAGAGAAACCACATTCTTGCAAAGTATGTGATTCTTCTTTTACACATAAACAGCACTTGGGCATTCATATGCGAACACATATTGGAGAAAGACCACACCCTTGTAAAGTATGTGGCTCCTCTTTTACAAGGAAACACAGTTTGGCCATTCATATGCGAACACATACTGGAGAGAAACCGTATTCTTGTGAAATATGTGGCTCTTGTTTTATACAGAAACAACATATGTTGCAACATAGGCGAACTCATACTGGAGAAAAACCGCATTCTTGTGAAGTATGTGAGGCTTCATTTACACAGAAATACAATTTGGTCGTTCATATGGACACACATGCTGAAACAAAGAAAAAGAAATCATACCCTTGTGAACTGTGTGGCTCTTTGCTTGGAAATAAACACAATTTGGCCATTCATATGCGAACACATACTGGAGAGAAACCATATTCTTGTGAAGTATGTGGCTCTACCTTTACACAGAAACAAGCAATGTTGTTTCATCTCCGCACACATACTGGAGAGAAACCATATATTTGTGAAATATGTAGCTCTTCATTTACACAAAAATATAATATGTTGCGCCATATGCAAACACATAGTAAAAAGAAACCATATTATTGTTAAGTACCTTTTTTTGTAGAATTAAATGAGAGGGAAAAATACATAGCTAAGGAATATGTGACACAAGGTCAGGAAGGTGGGGAAAATGAAGCCAGCGCATTTAAAAGTGAAGCATTCTGGCCATTCAAAATTTGCTTGGGCAGACCTGTCAGTATTAGCCAGAATCGGCGCCTCAGCCAGTACATAAAAATGAAAGTTTCACTGCAAAAATACGAAAAAGAATTCTCATTGTTTGAAATAAATAAATGTTAACAATAAAATTTTATTTACAAATAAGAAAAAAATAATCAGACACAATAAACATAATGTATAAAGCTTATTATTCTGAAGTGTAGAACTCATTATAGACAAATGTACAAACAAATATAAGGAAAAAACCTTATTTTTATGAAGTTGGCGATTCATTCTTTGCATTCAAATCTGATTTAAAAGGACACTGAAATTTTCAGCTTATCATTTACAGTGGAATCTACTTTTGATAAACCCATATGTACACAAGCACAACCTTATTCTACTTTCAAAGGTAAATTAACGCAAACATGCAAATACACGATCTACGGCAGATGTGCTTACAGTTATATCTCATAGGATTAGCGAATCTCTCGACAGAGGCAACCTTTCTAGGGCAATTGCTCTTGACATATCAAAGGCCTTTTATAGGGTATGGCATAAAGGTTTACTTCACAAGATCTCCAGCTATGGTATAGCTGGAAATGTCTTCTCAATTATTAAATCATTTCTCTCTGATAGGTTCATAAGAGTAGTAGTTGATGGGCAAAAATCAGAAGCTCACAGTATAAATGCTGGAGTCCCTCAGGGTTCCATCCTGGGCCCAACTCTTTTCCCGATCTACATTAATGATCTTCCAAATCACATCCTTACATCATTCGTAGACATTTTTGCTGACGACACTACCATCTATGGTAGCACATCTAAGACAGTAAATGACCAAGTTCTCTCCGATTTTCTCTCCTCTGATCTTGATCACGTTGTACAATGGGGAAAGGAGTGGCTGGTTACTTTTAATGCATCTAAAACCAAGATTCTCTCTTTACATCATCAACATTCTGATCCACATCTGGCATCAATTAAAATGAATGGCTCTCGTCTTGGGGAGGCCTCAAGTTTTTACAGGCTTCTGGGCTTGACCTTTACTCCTGATCTTAAATGGAATACGTACATCAAATCTGTTGCCAAGGCCGCTGGAAAAATGGCCGGATCCTTATATCGATCCAGTAGATATCTCACTGCTGATGCAATTCTCTATCTATATAAGAGCCAGATATGTCCAAGGATGGAATACTGTTGCCACATCTGGGCAGGAGCTGCTAGAAAAGACTTTTCCTGCCTTGATAGAGTTCAAAATAGACTTCGTCGCCTGGTGGGAGATGTGCTTTTCTCTTCGCTGCAACCTCTATCTCACAGAAGTGATGTTGCGAGTTTGTCTCTGCTTTATCGTTATTTTCATGGAAAGTGTTTGACTGAGCTTCAATCTATGGTCCCCCCTCGCTAAACTTTCACAAGGAACACTAGACTAGCTGAAAACATTATCAATAATTTTCCACACTCTTTATCTGTGCCTAAACCTAAACATAGATTCCATGATCAAAGCTTCTTTCTTAGAACTGCACGCCTGTGGAATTGTCTTCCGTTTTCCTGCTTTCCAGCTGTCTATAATATGGTTGTCTTCAAGTCCAACATAAACAAGTTTCTGATGAGCCGTTCCACTTAAGTTTACAAATTTACCGAACTTCCATTACTATCGGTTACTATATTGTCCTTTTGACTACTCTACACTCTTTAATCCTTATCCTTGACTGGCCTATCGGCCTTGATAAGTAGTGACGCCTATGTAAAAAAAAAATTAGGGTCCTGTGGTTGCTGTGATGGAATCTTATTGACTAAGTCGAACCTAGAACCGAAGTCCTGGGTGGATATTGTTGCACCCTTAGAGAAAAGTTTGGGAATGGTCAGAGCTACATGTCATTACTGTGTGATGATCAAGAAAGAGAAAGTTGTGCATTTTTTTTAAATAAAAGAAGTATTTAAAGATTTCCGGCTATTTTGCATTGACTACGACCACCTTCATGTTGATCCACAATTCCCCTTCACAGAAATTCTGATAAGTCTGATGTTCTTTGCACTTGTTGCATCCAGCAATGTTGTAAGCTGCAATGTTTATGAAATCCTCCAAGTTATTTTAGTAGTATTCGTATCTATAAAGATAAATAAACATTTATTAATCTTAAGTGTCTATTCTTTGCTGTTATGTCTGTTATACTTTTGTTCCAGTATTGCTGTACTAGGGAAACATTTTTCGAATTAATCAAATGAACCGAAATTCTTGCATAATGAAAAGGAATAAAAATATGCAGTAAAAAAAGACTACCGAATTACAAGTGTGCCAATGTTGTACTTACTTAATAGATCTTCGTATATATATATATATATATATATATATATATATATATATATATATATATATATATATATATATATACTTCAGAATAGTTTTTATTTAACAATCAGTTGTTATGGAAACGTGAGATTGTAGGTTTACAAAATATTACTGGCAGTAATATTCTATAAGTTATCCCATCTAAATAAGAATTGCTCGATATGCAAGATAGAGCAAATACATTAAATTGTAATTCAATGAATTTCAAAAAACTCTCATTGAAATGAAATGAAGTGGTTGAGTTTCATATCAAAGAATTTTTATTATTCTAAGCAAGACAAAGAATGCTTTAGAAAATTAATCTCCTTAACCTATAGGGTTTCGATGTCTACCATCTCATCAGAGGAGAGAAAATATTAGCAAATAGTTATAAAGGTATGCACCCTATTTGCTAAAGTCAGTGAGACATGGAAAGTCAAAGTGAAAATAATACATTTATCAGAAGTTCATATCCTTTTTCTATAAATCCTCCTGCTACAGGGCTTCTGATAAATGATAAATGTTAGTGTCTAAAACTCATTATGTATTTTTGAAGTCTAATGCTTCTATCCTCTGACTAAGTCCAGTACAAAAAAGGAAACAATCATAGAAGCTATAAACAATTGTAACAGTTAACTAGCCACAGCTAAGAGAAGGCATACAGAAATGACTAGGACTCGTATTTAGTTGCAGAAAATAGAATCTTATGATTTATAATATTGTGCTGAATAATGGACAACCAACAATTAACCCATCATCTAAAAACCATGAGGTCGCTTTCATGGCAATAAAAAAGACATCTCCACACTGGAGTCCCTGCCATACAAATTAAAAAATGTATTATTGAGCTAAAATATGTCCTTTTCAAACTCGTAAACAAATGCCTAATTTAGTGATGCTTACCTAATAGCTGGAAAATTTCATTTGTACAACGAGTATTCAAGAACTCTGTCAAAAAAATTGACCTGCCAAATTATCCTCTCATCCATCTCCTTCGACTCTTCACTAAAATGTTTGAAGCTTTGATCAATCAAGCACAGTCTTGTAAATGCTAAGAGTCTTTCAGATCAACAATATAGATTTCTGCAAACCTGTTCTACTGCAAATATTTTAAGTGTCGGTAATTGTGCACAATTTAAAGCAGACGTAACTCATGACGTCACTTGCCGGTGTGCACCGAGTGCAGCTGACTATGAAAGCATAACAAACGCTACTGAAAAACAATACTGAATGAAACAATTAAATATAATAAAATTAACAGAAAAAAAAACACTAAAATTAAAAAAAACGACATACGTTACAATTTCTGTTCTATTTTTCGTAAAAAATGTTTTTAATAGGAAAAACAAAACAAAAAAGTCAGTTGTATTTTTTAATCATTTTAGATCATGAGACATATAGCTATACCTTCCTCAGAAGTTCTACTGCTCATATTAAAAAATTATACACCCCACTCTCTTCCAGAACGTAAACCACACCCTAATATCTTATAAAACTAATGTAATTTTGATTCTCATTTTAATATCAATTCTTTTTTGGTCTGGTGAAGTACTTTCCTTGAATTGGTATTCAACTGAATAAGGTATGCTCTTAGGTAACCAATAATGTTTGTCTGGTAAACAGATTATATATACTAGCGGGACCTGTGGAAATTCCACAGGAGGTTCATTCATATGTAATATATTGATGTTCTCATTCTGTAGATGTTCAGTGTAAATGGAGACGCTCTGATATTATTGTAGCTTTTTTTTTTTGTTAAAACTGCAAAAGTATTTATCTAAGCTAGCATGAACGCTCGACACAGCCCGGTTGTAAAATACGCTTAAATGTGATATTTTAATTCTTGCAGATTTCGTACATGTTATTATAGATTTAATCTTCTATCGATTTTTATATATTATAAAGTTGCGAGTTCAAAAATAAAAAAAATATATATCAATATGACTTGGGTGCATTAGCTTGATTCGAAACCGAAAATACCCCTCCCCCATATATATATATATATATATATATATATATATATATATATATATATATATATATATATATATATATATAACTTGAGTTCCTTCAGCCATAATCAAAACCAAATCGAAATTTATGAGAAACTCTTGATAAAATTATTTATTAAAAAAGAATAGATTACTCTAACTATATATATATATATATATATATATATATATATATATATATATATATATACATGCTACTTAATTGGCTGAAAATGCGTAGCTTGTTGTTTGTTTGTTTACGAACAGGCGATTTGAGCACTATAAAAGTGGTGGTGGGTGTCTATTGAAATAGACATTCCGACGAGTTATTTACAGACGTCGATTCCCGATTCCATGGTCGAGTGTGAGAACTGCCGACTGTCAACACGACGGTTCTAGGTTCAGTCCTAGGCTTGGGAGAGATGCTAGTCTAGCGCCAGCGGCAGTGGGCAGATTTGTCGTTTAGTTATAGCCTGGAACCCTATTGGTAATTGTCTGTATTTTTGAGATGAGGTGTTTTCATTGATTGAGATTGTCGGACTGACTTCCTCATCTTGGTTGTTATTGTCACAACGTTTCGGCCGTTTTTCCCTCCGGCCTTCGTCAGGTGTTTTGTATCGAACTGGGGAACCGTTTGTTAGGAGCCTCGAACCCAACCCTTTATTGTGGTTCTAGACGTTGTATCAAAGTTTACAGTTACCCAAAGGTGCTGAGTTCAATCCTGAACGAAGGCAGTGAAAAAAGTAACATTGAAAACAGAGAATCAGCAACTATGTCCCAAAGCCTAGCTGGAGTCCGAACACGGTACCCCCGTAATAATAATAAAGGGTTGGGTTCGAGACTCCTAACAAACGGTTCCCCAGTTCGATGCAAAACACCTGACGAAGGCCGGAGGGAAAAACGGCCGAAACGTTGTAACAATAACAACCAAGATGAGGAAGTCAGCCCGACAATCTCAATCAATGGAACCCTGTTATCAAAAAAAGGAACACGCTGAGTCGACATCGGTATATATATCGTAAACAGAATTTGTTTATGTTTACGTGATTATTGAAAATGTAATCCTGTGATAAAAATTCAATTTAAGTTAACCAATAAAAAAGGGTAAATTTTTACGACGTGCCCTATTATGTCCCTTGGGTTGGTGGGAGTTGCCTCCCTTTGTCCAATGTGTTATAATGTAAACTCTCGGACATAAACGTGAATAAACGAGACTTGGTCAGTCGGCCATGTTGGTATGAATGATGATATCCTTGTCCTGTTGTTATTAATCGAAACGTAACAAAACATGGCGTCAGAATATGGGATTTACAAACAAATGTGAGCAAATTACGGGGAAAGACTTATACTAAATACCGAGCCTCAGAGCCGGTAAAAAAAAAGAAGTGAAATTTCATAAGAACCCCCCCACCTCAAAAAAAATGAATAGCCACATGAGCCCACCACTACCAGAACCCTTTCCGTTCGACCAACCCGAGTTATGAGAAAAGTGGATACCACGGTTCAACCATTACCGGACAGTGTCCAGCCTTGACAAATAAACAAGTCCTTGTCAGATGGACACCTTAATATATTGTATGGACGATAAAGCGAAAGACATTTTTGCCCCATTCAACTACAATATAGTGGTAGCAAAGTTCAATGACCATTTCAAAGGCGACACAAACATAATTTACGAACAGGCCATTTACGAAGGTGTCAAGAGGAAGGTAAGTCCATTGATTCATTCATCACTAATCTTTTTTTCTTCTTTTCTTTTTTACACAGTGGTCACCACTTATCGAGGCCCGGAAGCCACTCAGGGATAAGGGTTATTGCAAGTACATTACGTTAGTGTGGAGATTACTTAAGGGGGCGGTTCATTAGGAATTTGTTAACGTTGGACTTGAACAAATCCAAGTTGTAGTCAGGTGGGAAGCAGGCAGACGGAACAGAGTTCCACATGCGTGCAGTTCTAAGAAAGAAGCTTTGTTCATAGAATCCACGTTTTGATTTAGGCACAGATAAAGAGTGGGGGAAATTTTTCACAGTGGATTCAGCTAGACGGGTGTTTTTCGTGAAAGATTGGCAAGGAGGGACCAGAGATTTGAGTTCAGATGAGCACCTGCCATGGAAATAACGATAAAACAAGGATAGGCTCGCAACGTCTCTTCTGTGGGAGAGAGGTTACAGGGTAGAGACAAGGGCATCCCCCACTAAGCCACGAAGTCTATTTTGTACTCTGTCAAGGCAGGATAGGCTGTTTATAGCAGCTCCTGCCCAGATATGGCAGCAGTATTCCATCCTTGGACGTACTTGGCTTTTATATAGATAGAGTAGTGAGATATCTTCTGGAGCTAAAAACTTTAATTTCCGAGACCTGCATGAGGAATTAATTTGTGACAGAATTTTAGTTGGGTGCACAGATGCTAAGCTATCACTAAGTCTGCAAATGATTCCAGGCCTCACCTCGGACGGGGCCATCAGACGTGCATGACAGAGTGAGACAATAAAATCACAACAGCATCTCCTGCGGTCTCCAGAACATATCGTTGGTGAAGATCCGTCTGACAGTAATATTGCAGTCCACTACATAAGTGACAACAGAATTCACAGACAAGGTCAGGGTAAACACATGACAAAACCCGGGCGAGAATTGCACTATGAGTATCGACAAAAAATGAGCGCATGCAGCAGCATAGACCAGAGGCTGAGTGCCATCGCTGTGGTAACATAACTTAACATCAGAGACGCATGTGTCCTGCCATTTCAGCCACAATTGTGGTAGGATTGGCCACTATACTCAGTGCTGCCACATGAGAAACCTAGCTCGGATGACTGTGAAAGTGATTAGAATGCGTACCTTGGTGTTCTGACTATATAAGAGATCCGCATGAGTAAACCTTGGTGAACCAATATCGCCATCAATGGAGTGCCACTGAAAGTCAAGCTGGACTCTGGGGCGGATGTGACTGCGATGCCAGAGCACATATACAAGTTAAGGAGAGACCTACCAGATCTCTCAGATACCCACAAAATTCTTCATGGTCCAAGACGCATTCCATTCAAAGTGACTGGAGTGGTCACTGCAACTGTCTCGAATGAAGAGCTTTCAACAGAACAGCGGATATTTATTATCCCCAATCTCGAGGATCTGTTGTTAGGAAGGCCAGCCATTGAAGCACTTAAGCTTGTAACTGTCCACCCAAACCTGCATACCATCAGCAGCCAGAAATGACCATTCGACCCCCAAAAAAGAAGTGTCAGACATATCCACAGGCCTAGGTACATTTGGGGAAGAATGTACTACACTCTTACATCCGGATGCAAGTCTATACTCAGTATCCACACCACGATGCGTACCACTACCCTTGATGGAGAAAACACAGGCAGAGCTCCAGAGAATGGAAAAGCTGAGGGTCATAAGGAAGATTGACACACCCACCGAATGGTGTTCCCACATGGTGGTAGTACCAAAAGCAAACGGAACGATTAGGATATGCATAGATCTCACAAAGCTAAATAAGTGTGTAAAACATGAACTCTACATGCTCTCCACGATCGATCACCTTTTGGCTCAGGGGACGTAAAACTCATGAGCAAATTGGACGCCAACAGCGGATATAGGCAGATTCCACTTTCATCAGAATCTTGTTCACTGACAACCTTCATAACTCCATTTGGACGATACCAATTCAACCGCCTCCCGTTTGGTATTTCATCAGCGAGTGAGATCTTCCAGAGGCGCATGTTTCAAGTACTAGAGACCGAAATCGGAGCCATATGCATGCAAGATGACGTTATAGTATATGGAAAAAACCAACAAGAACATGATGCCCGGCTGAAAAGCACACTACAAAAAATTCAGTCTACTGGCATCATGCTCAATTCCGAAAAATGCAAAATATTCAAATCATCAGTAAAATTTCTTGGACATATACTCTTGTGTTGACCACCTGCGACCTGATCCGGAAAGGCTCACTATTGTCTCCAAATTCTGAAAACCAACGAACATGACGGAAACCTGCCAGGCTAACTCGATTGTCACCCTTTAACTTAGAGAGCGACCTAGCTACGTCACTTCCTGTTTCTGATATTTCTCTCTTTTTTCGTGCTGGACCCTCAAGCAGTCAAGATGTAATCGCAGCTATCAATCGTAAGTAACGTTACTCATCTCTCAATGAACTCTTCTTCTTTCTATCTCTTTCTTAATATTTCTCATGTATTTTTATGTAAGTAAATTGCATTTCGTTCGCTGATAATTACCGGTATGTTTTCGGCATCATTATGCGACCTTTTACTTTTTCCATCCTTCTATCATTCAATAGATTCATTCTCCATACACATGGGGACGGGATCATCTATCACACAAAAAGACCATCCTGTCCCCCACTTCTCTAAACAGACATGACTAAACCATTAAGGGACTTATTGAGTCAGAAATACATGTTTGTTTGGGACAATGCACAACAGGATGCATTCAGCTCCATCAAAAAGCATTATGTTTAGCACCTGTGCTATGCCTGTACAACCCATCAAATGAGACTGTGGTTTCTAGCGACGCTTCATCGAACGGGCTGGGAGCAGTATTATTACAATGACAGGATGACACAAAATTACACCCTTTCGCCTACGCTTCAAGAGCCATGTCAGAAACTGAAACTCGTTATGCTCAAATAGAAAAGGAGGCCCTAACAATAATATGGGCTTGTGAACGCTTTTCAGACTATCTTGTTGGTTTACACTTCACAGTGGAGACAGATCAAAAACCACTGGTGCCACTACTAGGTACCAAGAACCTCAGTGAACTTCCAGCAAGGATACAGACGTTTCGAATATGTTTAATGAGGTATGCATACACAATTCGCTATGTCCCTGGTAAGGAACTATATACAGCTGATGCTCTGTCAAGAGCGGTATCCGGCAATGGACTCACCAAACAAGATAAGGATATAGAAGAGTTAGCAACAGCATTCGTCCACACCATGATGGAATCTTTACCTGCCACAGAAAAACGTCTGAAAGAGCTGGAGGAAGCCACTAAAACTGATGAAATCAGCAACTACATATTACAATATGTAAGAAACGGCTGGGCATCAAAGGATCATGTCCCAGCATCAATTAAACCTTATTGGGCCAATCACAGCAGCATCACATGTGAGAATGGATTACTGATGTATGGCACAGGGATCATAATCCCATCACTACTAAGACCGACTATCGTCGCCAAAATTCACTCTGGTCATCAGGGAATTACCAGGTGCAGATAAAGAGCTCACCAATCCATATGGTGACTGTCTGATCAAATCAAAAGGACTGTGGAAAACTGCCCAAGATGCACCGAGCTAAGCCACCAAATGCCTGAACCCCTCATGACAACTGAGCTTCCGACAAGACCGACAAGCGGGAGAGGGCAGAGCGGTAGCTCTAGATATATCTAAGGCTTTTGACAGGGTATGGCATGAGGGTCTCCTCAGGAAGATTAGATCTTACGGTATCACTGGTAGAATACTTAACATAATTAAATCCTTCTTAGATAAGAGAAAAATCCAGGTTGTCCTCGACGGTCGTACATCTAAACAATATGATATAAATGCGGGAGTGCCCCAGGGATCTATCCTTGGACCTCTGCTGTTCCTGATATTCATAAATGACCTCCCCGACAAAATTGCCTCTGAGATGGGTATATATGCTGATGACACCACACTCTATAGCAGGCACGACAGGAAAACAAATGAACATATATCTAAAGTAATGGCAGAAACACTAGAGGATGACCTCCAATCAGTCGTGGAATGGGGACAAAAATGGATGGTAACGTTCAATGCCACCAAGACAAAACTGGTTTCATTCAATAATTACAAGAAACCTTCTCTACCACCTATAGCAATGGCCAACGACTCTTTATCTGAGAGTACGTCTCTCAAGCTCCTTGGCCTAACGTTCACAGGAAACATGAGTTGGAACAATTACATCGAGGGCATTGCCAGGGCCGCTGCAAGGAAGGTGGGCTCTCTCTACCGTGCTAGAAAACTTCTAACACCCGAAAGTATCCTGTACCTCTATAAGGCCACTATTCGCCCATGTATGGAGCATTGCTGTCATATTTGGGCCGGTGCATCGGCTACTAGTCTCTCGCTCCTTGACAGGGTTCAAAAGAGAGTCGCAAATCTGATAGGCCCTAAACTGGCATCTAAACTTCAGCCTCTGTCCCATCGTCGAAACGTTGCATCCCTCTGCCTGTTCTACAAGTATTATAATGGTGAATGCTCTGAAGAACTGCAAGCACTTGTGCCCCCACGACATGAACACCCTCGACAGACCCGACAAGCTGCAAAATCCCACCCCCACACTGTAGAGATCCCTAGATGTAAAAGATCTTTCTACTCCAGTAGTTTCTTCCCCAGAACAGCTAGACTTTGGAATTCCATTCCAGGTCACTGCTTCCCCAACTGTACTGGCATGCATAAGTTCAAGTGCAACGTGAACCAACATCTCGCTGCCCTAATCCCTACATAGTACCCCAGTAGATGTTTCCCCTGATAGTAGCCCCCTACACCAAAGTGGCAATGTGCCTTGTTTGGGGTGAAAATGTAATAAAAAAAAAAAAAATTAAAAAAAGACCATGGCACACTCTAGCCTCTGATCTATTTGAGTTGAAAGGCAGCAGCTATGTTATAGTTGTCGACTACTTTTCTCGATATGCAGAGATCGCCATGCTTACATCAATGACTTCAGTGCAATAAAACAGAGCTTCAAAGCTATTTTTGCCAGACATAGAGTACCTGTCATCCTAAGAACAGATCCAGGAAGCCAATACATTTCAAAAGACTTTGCCAAGTTCACAAACGACTGGGGATTTCAGCATGTTATAAACAGCCAATGCTATTCCCAAAACAATGGAGCTGAAGAAGCCTGTGTAAAAACAATTAAAAGAATGCTAAAGAAAGCAAAAGACCCATATCTTTCTTTTCTTGCACACAGAGCAACACCAATGGACTGTGGGTTTAGCCTCAGTTAACTGTTAATGGGCAGACGCCTTAGGATAAAGGTCCCGAGTCACCCGGATCTAATAAACCCCAGATGGCCCGATCTTGAAAATTTTAGACAGAGGGAAAAAAACCAGAAGACTCAACAACGACTCACACACCGCCTATCACATAAAGCTAAAGAGCTACAACCACTCGAAAATAGCACACCAGTAAGGGTCAGAAGCTCCAACCCTCCAAACCAGGAAGGCATCGTTGTTTGAACGGCAAATACACCATGTTCCTATATTCTACGGACCAAAGAAGAGACAATAATCCGACGCAATCGGCGACACATCGTACCACCAGAAATAGTTGAGGCTCACACATCAGAGTCCCATGAAGACAGTCATCGATCAAGGGAAGAAACAGTCAGAACAGCATACTCCACCCTCACAGCAACCGGATCTGAACGTCAGTCAAGACCACCTATCAAGCTAGACCTATAATATAATATATATATATATATATATATATATATATATATATATATATATGAACTTTTTTTAAGATATTGTATCGAGAGTGAGAGAGAGAGAGAGTGTGTGTGTGTGTGTGTGTGTGTGTGTGTGTATGAGAGAGAGAGAGAGAGAGAGAGAGAGAGAGAGAGAGAGAGAGAGAGAGAGAGATTATATAGCTTGAATACTGAAGGACATCAAACATTATTAAATTAAAAAAAAATGGGAGATGTTATGTCCCTTGAATCGGTGGGAGTTGCCTCCCTTTGTGCAATGTTTTATAATATAAACTCTCGGGCATAAACGTGAATAAACGAGACTTAGTCAGTCGGCCATGTTTGTCTGAACGATGGGGAACAGTAAACGTGAATATCCCCATCGTTCAGACAAACATGGCCGACTGACTAAGTCTCGTTTATTCACGTTTATGCCCGAGAGTTTATATTATAAAACATTGCACAAAGGGAGGCAACTCCCACCGATTCAAGGGACATAACATCTCCCATTTTTTTAAAAATTTAATAATGTTTGATGTCCTTCAGTATTCAAGCTATATAATCTCTCTCTCTCTCTCTCTCTCTCTCTCTCTCTCTCTCTCTCTCTCTCTCTCTCTCTGGAACACCATTCGGTGGGTGTATCCTGTTGTTATTAATAGAAACATAATAAAACATGCCCCAGCGTAGTATAAACACCCCCAACCACCCCCATGTTAAGAACGGCTTTCGGAATACCCCCCCAGCCTCCTCATGTTAAGAACCGCTTTCGAGGTGGAGGTGTTCATTGCGAAAGCCGTTCTTAACATGGAAGTTGGGGGTGTTTATACTACGCTGGGGCAGGTCGTAAAAAATACCCCCCCCCCAAAAAAAAAGAAAAGAAAGAAAGAAGAATGTAAGATGGAGTTTTAAAATGATTAAATATGTTTTATTTTATAATTTAAATATAAAAACATTAAACAATATAAATGAAATCTTGGTTTTGTTCTGGAAAAGAAATAATGAAAGATGAAGTTAAATATTCAATTATTGTGGAGACGCAGGAACAAGGAAAAAGTGTTTCTGCACATCTTGCATTATTTCTCTTTTTTATTGGTTAAACAACGTGGTTAATTCAAGTTTTATCACAGGATTACATTTTCAATAATCACGTAAATAGAAACAAACTTCTGTTTGCGATAATTACACCGGTTTCAAACACAACGTGCCCCTCTTTTTTATAATAGGGTTCGAGGCTATTTGTACAACTAAACGGCAAAGCTGCCACATGTATTATACCTTACACTTAATATTCAGTATTTCTGTGAAAACGCGTCTGTAAATAAATAGTTGAAAATGTTTGTTAATATCGTCTATGACGTGACAAAAACGTTGTTAATGCCTCTAGCAAATTAATATGCGCGATCGTCAATGATTTCAACAATAAAAATAATATATTTGTAAAGGTACTTGTACAGTTTAATCAAGACATTAAAAATGAAAATATAGAAAAAAGGTTATATTGTACGTATCCGTTTGGGACTGAAGATCTCCGTAAAAAAATTAGGGTTTGTATTACTAGCAGAGTCAGAAATTTCGTGAAAACTATTGAATAATTCCACCCGCTATCTTTTGAAGCTTCTAACTACTCGAAAAATGTAATTCAAGCCCTAATTCTTTTTTTCAATTAAAGGAGCAAGGACCAAGGTTTCATTAAAAAAAAAAAAACAAACAAAAAAAACAAACAACGTGTTTTTTTTTTTTAAAGGTTTTAAACTTCGGACTTTACAGGTAAATTTCTAAAAAACACTACTTTTTTTTTTTAAAATTTGAATATATTATTTATTGATCTTTTATCTTCAATTTGTGATATATAAAACTTTGGTACATAAATTAATTATTTACTTTTTAATAGACATTTGAAAATGGAGGGGGCGTGAATTTAAAAAAAATGTTTGTCTAAAATATTATATTCGGTTTATTGGAAAGAGCATAAAATTTCACATTGACCCTGAAAATATCGTAAAAATAGAGTCAATAGAAAAATTTTGATAGATTTTTAAAGTTTAAAAATTGAAAAATACTAAACTCGTAACATTCAATTAATTTCATTACTTTTTTTTTTTTTAATATTTCTGTTACTTTTTATGCAACTTTAATAGTTTATTTTGGAAGTATAATCCATAAAGAAAATAAACAACCCACTTTTAAAAGAGAAATTACGAGTTTTTTATATTTTATTTGCAGTTTCGTGTTAGGGGTGTCAAAAATTCTGATACACCTATTGTATTACTGTACACATAGATTCGAAAAAGTTGTCAAAAAAACAAATATATAACAAATAAATGTTATCAAAGGCAAGATAAGTTACTTTTTTGCCAAACTGGATATATTTTTTGTCTTTTTATTCAATGTAACATGTTTATTCAGCTCGAAAAACATACAGTGTTTACCGATGTATTCGAAAATTCAAGATGGCGTCTCACACCCTCTTTAACACCGTAAGTATAGAAAAAGGTGTTATAAATTAAAAAAAAAAAACTATACAAAATACTATTAAAAACCCGTCGAATATATGTCAACCTATGTCACGGTAACATATATTGAGCGAGTTTTTAACAGTATTTTATCCGGTTTTTTATTTATAACATCTTTTCCCACACTTAGCGTGTTAAAGAGAGAATCAGACGCCATCTTGAATGTTCCAATACATCGGTAAACACTGTATGGTTTTCGAGCTGAATAAACATGTTACATTGAATAAAAACACGAAAAATATATCCAGTTTGGTAGAAAAGTAATTTATCTTGCCTTTGATAACATTTATTTGTTATATATTTCTTTTTGGACAACTTTTTCGAATCTATATGTACAGTAATACAAACCCCATGTTCTTATGAGAGCGCGTTGAAGTCAGCCATTATGGAATTTGTTAAACACACCACGGGGAGATAACTCCGGTTAAAGCACCGACGCTCCCTCTCCATCTTTAATACTATCTTTTCTTCCTAAAAATCGAACCATTTGCTCGGTATCATAACAAATTGTTTTTTCGCTGTAAAAAAAAAAAAGAAAAAAATTAATTGATGAAATTAAGTGAAATTTTTTTCGGAGAACTTCGTTCCATAACGTAACGTGCAATATAACCTTTGTTCTATATTTTCATTTTTTAATTTCTTGATTAAACTGTACAAATACCTTTTTAAAATTTAATACCATATAACAAAAAATAATAAAAAATAAAAAAAACTACACTTTAAAGCATAATAAATAAAAAGAATTATTTTTATTTTCTGCGAACTTACTTGTCCGGTCGCCATCTTAAAATGAAGACTTCCACCCGTAAAACTTGTCTTGTTTTAATTAACACATCTTATAATTGATATATATATATATATATATATATATATATATATATATATATATATATATATATATATAAATAAAGCAGATTATAAAAAAGGTAAGTATTACTTGAATGTAATTGCTTTTGATGCTCTTTTTTTAGTATTATTGTGGTTCCTTCGTTTTGATATATATATATATATATATATATATATATATATATATATATATATATATATATATATATGTATATATATACATTACATATTTGCATATAAACGAAGAATAGTATTATAGGATTCGTTCTGATCGGATGTTTTGTTTTTGTTTTTAAAATTACTGGTCTTTTTTTTATTTATTTTTATTTCGCGTAACCTGATAACTATTTTCATAATGACACGTCCCAAGTACCTTTTTCGTTATTACGTCCTAATCTCTAACAAAGATTCTAATGAAAAATAAACAATAAATAAACAAAACGTTTTACAGATGGTATAGTTCTGTTAAAATACCCTGTTAAAAACGTGCTACTAAAAACATCACAAAACGATATTTAACGTGTTACATGAATGTTAATGAAAGTTTGGGTTTGTATTACTGTACACATAGATTCGAAAAAGTTGTCAAAAAACAAATATATTTATTTATTTATTATTATTTTTTTTTTTTACATTTTCACCCCAAACAAGGCACATTGCCACTTTGGTGTAGGGGGCTACTATCAGGGGAAACATCTACTGGGGTACTATGTAGGGATTAGGGCAGCGAGATGTTGGTTCACGTTGCACTTGAACTTATGCATGTCAGTACAGTTGGGGAAGCAGTGACCTGGAATGGAATTCCAAAGTCTAGCAGTTCTGGGGAAGAAACTACTGGAGTAGAAAGATCTTTTACATCTAGGGATCTCTACAGTGTGGGGGTGGGATTTTGCAGCTTGTCGGGTCTGTCGAGGGTGTTCACGTCGTGGGGGCACAAGTGCTTGCAGTTCTTCAGAGCATTCACCATTATAATAATCGTAGAACAGGCAGAAGGATGCAACGTTTCGACGATGGGACAGAGGCTGAAGTTTAGATGCCAGTTTAGGGCCTCAAATAAATGTTATCAAAGGCACGATAAGTTACTTTTCTACCTAACTGGATATATTTTTCGTGTTTTTATTCAATGTAACATATTTATTCAGCTCGAAAAGCATACAGTGTTTACCGATGTATTGGAAAATTCAAAATGGCGGCCGACACTCTCTTTAACACGGTAAGTTCAAGAAAAGATGTAATAAATAATAAACAATACAAAATACTGTTAGAAATTCGCTCAATATATGTTACCGTGACATATGTTGACATATATTCGGTGTTTTTTAATAGTATTTTGTCTAGTTTATTATTTATAACACCTTTTCCCAAACTTACTGTGTTAAAGAGAGTGTCGGGCGCCATTTTGAATTTTCCAATACATCGGTAAACACTGCATGTTTTTCGAGCTGAATAAACATGTTACATTGAATAAAAACACAAAAAATGTATCCAGTTTGGTAGAAAAGTAACTTATCTTGCCTTTGATAATATTTATTTGTTATATATTTGTTTTTTGACAACTTTTTCGAATCTATGTGTACAGTAATACAAACCCGAAAGTTTAAATATTCATAAGAAAATTTTTAAAACAAAAGTGTTATGGAAAAGGAGGTGACAGTACTCATACTAACAGCAAAAATAAAAATAAATAAAGCAACAGGAAGTGCCAAATAAGCTTAGGTGCATAAGCAACATTTAAAAAAGTCAACGGTGCATGCAGGAAACCGGAAAGAATGACATTGTTACCATATTCTTTTTATTCTTAACTTATTCGCCTGCAAAATGCATGTCTGTGCCCCCCCCCCGAGTTGTTTATAGGTACGTGCAAAATAAATAGCCGATCTTCAAAGACAAAAAAAAAAAATTATTGCCTCTCCCTTCAGTTAAACATTCAACAAAATTCAGGAACCTAACCAATTTTATCGATCATAAAAATGAATTAATAGATTTTTTATGTATTCTTTTTAAGCGGACTGTTATCCTCATCTTCATAGTTGTTGTTTCAACACCTTTCGGCCAACTCATTCTCTGGCCTTCTTCAGTTGGTTTACAACAACACGATAAGAATGCTGAGTGTTGTGACTGTATCCCCAGTTATTACAGCCTTTCATAGTTGTTGTTGTCTCAACACTAGGTGTGTCAGAAACTGACCTTATGAATGTGTGAAAGAATATTGAATAATTCGATCCCCTGTCTTTCCAAGCTTATAACTACTCGAAAAATGTAATTCAAACCCTAATTTTTTTTTGGGGGGGGGTCAATTAAAGGAGTAAGGACCAAGGTTTCATTTAAAAAAATCAAAAGAAAAGAAAAAAAAACAACGTGGTTTAAAAAAAAGGGTTTTAAACTTCGGACTTTACAGGTAAATTTCTAAAAAATACGTCTTTTTTTAAAAAAAAATTTGAATATATTATTTACTGATCTTTTATCTTCAATTTGTGATATATAAAACTTTGGTGAGTAAATTATTTACTTTTTAATAGACATTTCAAAATAGGGGGCGTGAATTACAAAAAACCGTGTGTCTAAAATATTATATTCGGTTAATTGGAAAGAGCATAAAATTTCAAATCGACCTTGAAAAAATCGTAAAAATTGCATCAATAGAAAAATTTTGATAGATTTTTAAAGTTTAAGAATTGAAAAATATTTAACTCGTAAAATTTAATTGATTTCATTACATAAAATTTTTTTTTTTTTAAATAAAAACAATATTTCTCTTGTTACACAACTTTAATAGTTTATTTTGGAAGTATAATCCATAAAGAAAATAAACAACCCACTTTTAAAAGAAAAATTACGAGTTTTTTTTTATAAATTTTATTTGCAGCTTCGCGTTAGGGGTGTCAAAAATTCTGATACACCTATCTCAGCACGTTTTATCCAATTAATCATCTAGCCTGCTTTGGGTAGGATTGAAACTGCTATCTTCAGACAATATTTACCTAGAAACCGTAGAGACCCAATAATGCCTCTATCCACTGTTAATGCACTTAACCACCTTAAGAACACTCATGAGTTGACCAAAATATGGTGAAACAACAACTATAAAGTTGAGGATAACCGTTTGCATAAAAATGAAGGCACACATTATGAAGCCTCATCTCAAAAGATTAAAAAAAATAAATAAATAAAAGATTATTCATTCACTTGAAAACTACTGTTAACGTGTTTTTTCTATTTTAACTTTAACTTAAACTAAGACAAAGTTCTGCTTCAAATACAAGTATGTCAGGCTAATAATCAGGATAATAATAATTCTTCAACAATACAAATGATAGTATTGAAATATTTACTTCTGAACGTTCTTTGCTTGACTGTTGCTCTAACAAATCTCCAACTCTAATAATAATAATAATAATAATAATAAAAATAATAAGAATAATAATAATAATAATAATAATAATAAAAATAATAAGAAGAAGAATAAGAATAATAATTATAATAAAAATAATAATAATAATAATAAAAATAATAAGAAGAATAAGAATAATAATTATAATAAAAATAATAATAATAATAATGATAAAAATAATAATAATAATAATAATAATAAAAATAATAATAATAAAAATAATAATAAAAATAATAATAAAAATAATAATAATAAAATAATAATAATAAAAATAATAATAAAAATAATAATAATAATAATAACAATAATAAAAATAATAATAAAAATAATAATAAAAATAATAAAAATAATAATAAAAATAAAAATAATAATAATAATAAAAATAATAATAATAAAAATAATAATAATAATAATAAAAATAATAATAATAATAATAAAAATAATAATAATAATAAAAATAATAATAATAATAACAATAATAATAATAAAAATAATAATAATAAAGAACCTTTTCTTCTTTGAATCTCTAGCATTTTGTTCACTGGGTATATTTGCAATGTCCGATATGCTTACCAATTTGAGAATAAAAAATCAAGCATAAAAGATGTAGTTATATTTTGGTACTGTTTTCATACACTGATCAACTGTTACCGTTCGGTGTAAGAATAAGCAAAATCGGTATTGGAGGCGTGGACATGAGTTAAACAACATGTGCATCTTCTCTTCTGTATTCATGTTAAATAAATGTCATTCTCATAAGGTTTATTTCAGTCTATACTCCCTTATGACTTCAAGAATATTTTATCGAACTTATAAAATCAAAGATTTAGAAGAATTTTGAATAAAAACTTTTATTACATTCACATAGGTAACATGCTCTTGTTCAATCAACCTTGACGAGGTCGGTGTTAAATAATTCTTAATTGTGGTCTTAGAATTTTCCACACAGATGATCGAAGCTTCAACACACAAAAGTGTAAATTATGTTACAGGTCTCTTTAAAACGTTTTCAATTATATATATATATATATATATATATATATATATATATATATATATATATATATATATATATATACACACACTAGCATTCCAGCCCGGCGTTGCCTGGGTGTTTGGAGGTGTATATTGAGGGAAAAAAAAGTGGTCAATTTTTTAAACTTTGACCCCTATTATGATCCTTAACATTTATTGTTTTGGGCTCAAATCAAGTTATTAAGTTAGATCCATGTCCAAGGATCCTATCTCTAAAATTTCAATTGTTTAGACCCAAATTGTCGGAGGAGTTTGGTAGAGTTCTCAAAGGTCTTGCCGAAAACCGATCACAAAGATTTTCCCAAATCCCTGTATATCAAATTTCGAGTCTGTAGACTTAAAATCGACAGATTTATTGCGTAGGGAAATGTACACAGACAGTCAGACACACAGACACGTTCACTATTATATATATATATATATATATATATATATATATATATATATATATATATATATATATAAAGGGCAATTTGGCAACATTGACTTTATAGGCTTCTTAAGAAATATTAAATATAAAAACTTAATTTTAAATCAAAGAAGTAAAAAAGGAAACATGTGAGAATTATTTTTAAAAAATATTACAATTTATGAGAAAAAAATATTAATTGATTGCATTTCATTTAAAAAAGAATGAAAACTTGTTCATTTTATTTATGTAATCCTTAACTAATTTAAGGTTGCAACATCACTAATTTATTCAATAAAGACAAAAAGAGCAATTAATGACAAAATAATATTCAATTTAAAAAAATCGGCACTATATAGTAGGTACAATATAATATTCAATAGAGAATTGGCTTTGTAATAATAAATACGAAACCTGAATTAATTAAAATATATTTAAGCATATTTTACGACCTTGCAAGGTCGCCCCCCCACTCCTGCTAGTAACTGTTGTTGTTATAATTATTAATTTTTAGTACTTGCTATGAGTTATTGTTATTTATTTATTTATATTAAAAAAGCAATGTTAGGAAATCTCTATTTCAGCCCCGAGGCGAACCAATTATGAATGCATACCATTTCCAAATTCTCATCGGCGACGCGGCTATTGCCCCAGGCCTGAAAGTCGACTCATTCACAGATTCAGGATACACACTAAACAAACCAGTTGCATGAAAAAAAAAGGTAAAAACTTGTTCGAATTTAAGCCTCGTTCATTTATGTAATCATTAGCTAGTACACGGTTGCAATATCAATAATGAAATAAAGTGTTCCAAACCTGTTAATATTTATATTTGTGATAATATTTTCCTCGATTTGCACACATCATATTGGAAGGAATGATATCTTTAGCACAAGAAATTCACTTTTCTTAGCAGCAATATTGAAAGTTTCTTCTAGATTTTTGCTCCACTTCCTGTTACTTGTCATTGCAATGCTGAGAAATTTAAATGATGAACTGGTCCTGGATATGACCTTAAACTATATCCAGTGTTGACGCCCCAGCTTGCGGGCTTTGGGGAGTGTGGAGCCACCCTTTAATTGCCATTGTTCCCAGGTCCACTCTGACTCGGAATGGTAGTACCTGTTAGGGTCCCAACTATGGGTTAAGTAGAAACCGACTTGAAAACAACGAATATATTTTAAAAATTTTCTTCCAAATCTTTGGATTCGGTATTAAATAACCTTAAAAAGGTTTGATATGCCGTAAAACAAAATCAACCAACTAAATGATGAATTCTCTAAAGCTTTTAACGTAAAGAGCTTTATCTGTGTAGAATTAAATCTAAATATGTGGAAGTCTTACGGTTGCTTCTTTTTATGCCACACCTTTTGGTTTTATTCATTTTTTTTTAGTTCTCCACTTCTTTAATAAATTGTCTTTTTCTCGCTGTCTTTCACTTCTTTTCCCACCTCTGCTTTCACTGTTTCACTTTGTCATCAGCAATTTACCTAGTTTTTACTTTGTTTTTATGAGTCTGCCACAGTCTACTATGCTCGTTATCACTCATCAGAGATACTAAAGAAACAAAACTACTTTCATTCAGTGCTTAATAGAGAGAAGTTAACCAGGAGTTTTTATTTTAGTATTTTCGGAGGGAATTTACTCAAAAAAGAGAGATTAACACTAAAGGTCGTTTAAGTAACTATTTAATTAATTTACTAAATTTCACTCTTGGGTATATGCAAAGATTTTATAGCATTAAGTCAAAAGTATTGTCAACTATTATTTTGGTCTCTTTCCCACGTGTCTAATTGACAGACTTGCAACTCATTTGAACACATAATTTTTTCTCAGCAATTCTGTGACGTTATCTCCTCTTTTATATGTAGGTTTCTAAAACTATTTTTTTCAATATACCAAAACCTTTGTAGGTATTCAGTTTTCTAAGACAAAATAAATATCAAATTTAATTTCGTATTTTTATGGCTGAGTTAGAATTGAATACATAAGTAAATGTTTTATTAAAAAGATAAGTTATTTTTAAAAACTAACACATTGAAACTTCTTAATATGATCCATTGCAACATATTAAGCTAATTCTTTCATTAATACATCTACGAGAAAAACTCTTATTTTTAACATGTAATCAGACATTAATTTTAGATTAGAATTGTCTGAGACAGCTTATGATATTTGCAAGGCCATCTCTTTCAACTTTGGTTGCTTCATGATCTCATTAACTGTAATTTTATTCACGTTTTTCCAACCCTTATTGCATTCAAATATTCTTTCACCATTCTTGCTTTTAAGGTTCAAAGTTTAATTCTCTTTACTATCATTTTGGCACTCAAGCTTTTACTCCTAATAGAACTTTCTGTTATTGCCTTCAATAGTTCTTGGAATGAGGCCATAATTTCTGCTCATAAAGAGCCATATGACATTTTTAATTCAGCAACCAGGATCTAGTCCTAGTGATATTTCTAGAGATATTTCTAGAGAAAGTTAACAACAGATTCTATCATCCTTTCCATTGATTTAACATAACCCTAACGGCTCTACCAGTCTGAAGGATAACCTTTTTGTTTCTAATGAACATGTATCCCATAGATCGTTCCAGATTGTAGCTGTGCCTTCCAATCCGCATATATCCTTGTATTGGGCCCACATGCCTAGGAACAAAGTCGATTCCCTGTCTGTGGTATATCAGAAGATAAGAAAATCAAGAACAAGATTGAAATTAAGAAGCTTCATTAACTGTAATTTTATTCGCATTTTTGAACCCTTATTGCATTCAAATATTCTTTCACCCTTCTTGCTTTTAAGTCTTCTTTAAGTCAATCTTGCTGTGAATTCTTCTTAAACCGTAATTATTTTTAAAGCGTATGTCAAGTTACTAATATACATGCGTATGGGCGTGGCTTGGAGGCTAAGGAATAAGGAAGCCGAGTTGTCTGTTTTAGTTTCGATTATTGCTAATGAAATCCAAGTCATATATATATTTCTTTTAATGATTTTGAACTCATTCCATTTGTGATTTTTTTCCACGGAATTCTGCCTTTTGGATCATTTTTTACCATCTTCCAGTTACGTGATTCCTTTGGAACTTACCTGTTGGATTGGAAGTTTTTAATTCGACTGTGTTTGGATTTTACCATTCTTGGATTTTTTACCCTTCACCGGACTATCCATTCATGTGAAATCTTTTTATCATTTTTTCTTTTACCTCCTATTTCCCTTACCTCACCCTTTTTTAACCAAGTAAGATCTGTGACTTACTTGTGGTTTCATGAAATACTTTTACATGCAAAATCCGATCCCGCATTTTGCTAATTCCTGCCCTCTGATGAGAAGGAGAGTATTTCTTCAAAACTCTGCGGATTAAGGACTATCCACTTATCTTGTGCTTCCTTTTTAAAATTAAATATGTTTTTAACTCTTTTTCAAGATGTTTTTTAACATGTTTTATTAATCATTTGTTCATATATATATATATATAAAATGGGTTAAGAAATTCCAACGAAAGAAAGATGTATATTTAAATAAGGGGGTAGTCACCAACACATTTGAAAATAATTTCTGACGAGGACGCTTCACAGAACGTCTGAAACGCGTAAAAACGATTTCAATGATTTAAAAACATTACAATAATCCAAACATAATTCTCAATAAAAAACCAAGACACGGAATAATAAAATAATGTTAAAAAATACACATTTTTGATGACTACCCCCCTATTTAAATATATTTGATCTCAATGCTGTATATTGGTTTTAACATAATAATTGATAAAGAATACATAACTTGCATGATTCAAAATATGATCTTCAAGCATATCTTATGACCAAGCAATGTTTGCGTGGACTGTTAGTAATTTTTTTTTAAATAGTGTGTACATATTCTTAACATCTTTAAAAAGATTGTTTACAAAAAACACTTCATAAAGTAAACATTTTTGTTGAAAGTATTTTTTGTCTTTTATTTTGCAGATTATCACGAACTCATCTGACAATATATGGGAAAGAATTTCCTACTAACTGTATGTGGCTCTTTTTTTGCAAAAAAACTACAATATGCTGAGACATAGTAAAGCACATAATAGAGAGAGATCATATTGCTGTAGTGTATGCGGCTCTTCTTTTACACAGAAACAAAGTATGCTGCAACATATGCGAATACATACTGGAGAAAAACCATATTGTTGTGAAGTATGTGGCTCTTCTTTTACACAGAAGCAACATATGTTGCAACATACACGGACACATACTGGAGAGAAACCATATTCTTGTGAAATATGTGGTCTATCTTTTACACTGAAACATAATATGTTGCTACATATGCGAACACATACTGGAGAGAAACCATATTCTTGTGAAGTCTGTAGTTTGTCTTTTACGCTAAAGAATAATATGTTGCGACATATGCAAAGACATACTGGAGAGAAACCACATGCTTGTGAAGTATGTGGCGCCTGCTTTGCAGAAAAACGTAATATATTTGAGCATATGCGAACACATACTGGAGAAAAGCCATATTCATGTAAAATATGTGGCTCCTCGTTTGCACAGAAGCAACATTTATCACGACATATGCGAACACATACTGGAGAGAAGCCATATACTTGTGAAATATGTGGCTATTCTTTTACACAAAAACAAAATATGCTGCAACATATGCGAACACATAAACCTGGACTCGATTCTCAGCGACACTCTCCGCTCTAACCAGGTTCCATCCAGTTCTCGAGAACTCAACGGCTCGACTCTCTCAAACATCTTAACTTCTGGCCTTATATTATCTCATTTATGCAAATTAATGTGCAATCAGACCTGCTGATTCGTCACCTACTCGTCTCCCATCGCTCGGGTTTCGAGTTCGCACATGCAGCCCACCTCCGACTGCAGTCACTCAATTTTCACTACAAGTTCACGCAGAGATGTTGATGGTCAAGCCTGGGAGAAAATTGGAATTTATTTGGTGCATAGACATGAAGTGACTTTTTGTCCTTTGTTAATTTAAAATATAATTTGACAATCGAACCGGAAGTTAAATATTAGCATTTGAATCATAATCGAGATTGTGAAAGCATTGGTTTGTAAAACTTGCATCTATGAATTTTCTGAAACATCTTCTCTGCTTCTCCCCTCCATCAAAATCGGATAATTCATTCCTCTTCAATTTTTGGGGGCCATTTAAAATTTAAGGTTTTATTTTGTAAATCCAGGAAACGTCCAAAAAGGTCTCTTACTATTTTATTAATATAGGAAGCAAATATATCATTAAAATTTTATCACAAAAGAAATGTGAGATATAGAATCTAACTGGATACTCACGAACTCAACATATGCGGAACTATACTATGCAGATTCTCATTGATGTCCCTCATGTCATAAGAGATGCAAAGGTATTTGTCGATATTGAACTCTAATTGGATGCTGACATGTTTAATTCAACAATAAATTTGTGAATATGACCACTTTTTGAACATTAACGACTTTAGACCCTATTAACAATAAGTAACTCAATGGCTTTAGTTGGTTCGGCATGTTGTGTCTTTGTCAAGCTTCAGTTATTGTTTGCTAGAGATACAACTTTTTTTTACATAGGCGTCACCACTTATCAAGGCCGATAGGCCACTCAAGGATAAGGGTTAAAGAGTGTAGAGTAGTCAAAAGGACAATATAGTAATCGATAGTGATGGAAGTTCGGTAAATTTGTTAACTTAAGTGGAATGGCTCATCAGAAACTTGTTCACATTGGACTTGAAGACAACCACATTATAGACGGCTGGAAAGCAGGAAAATGGAAGACAATTCCACAGGTGTGCAGTTCTAAGAAAGAAGCTTTGATCATGGAGTCTATGTTTAGGTTTAGGCACAGATAAAGAGTGGGGAAAATTATTGATAATGTTTTCAGCTAGTCTAGTGTTTCTCGTGAAAGTTTGGCGAAGGGGGACCATAGATTGAAGCTCAGTCGAACACTTTCCATGAAAATAACGATAAAGCAGAGACAAACTCGCAACATCTCTTCTGTGAGATAGAGGTTGCAGCGAAGAGAAAAGGACATCTCCCACCAGGCCACAAAGTCTATTTTGAACCCTATCAAGGCAGGACAAGTCTTTTCTAGCAGTTCCTGCCCATATGTGGCAACAGTATTCCATCCTTGGACGTATCTGGCTCTTATTCTAAAGAGTGTCTTCTTAGATTGTTTCCGGCTTTATCTCTCTTCATTATCCAGTTTTCACGCTACAGTCTTTATAGCTGAGTACCTCAGCAGATAAGAACTGGTTATAGTGTACGAGAGTGCACAAGATGGTGCAGGAGAGGCAGATGATATGCGGTAATAAGTCTGACTTCCGAAAGAAATCAGTGTTGAAATTTTAATAAAGAAATAATTTTTATTTATTTTTTTTATTTACACACATTCAACATCTCGGCATTTAGGGAAAGGAACGCACTCCTTGACCGGCCGTTTATTTATTATCATCATCCTCGTTATAATTCCCTTCCAGCAGTCTGCTACTCTCTCTTCCTCTGGAGAGGGGGTGAGGAAAGGAGGAAGAAAGGGCTGTTACCCATTTTCATCAGTTCGATGAGGAGGAGGTTTTATTTCAGGCTCTGTCCAAGAGATTTGACGTTAAATTCGTCACAATTTTTTTTTTCTTTCTCCTTTAGAAAGACTTATTAAAGTTTCATTGTAAGTTTGTTCCAGTTATTAAAAAACACCAAGGTTTTATCTATTGAAAAGTTAGTCCCAGTTATTTAAAAGCAAAGGTTTTATCGACTGGGAAATTAGGCTCTAAAGTATTAACAGAAGAAACTGGCCATGTTTTGAGGATTTCTTTTCTGTAAAGAACAGAAATTAATTTCGCCGTCAAGTCGAGCAGATTATCGGCACATGTGACCTCCAGGAAAGATTATTCACCCGAAGTTTCCTTCACAAAAAAATATTCCATAATACAAGAATTTATCCCTTATTTATACACATAAAGCCTACCAAAGCGGCTTTATTGTTTTCGTTTCTTTCCTTTGAATTTAAAGGTATTGACGTTAAATGGGCTAGTAAACAAAAAAACAAAATAAACACAATACAATACGCAAAAGTCCAGCTAGAATTCGTCACTGACAACTTTCTCTCTCAACTTCCAGCACGTGTTCTCCCCCCTGCCTCTACCAACAGGCATTTTATTAGAAAACTGACCCCATTCCATTTGCATACGTGTGAAGTGGAAGATGAGATCTTGTGAGATTCCACAAGACTACACCTTATAAATCCATGGCTGCCATCTTTAATTTCTCTTTCTCTCAAATCCCATCTGAAGATAAGTTGTATGACCACACGACACTCACACACACATGGGGGCGCTTTCCTCTTTGATTATTACATTCAACTCTACTCCCCCCCTGGTCTCCAGACTACACATGTGGCATGGTGGATGCGGTCGTTTGTTGCGGGCACTCCTACGAAGGGGGATTGGCTGGACTACTTCATCTTCATTGGAGCTTTCAGAAGATGTGTCAGAACCATTAGCATTAGCATTAGGGCATACAGTCATACAATCAGGCTGGACTTCTTCATCTTCATCAGAGCTCTCAGAAGGGCTGCTGGAACGAGCAGCGCCAGTGTTGGGGTCCACAGATGTACCCTTCTGGGGAATAGGACAGATCCACAAGTCATCGTTGGACGATTTACCATCACTGCTACTCACCAACTGGTTCGTATTTAGGGCAGGTCTGATATCCTTCACATGGTGTGGAGTACCATTGATTGATAATGCCAGTGATTCGCCCTCTTTGAAAGCTGCTGGTGCATCGATTATTGGGAGGTGTCACCTAACTCATAGGGCCCTCGGGTTTCCTGCCGATCAGGAAGACAGGCATCAATGTTCTTGATGCACACTCAATAGCAATGGATCACATTGGTGGGTGCGCTTGCACCAGTCATCCCATCCTTTGGAGTTGCATTATATCTATAGACTGCCTCTGCGATCGTGCATTGTTTTCTTGCTACGATCCTCTTCACGCTTCGATGGCACCACTCTGTTATGCCATTGGCACTTGGTACATATGCACATCTGTGTCTGAGCTGGATCCCCCCACTCGTCTACGAAACGTCTGAACTCCCCACTGCAGAAGGTCGTGTCATTGTCTGTGAGGATCTCTTCAGGCGGCCCCCTTTCATAAAATATGGACTCCAATTCACGGATTACACTGGAGGAATCCTGTCTTATTAATGGGCGCCAGATTGCAAACCTTGTCAGTCCGCAATCGATCAGGATCAAGGTGAGGAAATGCTGGCAGCCGTAATGGGTTATGTCCATTCCAAGTCGCGCTTACTCCCAGTTGACCTTTCTGCCATCTGGCTGGGGTGGGGTCGATTGACTGGCATGTTTGGCATTCCCTGACTACCGCTTTCACTGCACTTTCGGATACCAATGGATTCACTGCAATGGATTGGACAACTGCACAACATAACATGTCCGTCTCCGGGGTGTCCACTGAGGTGGTGTATCTTCCTAATTCCATCCGCCACCTTAATAGAGGAGGCACATAATGGTACTGGCTCGGCTTTCTTCTTCATATGTCATACCATCTCTGTGGCACCCGAGTGTGCTTATCCACAAGGTTGCAATTTGAAGTGACCAGTACTGCATTCACTGACAGGTTGTACTCTGATACCAGCTTTTTTACGGTCTCCAACCTCCGTCTGATCAGCATTTCACTGGCTGCCTTAGTGCACACTCTAGTCTTGCCTGTCAGTGTGTCTGATATCCAGTGGTACACACATAGTGAATCTGTGTGTATGCGCAATTTCCTGATTTTCCACTGGAGTGCCAGGTTGATATGAGCAGCATCACCTGTTGGTCGCAACCAGCAAGCATCCTCAATCACAGCACCATTCTTCTCCAACAGCACACCAATTGCCAGAGAGTTCGCATCCATCCACACATTCAGTTTGTCTCCCTGCATGCACCAGTCTTCTTTGGCGGAGTCATCCTGCTTTAAACTGCATCGTCTCAGGGGCCCATCCTGCATGGTGAAGTCATGTGTTATAGATGCAATGACCAGGGCCACATTGCGAGGAACAGCTGGCGGCGATTGACAGCTATTCGTTGCTACCGATGTAATAAGACTGGACTGGAATTGTTCGGGAAACGGGGTTGGGGACAAGGTGCCAGCATCGACCTCTTCCCCAAACAGAAATTAGACGAGGTGCTTCCGACCATTCAGGTCTGTCAATGAGAAATTGTGCTCAGCACTCTTTGACTCTGGGTGCTCTTGAACCATAGTGAGTGCAGGCCTCTACTGCGCTTGGAAGAAGACTACTAGATTAACCACCCTCAGTGGTGCGATGCGGACATGTTGCGGGGTGGGCACTGTGAACATTCGCACTAAAACTGGAAATTCAGCTGACATCGAAGCACTGGTAGTACTCGAGAAACCACTCCGCTTAAACCTGCTCCTAGGCTATGACGCCATCAGAGTCCTAGGAGGTGCTCACATAACACAGACGGGGTGATACAGTTTAAGGAGAAGGTTCCAGTGTGTGCTGCTTTGAAGAATGATCTCTTTGAAGAGTGATGGCCTCCTTCACTATGCAAACCAACAGATCGTCGGCTGTTTCATCATCCCAGCCTTTGGTGACTGCGCTTGCCCTTCTTTTTATGATGCCTGTAGCCACGCGAGTCCATCGAAACACTGGTAGGTGCCCCGCAAGTTTTCTACACAAAGAGAATACTGCTCACCTCGTGAAGACATTGGGTACTTCAGGAACTGCAGTTCCACGCCTCCATTTCAAATCCCTCGCTCCTGTCTAACGTTCAGGCCCAAGACATGAACGCCAATCACCAAACATTCTGTATCCTTGTACTTCAAACCAAACTCAGCCAGTTTGGACCTCACACATGACGATGACACAATGTCTTCATTCACATATATGCCATCAAGGTACGCCGATGTCCCATCTTTTATTGTCTCTTCCTGTGACAACACAGTGTTATTAATGGTCTTCATTATTTGGGGTGCCACGTCCAGCCCAAAGCCTAGTCTGGTAAGGCAGTACCTCCTGCCAGCAAACACTACCGTCTGAAATGGCCAAATTGTTTCACTGATTCAGACCTGCAGGTATGCTTTTCTTAGATCCAGCAGGGACATATTGGAACCCGGTGCCGCCACTCTTGTAACTTGCTGGCACAAACGTCAGCATCTGCCATGAACGCATCAACATGCGCGTTCAGTTTGCAATAGTCCATCACTGGCCTCACCTTTGCTTTGTTGTGCTGAGCGGAATCAGGCCATTGGGAGGTTCAAGTTTCTCATAGGGGTAGGGAATCAACCAGCCATCCTTGATCCAATCACGAAGTTCCTCTTCATATGCAGGCCTCATTTGGTTGGGCACATGGTACTCTGTTAACTCATTTTGCAGTTTGGGTGGTTCCTGGTTTTCCGACCACTTTCACGCGACTGTCCAAGCCTTCTGCTGCTGGTCAAACTCGACAATACTGTCTGGCTGATCATTCTTCAAAGCAGCACACACTGGAACCTTCTCCTTAAACTGTATCACCCCGTCTGTGTTATGTGAGCACCTCCTAGGACTCTGATGGCGTCATAGCCTAGGAGCAGGTTTAAGCTGAGTGGTTTCTCGAGTACTACCAGTGCTTCGATGTCAGCTGAATTTCCAGTTTTAGTGCGAATGTTCACAGTGCCCACCCCGCAACATGTCCGCATTGCACCACTGAGGGTGGTTAATCTAGTAGTCTTCTTCCAAGCGCAGTAGAGGCCTGCACTCACTATGGTTCAAGAGCACCCAGAGTCAAAGAGTGCTGAGCACAATTTCTCATTGACAGACCTGAATGGTCGGAAGCACCTCGTCTAATTTCTGTTTGGGGAAGAGGTCGATGCTGGCACCTTGTCCCCAACCCCGTTTCCCGAACAATTCCAGTCCAGTCTTATTACATCGGTAGCAACGAATAGCTGTCAATCGCCGCCAGCTGTTCCTCGCAATGTGGCCCTGGTCATTGCATCTATAACACATGACTTCACCATGCAGGATGAGCTCCTGAGACGGTCTATCCTCATTTAATGCACACTGTGCAGCAGCAACTACCGGTTCTCCCATCTCATAAGTATTCTTCATCACGGTCCTGGCCCAGTCTACCAGGTTGTTAAGGGACAATGAAGCTATGCTTGAACTAGCCCACAGGAGTTGCTTTGCTCCAGTTATGACCCCTACCAAAAATTTGCATGCCAAGGCCGGCTCAGGCAGCCCACCAAACAACACTGTCAATTTCGTCAGCTCGGCCAAATAAACATCGACAGTTTCACCGGGACACAAGGTTCTTGCCTCAAATTGCTCACAAACAGTGGCGGGGGTCGATAGCGAATGCCTTGTATAATGCCACCTTGATCCTTTCATAATCCTGTTTTTTTCTCAGGACTAAGCTGTTGATATACTGCAAAAGCCCCGCCGGACAGACGTAGAGGAACCATATGTTCAATATTCTTCACACTAAACAACAGGTAATGCAGTTCCACCTTCACCTTCTCTACCCCAGTCAAGTACCGGGGTCGAGCCTTCAAATTCCGGTATTAATTTAAGGTCGAATTTGTCCCCATTATGCCGAAATAGCTTGACGTTAAATGGACTGGTAAACAACAAAACAAAATAAACCAAATACAATACGCAAAAGTTCAGCTAGAATTCGTCACTGACAACTTTCTCAACTTCCAGCACGTCTCTCCCCACTGCCTCTGCCAACAGACATTTTATCAGAAAACTGAATCCATTCCATTTGCATACATGTGCAGTGGAAGATGAAATCTCGTGAGATTCCATGAGACTACACCTTATAAATCCATGGCTGCCATCTTTAATTTCTTTTTCTCAGATCCCATCTGAAGGTAAGTTATATAACCGCACGACACACACCGGGAAGCACTTTCCTCTTTGATTATTACATTAAACTGTACAGGTATCTGAGCCTTCACAAAGGAAAAATATTTTACCTCTTTCTCCCATTTAAAGTGAAGAGACTTTGTGATTCCTTTCGGAAAAGAAAAAAACATTTTGTAGAAAGACTGAACATTTTGTTAAAAGAAGGACTGAATTTAAACAAGGACTCAAAAGACCTGTTTTCTGTTTTTTTATATATTCTTTTCTTTCAGCCTTTCTTACTAGTAAGAATTGTCATCTTTTTTGTATTATTTTCTTATTCATTTTAAACGTTTCTTAAGGGGTTTTTAAAACTCTAGTTTTGGGAAATGAAGGCAATTGACAGTTTTTGTTTTAATAAATTTAGATCATTTTAAACACACCCGGGTCTGTATTTCTTTTGCTCATTTCTATTAGTTTCCCCATTTCCAAGAAATTTGCTTGAAATGCTTTTTTTTCCTTTTTTGTTATTCTTTCATTTTTCTTACCATGGAAAACGGATTTTGGTAATGAACACAAAATTTCGTCTCCATATTTTCAAACTCTATCTCCTCCGAAACTAAAAGTCACAGAGCGACCCTAAGGGCCTCAAATAATTGGATTTTTTACTGCCCATTCTTTTATGGGTTTTTAGCCGGTTAAAATTGTTTTTAAAGGATCAAAAATAGGTCAAATTTGAAATTAAAATCGTTAAATATTTTGCACATTCATCTTAGTTTATTTTTAATTTTTAATCGGTTTATATGCGTGTCGCGTTGATACAGTACTAACGTCACCAGCTTTGAAAGCTACAGTTTCGATTCTAGCTGATGACACTTAAATACTTTTTTTTTTACTTTTGAAATCATGACTCTATAATAATATATATGAAGCGTGGACAAATTAAAATATCATATTTAAGCGTTCTTTACGCCCGGGCAAAGCCGGGCGTCACCCTCTAATATATATATATATATATATATATGTGTGTGTGTGTGTGTGTGTGTATATATATTAATGCATACATTAATCTATATGTGAACATATATATATATATATATATATATATATATATATATATACTGTTCTCTATATATCTGTTCTGTCCTGCTTTCCCACAAACAAAAGAAGCAAGTAAATTTTGTGTAGCCACCTTGTGGCCCGAAGAGGAGCTTAACCATTTTCAAATCGACACATACGATCCATTGGTGTTGTTTGTATGAAAGCTTTTCCTGAACAAATTTGATTTAGTTCATATTTTTCTTTGGGGGTTGTTGAATGCCTTAGAGGACCTTATCCATGTATGTTGCCATTGTGAAGAAGGACACATTTTAAACTTCTTTTGGAGCTGTCAATCATAAGCTGTCAGAAATCCCAAGTGAAAGTAATACGAGAGCAATTTGAAGCCAAAATCTGGGATCTAACAGAAAGCCTAGTTCAAGTATTGTCCGCTCAATAACCCCGACGTAATGTGTGTACAAGGCCATTTGAAAATGTGCCAATTTGTTTGAAGACGTCTTCTACTTTAGTATTTAGGTATTTCTCGGCCATAATTGCAAATTGTTTCACCATACTACATACATTAGCAAGATCAACACCAACAATTAATATGAATCGCATATAAATGTTGTTTTTGATGAAGGAATATACGAACGAGCATGTATGAAAATGGAAATTAATAAAACATGAAAGATTATAAGGGTCATCAGTTAACCTTGCTGACCACATTATAAACAGATTAATAAAGAGTCTGCGCTTGAAACTGTTTTCATTATTTAAAAATAATTTGAATCAACACAGAAATAAGTTACGTGTTTATGAATGATATATAAAAATGTACAATCGTTTATTTTTACTTACAAAACGTAAAAATATATAATCGTTTATTTTTACTTAGAAAATGTACAAATATACAATCGTTTACTTTTATTGAGAAAATGTGCAAATTCACAACCGTCTATTTTACTTAGAAAATGTACAAATCCACAATCGTCTATTTTTACTCAAAAAATATACAAATCCATAATCGTCTATTTTTACTCAAAAAATATACAAATCCATAATCGTCTATTTTTACTCAAAAAATGTACAAATATACAGTAACAAAATATTGAAAAAGTACTGGTTCTTATAAATAGGAAAGAAAGATTAATTTTACAATTGAGAATGGAATAAGGTGTTACTTATCTTTGGTACTGCGTACATTAACTTAAATAGAACATATATCTGATATGATTTTCAATTAAAAAAAAAACATTGTCTAATTTTGATATTTTAAATGATTCCTTAGAAAGTATGATAATCTTTTCACCAGTGACGAATAACGGTGTTAATATTTTGGATTCATAGTGGATACTAACGTTCAGTGTATTGGACGAAAATTCCTCTTCTTTTCAGGCATACAGCAGTCATATCGTCTTCATATAGTAATGTACACTGTGTACATGAATAATTATATGATTAATTACTTATTTATTTTTCTAATAAGATGTATAAGGTCCAGGACTAAAGTTTGACTCCTCTTGTGAGTATTCCTTGAAAAAGTTGTAGCCTTATTAGAAACAAGTGGACTATTACTCTGGAGGTGCTATGAATGCACATCAACATATTTCAAATAAGATTTCTTTTTTTTTTTACTTAAATCGAAGTTATCAGAAATTGTTGCTTTTACGTCGTTAACACTTGACCATTTCTATATAAGATATATAGATATTCGTGTTCCATAAAAGTTCACTCTTTCTTTCACTTTCTTTTCTGCCTTCTGGTTCGATACAGGCTAGAAAAACTTTTTTTCTTTTGCACCTACAAACACCCGGGCAACGTCGGGTACCTCCACTAGTATGAGCTAAAACACTAAAATTATTTAACTTTATTTTTGTGTAAAAAGTTGCAGACGTCAAAGCCAGATGTCTTTATAGATGTGTAAGAGAGTGTGTTCAATTGTGAAATTGAACGTTTGAATAGTACATACCTTGTTTTTATTTTTAGCATATTTCTTAGACAAAAAGAAACACAATATGACAGTTTGTATGCAGTATGTGTTCAAATGTGATTTAACTGAGTGCATATCTGTAAAAGACAAACGCTTTACAAGAATATTGGTTTATTAGATTTGGTATCTGTATGATAAGTAAAAAAAAACAGACCTTGTAATATGGATAAACGTAGTTAACACTATTTTGCTTTACACTCAGTATTTTTTCATTTAACCAGAATTTTACTTTGGCTATAATATGCGTTCACATGTAACAAAAGATTCCTTAGAAAAGAGCTACAAATAACAGGAATATAGTTTCATTTTCTTATGTGTTTGTTGATGCTGCATCAATTTTTCTTTACTTGTAATGTGTTCGCATATGTTGCAACACAGCATGTCTCCATGCAAAAGAACAGCCACACACTTTACAAGAATATGGTTTCTCTCCAGTATGTATTCGCATATGCTCCAACATACTTGGTTTCCGTGCAAAAGAAGAACCACATATTTCACAAGAATATGGTTTCTCTCCAGTATGTATCCGCATATGTTCCAACATACTTTCTTTCTGTGTAAAAGAAGAGCCACATACTTTGCAAGAATATGGTTTCTCTCCAGTATGTGTTCGCATATGACTGACAACGTGATGTTTCATAGTAAAAGAAGAATCACATACTTTGCACGAATATGGTTTCTCTCCAGTGTGCGTTCGCATATGAATGATCAAATTTTTTTTCTCTGAAAAAGAAGAGCCACATACTTCACATGAATATTGTTTTTCTCCAGTGTGCGTTCGCATATGGCGTACCATGCTATTCTTCTGCATAAAAGAAGAGCCACATACTTCACAAGAATATGGTTTCTCTCCAGTATGTGTTTGCATATGTTTAAACATATTTTGTTTCCATGCAAATGAAGAGCCACATATTTCACATGAATATGGCTTCTCTCCAGTATGTGTTCGTATATGACTGACCAAGTAATGTTTCATAGTAAAAGACGAACCACATACTTGGCACGAATATGGTTTCTCTCCAGTGTGTGTTCGCATATGCGTAAATATTTCATATTTCCGTGCAAAAGAAAAGCCACATATTTCACAAGAATATGGTTTCTCTCCAGTATGTGTTCGCATATGAACAATCAAGTTTTTCTTCTCTGAAAAGGAAGAGCCACATACTTCACATGAATAAGGTCTTTCTCCAGTATGTGTTCGCATATGACTTACAACACTGTGTTTATGTGTAAAAGCAAAGCCACATACTTCACAACTATATCGTTTCTCTCCAGTATGTATTCGCATATGTTGCAGCATAGTTTGTTTTTTTGTAAAAGAAGAACTACATATTTTACAAGTATATGGTTTTTCTCCAGTATTTGATACAGAGCTCATTTCCGAAGTTTAAATATTTGATATTTAGTAAAAAATTTTTGTGGATTGTTCTTGTTTTATAACGAAAAATTTACACTCGTTCAGTTTTTATGAATGTAAATTTTAGTAGACCGTTGAATAGTTACTTTATTAAAGGGTCTACAAGGATATGATTTTTCTTGTTTTCCGGCTTTCAACTTTATAAATTTGCTTTCGTTTTCCTTTGTCTTGATTGCTGGATATTCTGCAAAATCAAACAAAAACAAACTGAAAAAGATAATGCTTTTTGTGTATCTTCGTTGCAAAACTATTTTTAAGGTGAAAATTCGTTTTAAAAAAATAAATAAAAGATAGACTTACACACTAAAGGCTAAACAAAATTAGAGTAACCATGTACAATTTTAAAGAAATCCCAAAATTGCTTATCAGGAAATTAACAATATTTGTTTCAATACAACATTTGTTGCAATACTTATCTATTAATAAAATGAATTTTCTTTTCATAGATAATAATGGAACAAAAATCCAAAAACCCTTCGATCATGAGTTTCTAATAAACAATGTTTTATATAATTTAGATATTTTTATACTTTACAAAAGAAGTTCTTTTCAATAATTATTGGAGAAGCAACATTACTTCATTAGTGATCTTAGTAAAAACGTTAAAAAAAATCCTGTTTTTATTGTAACATTTTTCAACTTATGTTTTTCAATGCAAGTAATCAATAAGGCTCTTAATTTAATAATGTAATGTAGACATGTTTTAAGATTCTAAGAAATTAATAATTTACAAATCAAAAATATCTAAAAAGTTAAAACATTGCAAACAGCAATTTTGTTTTTAAATTAAATGCATCATAATTTTTTGTAGCACATAAGCTCTAGGTGTATCAGAATTTTTGTAGGAATTTTTGACACCCCTAACACGAAACTGCGAATAAAATATAAAAATCTCGTAATTTCTCTGTTAAAAGTGGGTTATTTATTTTCTTTATGGATTATACTTCCAAAATAAACTATTAAACTTGTTTTAAAAGTAATAGAAATATATATTTTTTAAAACAGTAATGAATTTTCCGAACTCAATATTTTTCAATTTTTAAACTTTAAAAATCTATCAAAATTTTTCTATTGATTCTATTTTTACAATATTTTCAGGGTCAATGTGAAATTTTATGTTCTTTCCAATAAACCGAATATAATATTTTAGACAAACGTTTTTTTTAATTCACCCCCTCCCCATTTTCAAGTGTCTATTAAAAAGTAAATAATTAATTTATGTACCAAAGTATTAATTATGTCACCGAAAAGTAAATAATTCATTTACTCACAAATTGAAGAGAAAAGGTCAATAAATAATATATTCAAATTTAAAACAAAAAAGGACTGTTTTTTAGAAATTTACCCATAACGTTCGAAGCTTAAAACCTGTTTAAAAAAAAACACGTTGTTTTTTTTTTTTTAATTTTACCTGTAAAGTTTGAAGTTTAAAACCTTTTTTTAACCATGTTATTTGTTTTTTCTTTTTTTTTAAATAAAACCTTGGTCCTTGTTCCTTTAATTGAAAAAAAAAGTTAGGGCTTGAATTACATTTTTCGAGGAGTTATAAGCTTGGAAAATGGGGTGGAATTATTCACTATTTTCACGAAATTTCTGATACACCCACATAAGCTCTCATTGAGTTTTCGTCATTGTATGTTTTTTTTCGTTGTCGTATGTTTTTTCTATCTACTATTTCGGATGTCTAATATAGTGTCTTTATAAAAGGATATCATGTTGCTTGTTTCCGTCTTTTAACCTTATCTAATTTGCTTTGGTTTTTCTTTGTTTTGATTGCTGTGTATTCTGCAAAATTAAAAAATAAACTGAAAGAAATGTTTTTATATATGTTCTTTGCAAAAACTATTTTAACGTGGAAATTAAAGCTAAAGGTAAAGCTGAAAGTTACAATTATAACGAAATCCCCAAAATTATTATTAAGTGAATTGTATCTATTAATAAAATACATTTTCTATTTATAGATATTAATGAAACAAAAATTCAAAAACCATTCATTAATGAGTTTCTAATAAACAATGTTTTATATAATTTACACATTTCTATATTTTACAAAAGAAATTATATTTCTCTTGTTTTCCGGTTTTTAACTTTATGCAATTTGCTTCTGTTTTTCTTTGTCTTGTTTTGGATATTCTGTTAAATTTAAAAACGATAAACTGAAAAAAACTATTATGTTTTATATATTTTGTTTGCAAAAAATATCTTACGGTGAAAGCACGTTTTTAAACTGATATTTAAAGACTGGCTTATTCACAAAAGGCTAAAAACAAAATTAGATTAACCATGTAGATTTTTAAATTATCCTGAAATTAATTATTGATGAAATTATAAATATTTGTTGCAATAATTATCTATTAATGAAATTAATTTTCTATTTATAGTTAACTAGCGGGGGTACCCAGCGTTGCCCAAGTGTTTGTTTCCGGGACGGGGGGGGAGTTTTAAAAATGTTATGGTAGGTAAGTAGGAAGGATCAAACCCGGAGTCATGAGTAAAAGTAGGAAAATAAAGTGTGAAAAAAAAACATCTGCAACGTTAACAGTTCGGCCACCAAGAAAAGTCCATTCCAATTGTTTAGGAAAAAAAAAAAAACGACTACGGTAGGTCGGCGCGAACGTGAAAATACAATGTGAATTGTCCAGCACGCTAACCACTACGCCACAGAGCACTGCAGCTTACTTTAGTGATTTTAAATAACTTCACATGAAAGAACTACGAAGCCAAACCGGTGTTCTCTTCTCAACTGTTCCTTGTGAACGATCCCCAAACGGTGTTAAGTGGTGGCAGGGGGAGGAGGAATTTATTAGAGAGAAAATATTTTACCACTTCCATTGATCTTAACCGATTTTGGCCGTGACTTCTCAGCAGAAAAAGTATAGAACTCTAAGATTATCGAGGAATTTGAGAAATAATAAGCCTATAACACACCTCAGATATTGTTCTGCCGTTTGTGCATATTATATTTGCATGAAATATCTTGATTTTTAATCCTATTGAGGTCAAAATCCGATGGGAAAAAATGAGTTCATTTTATTTATATAGAGATAAGGAAACAGAAATCTAAAAAATCATTCATTAATGAGCTCCCAATAAACAATGTTTTATATAATTTACACATTTCTATATTTTACAAAAGAAATTCTGTTCAATAATTAGTGAAGCAACAATGTTATTAATGATCTTAATAAAAGAAATGTTATAACAATTCCCCTTTTGGTTGCAACATTTTTCAAATAATGGTTTTTGAATGCAAGTAATAAATCCAACATTTTTTCCAAGGCTCCTCATTTAATTATGTAATGTAGACATGTAAGATTCTAAGAAATTAATAATTAAAACATTAAACATTAAAAAGCATCTAGAGTTATTTATTATTGTAAACAACAGCTTCATTAAATTTGTTTTTAAATTTATAAATGCACCATATTTTTGAGAAACCAATTTTTGAATTTTCTAATGAAACATTTATGAAACGTAAGTCAGAATATTTTTGAATGATATTTAATTACTTTATCAAAATTTGTATATATATATATAGTATTATATGCATACAAGTTCATTATCATTTATTTTCATATATTATATTGAGAAATTCCATTTTTTTATGAACAAAGTTTTTGCTTGAAAAATTATTCAAATTTAATAAGAATGTAGATTGTCATATATTTCCGGGTGTTATATCATTTAGTAATTGATAAAGTAACTCACCACACCTTAAACATCAATTGAGTGCCATTGAACACTGTAACCAATTGAAAGAGAAAACTTTTGTCCTCTAATGTAATTAGTAGATTGCCATATATTTCCGGCTGTTATATCATTTAGTAATTGATAAAGTAACTCACCACACCTTAAACATCAATTGAGTGGCATTGAACACTGTAACCAATTGAAAGAGAAAACTTTTGTCCTCTAATGTAATTAGTAGATTGTCATATATTTCCGGCTGTTATATCATTTAGTAATTGATAAAGTAACTGACCACACCTTAAACATCAATTGAGTGCCATTAAACACTGTAACCAATTGAAAGAGAAAACTTTTGTCCTCTAATGTAATTAACATATGGTCGATTGTATCATGTTTGAAAGTTAAAGTAACTGTAAAAATCAAAAAAAAAAAATTATGGACTAACACAATTTGAATATAGTTTGGAAATAAATCAATGTTAAAGAAAACCTGAAAGTAATGATGCTTGAAAGAAGATTTAGAAGCATTGGTTGTTAAAAAGACGTGAAAACAATGTAGGTTAAGGAAGACTTGAACGCAATTATATTTGAAGGAAAGAGTAAAGCAACTAAAGTTGAAAGAGTTGTACTTGTGAGTTTTACAAGCTATCTCTGTGATATGATGACCCACAATCGTAACTTGAAATAGAATAATACAGTGATCACATGCCGATCCATTATTAATTGGATTAATACAGTTAAGCTTGTGTGTTTGTTATGCTTCATGAAGAAAATAAACTGTCTGGTTTTCTCGCATATGTTCATAGTCTCCAAGCAGTAACTGAGAAAAATAACGTTTTAACTATATAGAAGAATCCGTATTCACAACATTTGGTAGTGCCATTCACTAGAATGAATAGAGAAAGTATTGCAGCCACATTTTACTGAAAAACACATACAAGAAAAAGCTGAAACGAATTAGTTAGTTCTCTGTGGTCTTGCGCCACATTAAGCAAGAGAATATGACCGATTGGCAAGAACAAGGTTTTTTAAAGGTTTTTTTTACAAGGTGGTCACCACTTATCAAGCCACTCAGGGATAAGGGTCATTGTAAGTACAGTACGTTAGTGTGGATATTTAGAGTGTCTACTTAAGGCGGCGATTCATCGGGAATTTGTTTACGTTGGACTTGAAGACATCCAAGTTGTAGTCAGGAGGGAAGCAGGCAGACAGAACAGAGTTCCACAGGCGTGCAGTTCTAAGAAAGATACTTTTTTATGGAATCTACGTTTTGATTTAGGCATAGATAAAGAGTGGGGGAAGTTTTTGACAGTGGATTCAGCTAGATGGGTGTTTTTTGTAAAAGATTGGCGAGGGGGGACCAAAGATTGGAGTTCAGACGAGCACCTGCCATGGAAATAAAGATAAAATAAAGATAGGCTTGCAACGTCTCTTCTGTGGGAGAGAGGTTGCAGGGAAGAGAAAAGGGCATCCCCCACTAAGCCACGAAGTCTATTTTGTACTCTGTCAAGGCAGGATAGGCTGTTTTTAGCAGCTCCTGCCCAGATATGGCAGCAGTATTCCATCCTTGGGCGTACTTGCGGTTAATAATAGGTTATGATAAAGGGTAAAAAGCCTGTTTTTCTTTTATCCCTCGATGAAGGGTATGAGAAGCCAATCCATGCAAAAGAGAATAGCGAGTATGTAGAGTTTGTTGAAAGCAATCAGAAAGGATGTTGAGGCTGTATTGCAGATGTGGCCCTGTTTATCACAGTATGAACTGACTTAAATATAATGAATGCGTTGGAGACAGTGTCTACTCTGGAATGCACTGCACAAGCTATTTAAAGAACATCACCACTATTATCAATAAAATCGGCAAATTAGAATTTGAAATTGTGTTCTGATATACCCATTTATCCGGTGCAGAATCAATGGAAAAGAGAAATATGGAATCCTCAAATTTATGACAAAGTTTGACATTTATGTTACCCACAATAGGTGGGGTGCTGACTATTTAATACTGATCCATTGTGGGCGTCAAATGTTTAAAGTCTGGTAACTCCTATAATGAGAGGATGTTATTGCTTTAATTCCGTGTCTTACTTCTATTAAAATAGAGAATTCTAACATTTTGTTTGACACCTTTGACTTGCCACAGAAAACTATGCAAACTTATAGGAATAAAAACTCCGAAATACATGAAGGGAACATCCAGTTCTCGTCACATTGACATGAAGTTGCATCCATGTGCATGTTTTACAAGTACTTTAATGAAATGAGCTCTGATAAACTCATAGCTCTTGTGTCACCTCAACGCTAATTCTCCAACAAACCAAATCGGCAGCAAAATCTTAGCTGTTAAGCCCATAGATGCCAAAAAAATGTTTCTATGTCTTATCTCGAACTGCAAGACTTTGAAATTCCCTCTTTCATGCTTCCTTTACTCTTAGTAACATGCAGAAATTGTAATGGGAATAGGCAGCTTGCTGCTCAACTCCCTACATAGTGCCTCCGTAGACATAATCTTACATAGTAGCCTCCTACATCCAAGTGTACATATGCTTGCTTACAGTAAATAAGAATAATCAATGAATAATCCTGTGCTTGACAAGGGAATAAAGTCACAAAACACTAGAAACAGGTTAACAAGGGATTTTTCAAGTAAACAAATCATCTTTACACAAATAGCCGTGTACTTAGCATAAGGTTATTAAAATCACATTAATATATTTATTTCATACTTTAACTCAGCATATCAACAGAAAAACAACCTCTTTCATACTGAAATGCACTCTGATAAACTCATAGCACTTGTATCACCTGAACAAGAATTTCCCAACTAAAAAAAGCTGACAAAATCTTACTTGTTAACTGTATAAATCCCTAGATGCTGAAAAATTCCAACAATTTTTCCACTGTAATAGTTTCTTACCTCGAACTGCTAGACTTTGACGTTTCTTTCCTCTCTTCTGCTATCTTGACTCTTAGTAACATGCAAAAATTGTAATGCAGGCAGACATCTTGCTGTTCAACTCCCTACATAGCGTCCCTGTAACCCCCTATATCTAAGTGTACACATGTGCTTGACAAGGGAATAAAGTCACAATATCAGAAACAGATTAACAAAGGATTTTCAAGTAAATGAATAATCTTTACATGAGTAGGTGTATACTTGGCAGGAGAATAAGTTATTAAAATAACATTAATATATTCTGCTATTATATTGTTTTTTTTTGTGTGTGAGAATAATATATAAACAATGTTTAATTTAATGATATTCTTAATTTGACAAATGAATTATTCTTCGACTTATTTTGATTTTATTTACATTGACTTAGAATTATCTCCTCCTGTCTTAAAACACCCTCTTTCATACTTTATATAGAGAGATATCTACTCTTGGTACAGGAAGTACTGGTGAGTTATCTGCCCCTTATGACTATAAAAGGACAATTGGAAGACGCCAATTGCGTTTTGGGTTAAACTCAGCATATCAACAGAAGAACGTGTATCATATTTTAAATGGTGCTACTAACAGGATGTAAAATTGTAAAATGTGGACGTTTTTTTATATACTACGGCAGACATGCAACTTACTAGCAACCATCATGGAGTAGGAGAGTGTACATTTTATGAAGCCACTTATTGGGCTACAGAAGGAAATCATTGAACTCAGAAAAGAAATGCTTTACAATCATTTTTACATGTTGTAGATTAAAAACCAGAATGACCATCGATATTGATTATATTTACATTAACTTGAATAGGTAAAAGAATTACCTACTTCTGTATTCAAATAGTAGCTGGCCCCAGGAACAGGATGTACCAGAGGGTTTCTGCCACTTTATGACTATATACAAACGAACGAAAGCAGCCATTTGCGTTTACAACCATTTTAAGTTTGTAGATTAAAAAACAGAATGACCTTTGATAGGATTAGATGCCATACTAGATGATCTGAAAATTACCCCTTTCTCAAGTACATGATATAAAAAATCTAGACACCTCAAAACATGCGGACCTGATCTCATCCAAGCTGTATTATTAAACAAAGATGCTTTTGTGGTACCAGTTTACAAGAATTCTGGCGAAAGAACTGACCAATTAAATTATCGTCGCATTAGCCTCCTCCCTCTTTTCACCAAAGTATTTGAGTCCATAATTAATCAAGGTCTAGTCTACTACCTCACAGCTGCTAAACTTCTGTCCAACCAACAATATGGGTTTAGGCAAGCCTGTTCTACTGGAGACATCATAACTGTAATATCCAAACAGATATACCATGCACTGAATAAAGCAGGGGAGGCTAGGGCAGTTGCCCTAGAGTTATCTAAGGCCTTTGACAGGTTATGGCATGATGGTCTTCTTATGAAAATCGAATCCTATGGATGAATAATTAACATAATTAAATCCTTCTTTAATAAGAAAAGAATCAAGGTTTTCTTCAGTGGTCTTACATCAAAACAATATATAAATGTGGGTGTACCTCAGGGGCTGATCGTTGGACCTTTATTATTTTTGATATTCATAAATAACCTTCCTGATAAAATTGTATCTGAGATATGCCTATTTGCTGATGATGCCATTTTCTATAATTGTGGGGAAAATAGAAATGAACATACAAACAGCCTACCTGTAAAGCGCCCGCGTGTCTGCCTGTCATGTACGTTGGACAAGAAGAAGAAAAACCAAGATGGTGTCTGCGATATTTAACAGAAACAATCTTGTGATCTCGCGAGATTCATGTGGGCGAATGTAATATAAAGCAGGTCGCTTGGAGGAGTGGGGAAGTTTTTTTTTTCGTTGTACAGACAGTTACTCAGTGCATTGGAATGAGTGAAGGCGGTTCCAGTTCTACAAGCTATTTTCGGCATGACGTCAGGATTTGATCCTAAGCTGATTCCACTGTTTGATAGCAGCAGCCCTGAGCAGTCAGTACAGGAATGAGTGGAAAAGGCAGAATTGATATGCCAGCTCAGTAGTGTGAAGCATCTGGAATGCATGGTCCCAATGCGCCTTGCTGGGGGCGCATATGCTGTATACATGGCTAACCACACGATGACAAATGAGATGTTGATATGAAGACGGCTCGCCACCCTGGTGGATACAATCAAAGAGTACAACTTGAGTGTAGAGGTCTGTAAGCAACAGAGCAGATGTGCTGACACCAGTACCACAATGGTGGCTGCTGGTTGATACCTGGGGGGGTTCTGAGACGCTGCAACAGCCGTGTGCAGCCGTCGCGTGTAATATGGATGCGGATCATATCAGTGTAATTCATCAGCAATGTGGACACCCAGGGGTTAAGCAGACACAATATTTTGTTGAAGATGGTTGACCCAGAAGCAAGAAGGGTAGATGTCAAGAGAGTAGTGGAAAGTTGCCAGGCATCGCAATCAATCGAGCCAGCTCCGATACAGTGGAAAAAAGGGCAATTAGGAGTGCGCGGCATGTGGCAGAGAGTGGGCATGGATGTTACACATTACGGTGGCAATCACTTCCTCACCCTCATCGATTGTGGACCTATGTGCTTTGTGGTCTAGAGACCACTTGGGCGCCAGGACTCCACCTACATTATTCACCAGCTGTCATCTGTGTTCCTTGAAAGAGGCGCGCCCGAAGAGGTGCTGACAGACAATGACCCAGCCTTCTGCAGCCTGCAGCTCAGGCAGTTCCTGAAGGAATGGGGACTGCGGCTGAGACTGCGGTTTGCTTATGTGCCATCTGACAATAGTATTGCTAAGAGGAGCCATCACAGCATCAAAAGAATTGCGGTCAGGAAACAATGCACCATCTCAGAAGCCATATATTGGTACAACATCACGCCGAAGGATGGCGTCTCTCCAGGAACAGCACCTGCCAATGCAATTTCCCAATACCAAGTCCAAGAAAAGGGAATCTACTCCAACAGAGAAGTTGCCAATGAAGAAGGACAGGGGTCGTATGCACCAGGGGATCCTGTCTAGATGAAGTTGCCAGGAAGCTGGTGTACTGATAGATATACATGAGGCCTAGTAACTGATGTGGTGAGTCAGAAGTCAGTCATGGTTGACGGTGTGCCCGGTCATGTTAGGAACCTGAAGCCAGTGACACAGATGCAACCACTACTGGATGACGGGAGCGATTCTGAGTCTGAAGCCAGTGGGCCATTGCTCTGGTTTGCACCATTTTCATCCTCATCAAGCAGTGAATCCAATATTAGTAGCCTCTCAAGAGAGCCAGTGTTCTTTGATCCTCAGACTGCGGATGAGAGCGCAAATGAACAAGAAGCCTACACAGTCCCCTGTCAAAGAACCACTCGCCAGAAGAGAGCACCACTTCCCTGCCATCTCTGTGATCATGAGATCAGGGAAGGAAGTGGGGAAAATAGAAATGAACATACAAACAGCCTACCTGTGAAGCACCCACGTGTCTGCCTGTCATGCACGTTGGATAGGAAAAAGAAAAACCAAGATGGCGTCTGTAATATTTAACAGAAACGGTCTCATGTGACTTCGCGAGATTCACGTGGGGGAACATAATATAAAGCAGGTCACTTGGAGGAGTGAGGAAGTTTTTTTCGTTGTAAAAACAGTTACTCAGTGCATTGGAATGAGTGAAGGCGGTTCCAGTTCTACAATAATAGATGAGATGAAAACAAATGAACAGGTATCCAAAGCAATGGTGGCAAGCCTATAGGAAAATGTGCAGTCATTAGTGGAATTGGGAAAAAAATGGAAGCTCAGATTCAATACTGCCAGGACTAAACTAATTTCCTTTAATAATTACAAGAAACCTTTTCAACCACTAGTAGCCATGGCTAATAATACATTACCTGACAGTACTTTGTTAAACTCCTCGGCTAAATGTTCACGGGGAACATGAATTGGAACAGATGCATTGAGGACATTGACAAGACTGCTGCAAAGAATGTGGACTCTCTCTACCTTGGTAGAAAGTTACTTATGCCTGAGAGTATCCTCTACTTCTACAAGGCCACCATTCACCCATGCATTGAGTATTGCTGCCGCATTTGGACTGGTGTATTTGCGACTAGTCTTTTCCTCTTAGAGAGGCTTCAAAAGAGAGTTGCCGACCCAATAGGTCCTGCACTATCAGTTAGGCTTCAATCATTATTTTGTCAACAAAATGTTGCAACCCTCTGCCTGTTTTACAAGTATTTTAATTGTAGATGCCCTGACAGATTACAAGCCCTTCTACCCATTCAACATAAATACCTCTTACAAACCTACAAAACCCACCTCGACACAGTAGAAATACCTAGACATAAGAAAATCTTCTACTATAATAGCTTTTTTTTTCCTAAGACTGCTAGAAATTGGAATTCCCTTCCGGATTCCTGCTTCCCTCACTGTACTGATATGCAGAAGTTCAAATGTAATATAAATAGATATCTTGTTGCTCAAATCCCTACATAGTACCCCTGCAAATTATGTCCCAGATAGTAACCCTATACATCAATGTAACACTATCCATTTTGTTTGAGTGGACTAGCCATTCGAAATTGTGAACATTGAAATCTCTGCAGATATGAATGTTAGCCCAGGGATGAGTAGATAAAATGTGGTCAATTTTCTCAGAGATACTCTCAATCATAGTAACTCTGCTGTTATGGGGGCGATAGAGGGCAAATAGGAACATAGTGCTGTGAGCAAATGCAACTGTGAAGCACATATAATGCAAATAAGGACCTTCTCTGGAAATGTCCCTATCACAAGGAAAGCCATCTCTAATGTAAGAACACATTCCATGGAGATGATGATTTTAGGCATCAGAGTTTGATGTTAAGTTTATCATGAACTTATCTAGGGAAATAGTCGCTTCAATGCCAGTTTCAGACAGGAGCAATAGATCAGGTTTAGTTTCCTGTAATTGAATTTTAACCCCTGGAAAATTGGAGTGTAAACCACTGATGAAAAGGAGACCTGGTAGCAGAGGTCTACATTGGGAGTTTGGAGTTTTGGGTTTAATCTTGCTTTGTTTCTTGAGATTTTAAAGGATTAAGATATGCGGAAAAGGTTGGCAGAGTTGTTAGAGCAAAGTAGAGAAAGAAAGGAACAAAGAATGATTTCTGCAACTATGTAGAGGGAAAACTGTAAGATTACCCACAAATATGGCATCGAGAGGCCCCACCAGAACCTACTACATGGTCCAGAATCCATTCATCAAATAGCAATACAGCAGCGTCAGTACTTTACATCAGCTGATAGGACAGCATTAATCACAAGTTCAGGTTCCTGACTATCAGTTGGATAATGTCAGCCCAGGTAAAACGTTAGCATTCAGCAACCTCATTAGTGACTTGTCCATAAAGTTAGAAATGGAGAGAGAAAATAAGGACATCTCAAGCGACTTCTCATGAAGAACACTGCTGACTCAATAAACACCTATTTTCTTAAAAAATAAATTAATTTTTATGATGCTTTGTTTTCATGAAAATTAACATAAATTAATGCGTTTTTAGTCTTATAAATAAAACTTAAGTAAAGTGTTTTTTTCACATTTTATTAAAAAAATAAATATTTCCTATAAACATTGACATTTTTCTTAACATTTAGTGAAAAGTTAAATATCATTTTATGCTGTTTAAAGCGATATTTTTGTTTTCATTCATGTATTTTGGACCTTGATGACTGTGTTAGAGTAAGTAAAAACGAAAGAATGTACTCGCAACGTTTTCGATGTGAAAATATTTTTAATATATTCACCCCCCCACTCCAAAAAAAAATAAAAATAAAAAACGGGTTTGTATTACTGTACACATAGATTCGAAAAAGTTGTAAAAAAACAAATATATAACAAATAAATGTTATCAAATGCAAGATAAGTTACTTCTCTACCTAAATGGTTATGTTTTTAGTGTTTTTATTTAATGCAACATGTTCATTCAGCTCGAAAAACATACAGTGTTTACTTATGTATTGGAAAATTAAAAATGGAACCCGATTCTCTCTTTGACCCGGTAAGTTTGGGGAAAAGGAGTTAAAAACCCCCAATACTAATGATTACTACAATACTATCTCATTGATTACTGTACACGCAATAACCCTTATCTCTGAGTGACCTTCAGGCCTTGATAAGTGGTGACCCCCCCCATGTAAAAAAAAAATAAATAAATAAAAATATATACAAAATACTGTTAAAAACCCACCGAATATATGTCAGCCTATATCACGATAACATATATTGAGCGAGTTTCTAACAGTATTTTGACTAGTTTTTTTAATTTTTAACTCTTTTTCCCAACCTTACCATGTCAAAAAGAGAGTCGGGCGGCATTTTTAATTTTCCAATACATTGGTAAACACTATGTTTTTCGAGTTGAATAAGCATGTTACATTAAATAAAAAACACTAAAAAATTATCCAGTTAGGTAGAAAAGTAACTTATCTTGCCTATGATAACAATTATTTGTTATATATTTGTTTTTCGACAATTTTTTCGAATCTATGTGTATAGTAAAACAAACCCGAAAAACGATTGTAGAGATTTCTATATCATCATTAATTATTTACATGCATTCGTGGACGTCAGCTAATTTCTATATCAAAACAAAGGAAATCAGAGTAGTTTGGACGCACCATTGCTTAAAAAAAATCTTTAAAAGCAATTCAATTCAATTAATACTCACTTTTTGTTTAGCAATCTTTTTTTTTTTTTACATAGGCATCACCACTTATCAAGGCTAAGAGGACACTCGAGGATAAGGGTTAAAGAGTGTACAGTAGAAATTGGACAATATAGTAATCGTTAGTAATGAAAATTCGGTAAATTTGTTAACAAGTGGAACGGCTCATCAAGAACTTGTTTACGTTAGACTTGAAGACAACCATATTGTAGTCCACTGGAAAGCAGGAAAATGGAAGGCAGTGCCACGGGCGTGCAGTTCAGTTCTAAGAAAGAAGCTTTGTTCATGGAGTCTACGTTTAGGTTAAGGCACAGATAACGAGTTGGAGGAATTATTTATAGTGTTTGTTTGATATGTGTTTTTAACAAAGAAACGAATTAAAATGGAAGTCAACATTTTAAGATGGCGACCGGAAAAGCTAGTTCGCATAAAATTGATATATATATATATATATATATATATATATATATATATATATATATATATATATATATATATAATTACATATTGCTTTCAATTAAAATATATAGTTTCATTGTTAAAATGTATTCATGATTTTTTACAATTATTAACTTATTTGAGTCATTGTTTGTTGACCACGTCATGTCACGTCTTGGAAAATAGACGATAGTAATCAATTACGTTGCACATTTTTTTTTAATGTTTATTTACCGACACATTTTCACATAAATAATGAATATTAAATGTAAGGTATATTCAATGTTTATTTTTTCAGAAATAATGAATATTATATATAAAATATATGAAATGTTTTTTCAACGAAATAAGAATATTAAATGTAAGATATATTGAAGGTCAGAAATTATTACATATGATGTTTATTTACTTTTATGAATGTTTCGGGTTTGTATTACTGTACACATAGATTCGAAAAAGTTGCCAAAAAAAAATATATATATAACAAATAAATGTTATCAAAGGCAAGATAAGTTACTTTTTCTACAAAACTGGATACATTTTTTTTTTGTTTTTGTTTTTATTCAATGTGACATGTTTATTCAGCTCGAAAAACATGCAGTGTTTACCGATGTATTGGAAAATTCAAAATGGCGCCCGACACTCTCTTTAACATGGTAAGTTTGGGAACAGGTGCTATAAATAATAAACTAGATAAAATACTGTTTAAAAAAACACCGAATATATGTCAACTTATATCACGGTAACATATAATGAGCGAATTTCTAACAGTATCTTGTCTAGTTTATTATTTATAACATCTTTTCCTGAACTTACCGTGTTAAAGAAAAAAATATATCCAGTTAGGTAGAAAAGTAACTTATCTTGCCTTTGATAACATTTATTTGTTATATATTTGTATTTTTGACAACTTTTTCGAATCTATGTGTACAGTAATACAAACTTAAGTTTTAAAAAGAAATATGTTTACATATTTTTTTTAATATGTTTATTTACACGCACACGTAATTGGGGTAGTCGAAAAAATTTGAAAAGTATTTGAAAGAAATCAGATTACCAATATTCTTATTTATTGTATTTAAAAAGCACTATTTTAATCAAAACGTTTGCGAAAAAGTGATGTAAAAAGGTAATTTTGGTTCAACTTGTCTTCCGAATCAAATTATTTTGGTAGACTTTTAGGAAATTGATCCCCTACATTCCACAGTTACACCCCCCCCCCTTTTCCACGTTAACCTCATCGATTACAAACTTAACTTTCAGATTAAAAACAAAATTCTTAAATGACTTTTATCGTCAGGGATCAGTTTTCAATTATGTGGTTAGAAGCAAAAAAAAACAAGTCTTACCGTGGGTGCTGCTCAGCGAGTGAGTTCAGGTGAAGAAAAGAAAGAACACATGGCGGCCAGCATTTTTATTTCGTCCGTTCTCGCGGTATCTCGTCTCGTGTGCGCGTGAAGATAGAAACTATAAAACGATGTTCATTTCTCGGTGCTGGGACATTATTCCTGATGAGAAGGCAACGGGAGTAGAGACAGAGGACTGTAGCGATAATCTTTTCTTGAACATTCCGTTTGTGTATTTGAGGTGACCCCCCCCCATTACACTTCAAATTATAACGTTTTACTAAATTAAATATGTACTTTGTGACCATCATCACCGACAAAAATATTGCGATTCTGTTACGCGAATGATGTTTTTCCCCAGATAAAAGAAAAAAAGGGGTCAATTTTTACTTTCTTTCCAACTCGATGACGACTTTTCGTGTATATAGATGATTACCACAGTAATGTTCTATTAAACGTCGGAAAAAAAATCCAAAAATATTAAATTCAAACGAAATTGAATACAAAGTTTATATATATATATATATATATATATATATATATATATATATATATATATATATATATATATATATATATATATAGTGTAGGTATTTAATTATTATAGTAAAAAAAAAATAATTATATATATATATATATATATATATATATATATATATATATATATATATATATATATACTAGCAAAAGTACTCATCGTTGACTGGGTTCAAAAACAACCTACAGAAAATGGACTGATTTATGAAAGTATCATAAATACCCCATAATTTATTATGCCATACCTGTTCACACTGAAACACTTATCACAATATTCTGTGGATCTATCTTAAAAAACCTTGTTAAACTTTGTGACATATTTCCATTCTATGGAGGTCAGGCGTGAACGACACCCCATAATTTTATACCATATTTCTTCAAACTGAAACATAATTATCAAAGTATACTTACGCAGATAGATATGAAAAGTCTTTAAAGTGTGTGCCTATTTCCATTCTATGGAGGCCAGGCGCGAACGCTGACCCCACACTTTTATTATACCATTCCTATTTAACTTAAAACATACTTATCAAAGTATGCTTATGAACATCTATATCAAAAACACTTGTAAACGTGTTTTTTTTTAATTTTTTATTTCCATACTTTGTGGACCAGGCGTGAATGCAGACCCCAAAATTTTAATGAACCACCGTTTTGCCAGATCAAACATACCAATTCCTGTGTCTCGATACATCTATCATTATATGTAATCAGTTTTTTAAAATAGTCAACCATGTAGGAGCCTATTCGTGACCACACACACACACACACACACACACACACACACACTTAGGTTTATATATATATATATATATATATATATATATATATATATATATATATATATATATATATATATATATATAAAGAAGCTTTGAATAAAAAAAATGCAATAATAAAAATAAAGAATGCAGTTTAGATTCCCGGAAGGAAAAAAAAATTAATTTTAACCTATCACAGACTAAGCACCTACATAATCCGATTTCTAAAAAAGTTTATAAGAACCAAAGAGAACTCATTTATATATGAATGAAAAAAAAAAGGCCTTAACTAAAATTGTTAAACAGAAATAGACTTAGCACTTGCATAAGCCGATTTTGCAAATATCTTCAATTTTAAAACAGATTTTAACTACATAGGGATGAAAAGAGAAAACCATAACTAAAATTTTGTAAATAGAAAACGGGGGATCATCAGCTGCTTTCCATGTAGCTGTTTCAGAGATGTGATTTAAAAACAGGACAGCTGCTAAATACATGGATCTCCAGTGGATAATACCACTTCCCATATAAAAAAAAATGTAAAATAATACGGTTACTATTTTTATTAATATATGAAAAAAATATAGATAAATAAAATATAAAATATAAAAATATAAATTAATAGTTTCAGATTACAAGATCAATTCTGCGACATGTTAACTAGCATATAAATGCTATGAGAATAAAAATGCATAAAATCTTAAGTACCTTATATATATATATATATATATATATATATATATATATATATATATATATATATATATAGTGTTACAATCAGGATTTGGTTCTGGGGTTTGGGAAAAAGTGAGTCACTCGCTCGACAACAGCACGTTTCTGCCCTCTTCTTTTTCAATCGACCACACCTGGCCTCTCGCTCTAATGTCACACTGCACAATCTGAACGTCAGCAACACGAAATCTTTTCAAGAGAAGACGTTCATGACTCTTTTCTTTTTTTTTTTTTCTAACCATATACCCCACACACGCCACTGAGCTTCGAGATCAATAATACACTTCATAATCTTTCATCCAAGCAGGCCTCCTCCTCTCATGTTGAGGCCTCTGGGGGACAACTTCTTTGTGGGTTGACGTTTTGAGGTTCACTACAGACATTCTCGTCCAGTTGTAAAGAACCATAATGTGAGGCTAAGTCGAATTGAGGTGCATCATTAGCTTCTCGGTGGATCTCAACTTCCTCCTCTTCACTGCCATCACTGCGCACCAGAAGGGTTACACGACGCAGGTCTAGGATATGCCGGGGAACATCATTCACCATCACATTGTTCTTCGACTGCATTCCCATTATGGCCCCCTCCCCCAGCGAGTGGTACATTTTGCATTGGGGGGGGGCTTCACCCACACCTCCTCACCCACTTTAATGGTAGCTTCTTCACCCTCAATTCCTACCGTTTTGTTGCACGGATGCTGCCACTTATATGCAAAGATGGCTCTATGAGGCACAGTTGTCTCATCTTGTCTGGTTTTTGGTGAGATGTTGTACCAAAACATTGCCTCCATGGGTGAAATGTTGCTTTATTCCACAGCAGCCTTGATGGTGCGATGATTCCTCTCCACTATCCCATGGCCACTCCGCCGATACGCTGCCCTAAAAAATTGCCTTACTCCCCACCTATCACACACCTCTTTAAAGGCTTCTGACCAGAAAGAGGGGCCATTGTCCATTAACAGTTCTTCAACCGGCCCTCTTTCCAAAAATATTTCTTTGATCACCCCTCCGATCGCCCATGCAGCTTCTGCCCTGATCTCTCCACATGGCAAACTTCCCCAGTCCACAGTCGACCATTGACAGATACAGCTTATTGTGATAATGGGTCACATCAATGGTCAATTGCTTTCAGTCCTCTGCAATGTGTAACTCTCCTGCTTCATGTCTGGATGGTCCGGGGTCTATTGATTGGCACTCCTAGCAGTGCTCTACTACCTCCCTGACCTCCTTCTCGGTGGTTTCCGGGTAAACCTCTCATGCCAGGAATAACGTCCGTTCTCGACCAAAGTGGTGCATTTCATGTAACTTCTTCCCCTGCACAGCATACCGAGGAAACTTCCTTTTCCTCTTGCTGCCAGGCTATCTTCACCTGTGTCATCGAATCTGCCTTGTTCATTTCTGATGGGACCAGCATTACAGATACCGCTATCAAATCTGCGAGTGCTCCAAGCCTGTGCTTGATCAGCATTTCTGCAGCACCTCTGGTCCTAACTCTCTTATCGCCAGTCACTGCCAACATGATCCATGAAACTACCGTTGCTGAATCGGATTTGTTTTCAGTTGTTTTCAATCCCCACTTCAGAGCCAGAATGATTCTTTTCATAGCGGCCTCCAGTTTGGCTACATTGATATGGGAATAGTCGTTTTTCTTTCTTAGCCATGCAGCATCTTCCACAGTTACACCTCCCATCTCTAATACAACGCCCAATGCCAGGCTGCTGGCATCGCACCAAATCACCCCAGCGTCTCCACCGCTGACGTACCATTCCACCTTTACTGGGTCTTCTTTCATCACTCTCGCGATGATTTCTCGTAGCATGTTCGTGACCTCCTTCATCACATGGCCTTCCCAGCCATCAGTGCCCGTTTGTATTTTAATAAAGCTGCACGCTATCCTGAGCCAGCCAGCAATTGGATAGTGTCCCACCAGTCTCCTGCAGACTAAGAAGAGTTCTCGTTTTGTCAGGTCGGTTCTGATTTCGGGTACTGCATTCCCTCCTCTAAAGACAAGGCTTCCTTTGCCATCTCTTCATAGTTTCAACCCCAACGTTGCCCCTCCATCTAGGGACTCCACCGGTTTTGCAGTAAACCCATACCTCGTGACATGGCCTCTCACTTTCTCCGCTGTCACCTCTGTTTCCTCCATGAGAATGTCGTCAATGTACGAACTAGTGGCCTTGTCCAGTGTACAGTCTTTACTCAGCACCGTCTTCAGCATGGCAGTCATAACTTGGGGGGCTGTCACAACTGGTATATTGTTTATTTCTTTCAGAGACCATGCTGTTTTAAGATCATTTTTTAGGTCCTGATATTTTACTATCTTTTCTCGTTTTGCTCTATTAAGGCCAAAGTCGTTTGGAACTGTGATGTCGATAATGAGCGCAGTGTGGCAAGCTATGTGTCTGTTTAATTCTCTGAAATCCAGTACCAGTCTAACTTTGTTCTGTGTGGGTTGAACAACCGCCAGTAATAGTAGCACTTCTTTTTCCTCCCCTTCACTCGTTTCCCTGGTCCTGTGAAGCGACGCAATAGCAGCTAATGTGCCCCACTCGTCCACATTGGTAGCAGGTGACCTCCGATCTCGGCTCTTTGCAGTCCTTGAGCAGGTCAGGACCCTGGCACCGGAAGCACTTGAGATTTCTTCTGGGAAGCCGTTCACTAGGTATAGCTTTACCATCATCTCTAAGATCCTCCTCATATAACCAGCCAATCCTGTCAGTCTCCTGATCTCCGCAGCAAAGACGTCAACAGACTCGCCAGTCCACCTCAAACTTGTAAGCTTGCCGAGTGCTTCAAATGGACTCTCAGCGAAAGCCAATTTCAGTCTTTGCTCCACTGGGGCAAGGTCTCCCTTATCTTCATCGCGCATCTACTAGTAAATAGTGAGGGCTTCCCCCTCTAAGTATAATGGCAGCAGTGTGACTACGTCTTTGATTTTTTGCAACCTTTCCACCATCTTTAATTTTTCCAGCCATTTAATTAGGTCACCCTCCCCAGTGAATTGTCTCAACATCTGAATGTTCAGTCTCCAGTGAGCCATGTTAATCTGCTTGACACACCGAAATAGCTTCTAGTGTTACAATCAGGATTCGGTTCTGGCGTTCGGGAAGGAGTGAGTCACTCGCTCGACAACAGCACGTTTCTGTCCTCTTCTTTTCCAATCGACCACACCTGGCCTCTCGCCACCAATGTCACACTGCACAATCTGAATGTCAGCAACACAAAATCCTTTTCAAGGGAAAATCTTCATAACTCTTTTCTTTTTTTTTTCTAGCCATATACCCCACAATATCTTAGTGCGTTAGAAGAAAAGAGGGAGCTTAATTCTATAAGAGGAGACCTCTCTGGACAATATAAAGCTCAACAAGTATCTTTGGAGCTTCTATAGGAGAACAAATAGGAAAGGGAAATGAAGTCACAAAAACTATATATTGGTAAATATAGATTGGTTCATTTATTCAATAAGGGGATACAAGCAATAAGATAGGGGATAGAAGGGACTCTTATGCCAAGGCATTTCGAATCCTAATGCTTCTCATCAGACGAATAGAGAAGATGCTAGGTAACATAGTGGGGATGTGGCATCTAGCGTGGGATTCATTAGAAACGAAATAGATCAATTAAAATTATAGATGATGTTGGGGGAGTTTTATTGAATTCTAAATAAAGGAGGAACGCATAACATATAGTTTAATGTAGAAAGGTGTGTAGGATCTTTATCATAGTCTTAAATGTATGTAGTGTATGTTTTAGGGCTAAAGTGGAGGTATAGTGTGGATGGGTGGTAATTCTATTTTATCGGTGTGTAAGATGTCTATTATCTATGGAGGGGCATTTTTTTTTTGACAGATGCAACCAAGACGACAACAGTACTATGAAGGGGATTATACTTTTGGGAGGGGTATTATGGTAGTGATTTAAGGCGAAGGGACGAATGGATGGGTTCTAAGCAGGGTTGAACAAGATTACATGGGCCGTCCTGTTACAGGGTTTTAATTTAGTGAGGCGAGGGAGGGTTCGGAAGTGGGTTAAAGAAGCAATTTATGGGGTGGGTAGTTGTAAGGCTATAATAATAGATGTCAGAATACCAATATATGTTAGATAATATGTAGCAATAATTCTAGTTTTTTTTTGTTATTAGATATACAGGGGGGGTATAAGGCAGACGTAGAAAGATAGGGCAGCAAAGTCTTTGGAGGTGTAGAATTTTGGATGTGGATGAGTGGCGTGGTGGAGTTATAGGAGGAAATGTACTATTAACAATAATAATAATAATAATAATAATAATAATAATAGCTAAAAGGTAAATAAACAAGGGATAGAGATAAAGGTAAGGTAAAAAATAACACATGAAATAAAAATAAGGGATAAAGGATGAAGAGTGGAGTAATAAATAAAATGAAATAAAAAAATAAAATAAAAAACAAAAAGATAAAAAATACTAGCAATAAAGAAATAAATAACTACGTTGAAAATTTAGTTAAATGGGAGCAGAGTCGGATAACTAGGGTGCATGCATACAAGAATGAGGCACAAGGGGATAATATATATATATATATATATATATATATATATATATATATATATATATATATATAGTCTTGGAAGTTTTTAACCTTTAAAACTATACAAAAAAATATTTTTATCATTCGTTAGAAAATCATCTAATCAGTAAGTCATTTAATCACCTGCAATCACTGCATCAACTCGCTCTCGAATTTACTATAATACCAATAATTTATTTTTCAAGGGATCATCAGTTGTTTACCATGAAACACTGTTTCGGGGATTTAAAAACAAAACAGTATATTACATCATGGCTCCCCAGCAGTGTTGATCAAACACCACCACCCTTAATCTTAGGAAGAAGACATGTTTCAAACATTTGATCGAGTTTTCTATTCTTAATTGCAATTACTAACCTTTTCATACTATAAAGATGAATTTCTTACCTGTGCGAATGATCAATTTCCACATTTAAAATGGATACATTTTCTAATTTTTTAATTTATCAGTCTTGTATTTATAAGATTAGGATGAATCCATTATATATATATATATATATATATATATATATATATATATATATATATATATATATATATATATATATATATATATATGAGATTAGCGGGCAAAGCAGAGAGTTAGGAAGACAATACCCCGGGGGAATTAAATGTCCATGACAGGAAAAAGTCTGTAAAAGTCAACAATATAATATATATAAAGTACTGAATTTCCCGACTGCAAGGACCAGTGATTTATGTTATTTATGAACGAGCAATATATAAACAGCAGAATATGCTCGTTTATAAGCGAGAAAACGTTTTTTTCCTGTGTGGTGTTTCGGTGAAATGTGTTATTATTCATAGAGAGATATGGAGGAGAGAGGCATTACCTCTCTCCATTGAAAGATGATGAAGAGATTGCGTTTCTTTGGCTTACAAGAGTGGTGTTGGTATTTCATGTTTGTCTTGCATATTCTTAGTTATATGGTTCCGTGGGTGTTCCTTTGTTGGTGTTGATAAAATGTAATCCTTATTTTTCTTACAGGCTGTCCTATGGCGAGATTTGGTAGTACCTATTTACTATGCCTCCCCACGGGACAGAGTTAGACACCAGGGTCGTTTTTTAACGTGGAGAAAAGGTACAAAAATAAAAATTGTCTCAGTTGTGAAGGATTTCTCCTCCACCGAAAGAGAACAAGAAATGGAAGTGCAACATCTGAAGAACAGATACTACACTTTGATCTTGTTTATATATTTTATTGAGAAAGAAAAAATTGAACATAAAAAAAAAAAACGTACAAAAAATTCAATTCAACAAAATTAGGCACAAGGCCCTACAAGAAATTGGGAGGGGGAGGGTACAGGGTCTTTTTGACTACGTAACAGATGAGACTTTGAAGTCTTACTCTTGACTGGCAACATTTACCAAAATACCTCAATCACTCTGTGGATCCTAATCTAACTAATAACCCCAGCGTTCAATGTAAAATTTAACTATGTACAATTTGTATATTCATTTCTGTATGTTGTGTGTACATTTTTTTTTTTTTTTTTTTTTTGTGTGTGTGTGTGTATGTGTGAGAAAATAAAGTTCGATTTCATTAGAAAGAGTTCTTGAATTAATTGGCATAAAATGTTCGTGGAGTGGGAAAAAACTAATGAAAATGTTCATTTAAAAAATAAGGAAAAAACTACTAATGTGTTGTTAGTAAGACCCCCCTGTACTATTCTATGTGGCTAGATCCCCCACTGTTTTCCGGGGAACCGAAAACAAGCAGAGCATCCCTAATGGGGTTTGGGGAAGTGGCCTTAATGGAGGTGGGAGAAAATAAAGCAACGGATGGAGGGGGTAGGAAGGTGACCTCTGAGTAGGGGGATGACCGGGAGCATCAGAAAATAAAGATGAGGAGCAGGGGGGGTTGGGCAGACTCAGAGGTTCTCTAATACCAAAAAATAAAATCAGGAACAGGATCTCATTTGTACCACCAGTCAAGAGTTACTTTACTGAACTTATAATGCTAACCTAGGCGGGATGGGTTCCGTAGGACCCAGCACCGCCCATGCCATGCCTAAGGAGGGAACACGTATTGAAACTTGGCTCCTCGACGGATGCACAAACTAGTGCTGTGCACCCACCTCTTGTCAAATTCCACTCTAGGCAACCTCTTCCAATCGCATCTGATCTTTACTTTAAGCAAATGTTTAAAGTAAACGATCAGATCCCGATCAGGAACAGATGTCCCTTCGTGGACCAACTTGAGGCGCGCGATCCAAATGGTCATGCGCGCTACTGCTAGGATCGCCAGGAAAACCAAACTTTCCTCCCTGGGGAACGGCGGCTCCATGTTGTACACAAAAGTTCCTACGTCGAGATCGAGCAGACACTCGGCATCGATGCGAGCTGTTACCCCCTCGACGTACCTTAATAGGGGCTGTATCCGGCTGCAACTAAAAAATGCGTGCTCGATTGTTTCGGGCTCGCATTCGTCACAGCACGGACAGAAGCGGCTGGTATGTTTCTTTATACCGGAAAAGTACGTCGAAGAGGGGCAGCGCATTTCGGACCAGTCGCCAAGTCAGGGAGAATTCCGAGTTATTCAGAATCTCCCGTCCCGGCGCCCAACGCCATTGAGAACGGACAACCTCCATCGACCATCCCATCCGCCTACAAAGTGGATCCTTCGCGGTCCCCTCCACTAAATCCCGATACAGTTTCTTCCTTGGCTGATCGAGGACATTGGTCCCCGGCAAAGCTCTAAGAGCGGTTCGGCATTCGGAGAAGAACTTGGACTCCCCCTTCGGTCTACGACGACCTTCTACCGAAGGGTTGGGTTTGAGATTGGGAAACGAGTTCTCAACCACAGGGACCCAAGGAGCGTCTCCTTCAAGCGAACGACCCAGGAAAGCCAATCTCTCGGCGTTTCTATGACACAAGAGACTGGGCTGACCCAGGCCTCCCTCGCTCGGATTTTGAACACAGACCTCTCTGCAGACATAATGCTTACCCTCGTTCCACAAAAGTGAATCGAGGCGCCCTTGTAAGCGGGTTAGTCGTTCTGCAGGGAGAGGAAGTACAGACAAACGGTAAAGGATGAGCGGAAAGACGTATGTAGCACACGCCTCCGCCCGACCCTTCAAGGACAATTTCCTTCCAATCCAAGTCTTTACTGACGATTTGACCTTAGACTGTACTTCCGACCAATTCTTTTCCAGCTGAAGTCCCGGTCCAAACCAGACACCGAGAATGCGGACCGGTCCATCGGTCCAGCTGAAAATACCTGGAAGCGAGTTTACCCCGGTCCAGGCCCCCAACCGCAGGCCAACAGACTTGCTACGGTTGAAGATGGCCCCTGTTACTTCTTCGTATCGAGCGAGCGCCTCGACCACCGCTTGAACGTCCGTGAGGCAAGACACGAACACGGTGACGTCATCGGCGAACGCGGAAACCCTGGCTCGTGTGCCTCCAGGGAGAGCTATTCCGCGCAGGACTGGTGTAGCCGCCTCGTCCCTTAACTTGCGAAGGAGGGGTTCCAACGCCAGGACATACAACAGAGGCGACAGCGGACAACCCTGTCGCACCGACCGAGAGACAGCGAATGACTCCGACAGCTTACCGTTGATCTGCACCGCTACCGTCGGCCTGTCATACAGAACAAAGATCCACTTGCGGAAGCCCGGATTAAATCCGGCGGCCTCTAGCACAGATCCTAGGAACCGATGGTCGACCCTATCGAATGCCTTGGACTGATCCAAACTGATCAGCGCGGCTTCGGCGTCGTCTTCTGTCCCCTCTATGATCGAGCGTATCAAGTGCAAATTGTCTTGAATCGATCTCCCCTTCACAGCATAAGTCTGGTCCGGTTCGATCAAGTCAGTGATGACAACCTGCAAGCGATTCGCAAGAATCTTTGCCAAAATCTTTAACTCTGTGTTTAGCAGAGTCAAGGGCCTAAAATCATCAAAGTTTTCCCTCCCACCATGCCGTTGACCTTTCCTCAGCAATGTGATCACACCCTTGGTCACCTGTCCAGGGATGGAACCCTGGGCAAACCAATGGTTGAACATATACTTCAGAATAGGGACCAACATGGGCGACAGCCTCAAGTAAAACTCGTAGGGTAAACCATCAAGCCCCGGGGATTTGTTTTAGCCGACCTGCTTCAACGCAGTAATGACCTCATGTTCAGTAATAAGACCATCACAGCTAGCCGCCCGAGCCGCCGTGAGGCGGGGCGAGTTGGCCAAATAGCTGCCAAACTCATCAACCCTGAGTCCGGGTAGTTGGGTGAAGCGCACTGATAGATGCTCCCGAAACCCCTCGCAGATCTCCCGAGTCGATACTAAGGGGTGTCCTTCCAGGTTATGTACTTTACGAATGTACCCATCCGAACCGCGCCTCAAAGCAGCCTTACGCTCAACAGCGTCAACATTCACAGCCTCGTTAGAAACTTTCTTTAACCTAGCCCTAACTACTTGACCTTCATACCGCTCGCTAGCCAAGCGGTTGAGATCTTGTTTAGCTAGTGCTAACTCTAGGGGGTCCCCCCCCTCCACCGCCCGGGTCAGCTTATCCTCTAAACGCTTCTTTGCCTTAGCCTTATCTATCGCGAGGCGTTGGCTATACTGGACAGAGAAGCGCCTAATTTTGGCCTTGAGACTAACCCACCACTTACTCCCTGTAACCGCCCCCACTAAAGCCCGCTGAATTAGCTCAGTGACCTTCAACCGGTAGTCCTCCAGCTCCAACAAGGTGCTGTTGAACTTCCAGTATCCGGCCAGTTTAGGCCTAGCGCTTAAGCTCAAACGGGCCATAACAAGTTTATGGTCCGAGTGTCCTAGCAAGTGGAACGTGGGGCAAGATAGGAAGTCTACATCGCCTCTTCTAACTAACATCCGATCCAAGTAAGTGCTTGGATGGGAAGGCACTACAGGATGCCACGTCCACATCTCCCGCCCCGGATGATCCAGACGAAATCTGTCGACGAGATCGCACGAGGCCATCAGGTCAGACAGACTGCTGTCACACCACGCCGACCCGCTAGTCCCCCCGACCTTATCTATTTTGGGATCAAGGATTGCATTCCAATCCCCCATTAAAACTAACCGTTCCGGATCCACTAAGAAGCCCTCCAACCGTCGAAAAAAGGTCGCCCTCTCTACAGCAGCATTGGGAGCATAAACAGCAACAATCCGAAAAACACTACAATTAACAGCAACATCAACAACAAGCGCCCGCCCGTCCTCGCCTGCGTGAACAACATTCACCGACGCTGACAGGGTGCGACTCACTAGCAAGGAGATTCCACGACTATAGGTATTGCCATATGCTGAGTAGACATCGTAATCGTTTACCAGCACCTGACAATCCGCGTCACAAACAAAGTGGGTCTCCTGGATAGCGGCAATATCTACCTTGAGGGACACCAAGTCTCTCACAACGCGCAAGGCCTTGCTTCGACACCTGATGCCCCTCACATTCAATGTAGCCAAGTTCAAAGACATGATCACTTACCTCAAGCACTGTCACAGACGGGTCTGAAATCCTGGGCAGTGAGGACATGGCAGGCCTGGCCAAGGCTGCCGGTAAGTAAATCCGATGAAGGTGATCCATCCTTGGCCACGCCCCCCACGTCCAGGGGGAAGGTTAGTTTGAGTGCCCTGTATAGCGATGGGTGTACATACATGGGGATTCTACCCTCACATTTAAAGAAAATGTTGGTCAGTGAAGGATGGTCCCTATCCACCAGCTGCTGGCCTGGGATCGCATTCTTCGCTGCCTTAATCATTGCCCACATTCCTCCAGTCCTACCGTCCTTGTTGACCCTAACGAAAGTGGTCAACAAGGGAGCGTCCTTGAATTTAGTGGGGTCTGTTACTAGGTCTCCACCGACTTTTTCAAAGTTTTTGAGTTTATTGTACCGGACCTTCTGTTGTCCTTTAAGGTCCGGAGCCGGTTGGAGAGGGTCTGTTTCACAAATCCTGCTTCCTGGCAGGAAGGGGAGCTTTTTGGTCCGTTCAGTGCGGACTTTGGGAGTGGGGGAGGGGACCTCTTTTGGTTGATGGGGAGGCTGAGCGCTTGGGGAGGGGGTAGCCTGCTCGTTTTCTTCTTTTTGGCTCCTGTCACGGGATGAGGGGCGGGAAGAGTTTCTTGGGGCCTTTATAGGAGAGGGGGAAGGTTGTTCGGGTTGCTGGGGTGTTGGGATCACAGGGGGCTCATCCTGTGTTGTTGTTGCGAGGGAGTCCTTCTCAGTCTCAGTGGGGGTAGGAGGGTTTGCGTGTGTCTTGCGGCTTTTCCTCCTCCTGGCCCTCCTGATCTCTGTTGCGCTCAGGGCCATAGAGACTGTTGTTGTCTCTTCCTCTGCCTCTGACGCGGCCTCCTCCTCAGATTCTGGTAGTTTCCTCTTGTTTGAGGAGGAGGGTGTCTGTGTGTCCATTTTCTCCGTCTCGCTCTTCACTTGTTCTTGGTCTTGGGTGACTGTCTGCAAGGATGGCTGTTTATTGATCTTGCCTTTCTTTACGACCGTCACCCAGCCTGTCGGTGCCTCTGGAGGATTTGCGGCCGGCGCGGGAGCAGCGGCTTGATCTGTTGTCACGCTTGTTCCCGCCGCTTTTGTGGGCTTCTTCCCTCCATTCCTCTTTGGACAGTCCTTCGCCATATGCCCTTGTTGTGTGCACAGCCAGCAATGAGGCCTCCTCCCTTCCACTATAAGGGAGAGTGTCCACTCTCCGAACTTGAGTGTGGCTGGGATGGCGTAGAATCCAGCCTTGTCCAGGACCATCTGTACTTTGTAGTCCCCGGTCATGATGTTTCTTAATCCGCGGACCGGGGTGACTTCCTCTACATCTCCATACTGGCTTAGGATAGCCCCCAGTTGTTTGGCCTCCATATAGCAGGGGACGTTTAGAGCAGAAACATTTGCTCTCCTCTTGTTCATATAGATGGGTTGGAGCTTTATGTTCCTGCTCTGATGGCAGGTCCTGGACAGCCTGACTGCGTCTTCGGAGGTGGGGAGCAGAACATCCCACTGTGCGTAACTCCTTCTACAGATGTAGTTGGCGGGAATGTTCTGCTCCAGCAACACGTTCATCATGGTGTCCTTGTTGACGCCCGTCAGACCCCTTGTCTTGGTGTCTGAAGTTATCAGCGAGAGCACTCTTTTCTCCAGAACTTCCACTTGACCCGGGAGGGGTTGGATGTTGTTCCCCTGGGTATACTCCTTGTAAGTGGAGTCGAAGAGTGCTCTGTAGTCTTCGGGCGTCAACTTCCCTTGCTGCTCTTTGGGGCCCCATGCCGGTCCTCCATCCTGGTGGGTGTCAGCTGGACTCGGGTTGGGGGGCGTAGCTGGTGTTGTGGGGCTCTCTCTTGTTATGGGCATTTTTGGCTTCAGAATTGGGCCGTTACCAGGCAAAGTAGGCCATTGTGTCCTTGGCGTTGTTTCGTCCTGGCTTGGTTTGCTCTCCGGGCCGCTCCCCTTTCTTATTTTCTTCCTTTGCTGGGTGGCTGTCCCCTTGGGGGATGGAGGTGTCTCCCCTTCTGGTGCCGTGTTCCCAGCTGGAGCCTTGGTGGGTACTGTCAAGGGTGTCTCTCCTTCCAGCTTGCTTTTGTTACCACTGGCCGGAGAGTCACCCCTTTTCCGTATTTGGTCCTCTTGGGGAGTGTTTGGGGGCCAATCACTGTCTTCCCCGCCGAATAGTGAGCAGATGGAGGCTATTACATCTTCGTCCAGCGCCTCGGTTTGGTCCGCGGTGCTGTTTTCCTCCTTTTCTGTTGGGGAGTCGCCCTTTGGGGGAGCGGGGGATGGGTTCCCCGGTCTTCCTCCCTTGGTTCTGCCGTCCTGGGGTGCAGCTGGTTGGCTGGGTTCTGCACTTTCCCCAGCTAGTGACTTAACGGCAGCTTTTTCCGCTGGGTTGCCCTTGTGGGGAGCGGTTGCAGGTGCTTTTCGGGGGGCCGCCGCGGGCTGCGGCCCTACCCTCCCGCTTTCTTCCAAGGTCGCCGCGCGCCGGGGCCCTACCTTGTTTCCTGGCGCCGTCTCGCCGGGAGATGCATCAGCTCCCTCACATAGGGAGTCGTTCGCAGTTGAGATGCTGCACATTTGGGGTGACGTACCCCTCCTGCCTGGCATCGTGGAGGTTGCACTGGCCGCTGGCGCGGACCAAAGTGTAGTGGGGGAAAAGAAAACCCAGGGGAATGGAGGGGGAGGAGGGGGAGGAGCGGACTTTGAAGAAATTAGAGTTTTTGACTTCCCCTCACGGGGATGTCGGGTTAGCAGCTCAGATCCCCCCGCGAGGGGGGAGAGCAGAGAAGAAAGACGCAGTGGGTGCTAGCGGGTCAGAGTGCCGCGTCGCAATTAAGAGAGAGAGGGGATAGGCATCCCTGCCCACAGAGGGGAGCAGAAACGAAGCACCCGCCCTACCCCACGTCACCCTACCCACTAACTTACCCCAACGGAAGCGAGAAAGAGAACCCTGTCTGCTCGATCCACTGGGAGAGCAGCGAAGATAGACAAAGTTTGGGCCTGGCAGGTCAGAGTGCTGCTCAGGCAATTAAGTGTTGAGAAATTAGACCATCCCAGTCTCGAGAAGTGAGACCGAAACGAAGAAAAAACAACATGCAAAAACAACAAATGAAAAAAGAAGGTCTCAACTACCAGCGATAGTGGTGTTGGTCCCGAGATTCCAGTCTCCCAAAAGAGGGGATCGGTTTCCGGGTCCAAGCTCCCACAAATGTGGAGTCGGTCCTCTAGGTCCTGACTCCCCAAAGGAGGGGGTCGGTCCTTGCTAACAAAAGTTAGTAAGAAAAAACACCTTAACCTAGCCCGAAAGCCTGGTGGCGGAAAGTTTAGTAACTGAGAGAACAGATACTACACTTTGATCTTGTTTATATATTTTATTGAGAAAGAAAAAATTGAACATAAAAAACGTACAAAAAATTCAATTCAACAAAATTAGGCACAAGGCCCTACAAGAAGTTGGGAGGGGGAGGGTACAGGGTCTTTTTGACTATGTAACAGATGAGACTTTGAAGTCTTACTCTTGACTGGCAACATTTACCAAAATACCTCAATCACTCTGTGGATCCTAATCTAACTAATAACCCCAGCGTTCAATGTAAAATTTAACTATGTACAATTTGTATATTCATTTCTGTATGTTGTGTGTGCATTTTTTTTTTTTTTTTTTTTTTTGTGTGTGTGTGTATGTGTGAGAAAATAAAGTTCGATTTCATTAGAAAGAGTTCTTGAATTAATTGGCATAAAATGTTCGTGGAGTGGGAAAAAACTAATGAAAATGTTCATTTCAAAAAAAAGGAAAAAACTACTAATGTGTTGTTAGTAAGACCCCCCTGTACTATTCTATGTGGCTAGATCCCCCACTGTTTTCCGGGGAACCGAAAACAAGCAGAGCATCCCTAATGGGGTTTGGGGAAGTGGCCTTAATGGAGGTGGGAGAAAATAAAGCAACGGATGGAGGGGGTAGGAAGGTGACCTCTGAGTAGGGGGATGACCGGGAGCATCAGAAAATAAAGATGAGGAGCAGGGGGGTTGGGCAGACTCAGAGGTTCTCTAATACCAAAAAATAAAATCAGGAGCAGGATCTCATTTGTACCACCAGTCAAGAGTTACTTTACTGAACTTATAATGCTAACCTAGGCGGGATGGGTTCCGTAGGACCCAGCACCGCCCATGCCATGCCTAAGGAGGGAACACGTATTGAAACTTGGCTCCTCGACGGATGCACAAACTAGTGCTGTGCACCCACCTCTTGTCAAATTCCACTCTAGGCAACCCCTTCCAATCGCATCTGATCTTTACTTTAAGCAAATGTTTAAAGTAAACGATCAGATCCCGATCAGGAACAGATGTCCCTTCGTGGACCAACTTGAGGCGCGCGATCCAAATGGTCATGCGCGCTACTGCTAGGATCGCCAGGAAAACCAAACTTTCCTCCCTGGGGAACGGCGGCTCCATGTTGTACACAAAAGTTCCTACGTCGAGATCGAGCAGACACTCGGCATCGATGCGAGCTGTTACCCCCTCGACGTACCTTAATAGGGGCTGTATCCGGCTGCAACTAAAAAACGCGTGCTCGATTGTTTCGGGCTCGCGTTCGTCACAGCACGGACAGAAGCGGCTGGTATGTTCTTTATACCGGAAAAGTACGTCGAAGAGGGGCAGCGCATTTCGGACCAGTCGCCAAGTCAGGGAGAATTCCGAGTTATTCAGAATCTCCCGTCCCGGCGCCCAACGCCATTGAGAACGGACAACCTCCATCGACCATCCCATCCGCCTACAAAGTGGATCCTTCGCGGTCCCCTCCACTAAATCCCGATACAGTTTCTTCCTTGGCTGATCGAGGACATTGGTCCCCGGCAAAGCTCTAAGAGCGGTTCGGCATTCGGAGAAGAACTTGGACTCCCCCTTCGGTCTACGACGACCTTCTACCGAAGGGTTGGGTTTGAGGTTGGGAAACGAGTTCTCAACCACAGGGACCCAAGGAGCGTCTCCTTCAAGCGAACGACCCAGGAAAGCCAATCTCTCAGCGTTTCTATGACACAAGAGACTGGGCTGACCCAGGCCTCCCTCGCTCGGATTTTGAACACAGACCTCTCTGCAGACATAATGCTTACCCTCGTTCCACAAAAGTGAATCGAGGCGCCCTTGTAAGCGGGTTAGTCGTTCTGCAGGGAGAGGAAGTACAGACAAACGGTAAAGGATGAGCGGAAAGACGTATGTAGCACACGCTTCCGCCCGACCCTTCAAGGACAATTTCCTTCCAATCCAAGTCTTTACTGACGATTTGACCTTAGACTGTACTTCCGACCAATTCTTTTCCAGCTGAAGTCCCGGTCCAAACCAGACACCGAGAATGCGGACCGGTCCATCGGTCCAGCTGAAAATACCTGGAAGCGAGTTTACCCCGGTCCAGGCCCCCAACCGCAGGCCAACAGACTTGCTACGGTTGAAGATGGCCCCTGTTACTTCTTCGTATCGAGCGAGCACCTCGACCACCGCTTGAACGTCCGTGAGGCAAGACACGAACACGGTGACGTCATCGGCGAACGCGGAAACCCTGGCTCGTGTGCCTCCAGGGAGAGCTATTCCGCGCAGGACTGGTGTAGCCGCCTCGTCCCTTAACTTGCGAAGGAGGGGTTCCAACGCCAGGACATACAACAGAGGCGACAGCGGACAACCCTGTCGCACCGACCGAGAGACAGCGAATGACTCCGACAGCTTACCGTTGATCTGCACCGCTACCGTCGGCCTGTCATACAGAACAAAGATCCACTTGCGGAAGTCCGGATTAAATCCGGCGGCCTCTAGCACAGATCCTAGGAACCGATGGTCGACCCTATCGAATGCCTTGGACTGATCCAAACTGATCAGCGCGGCTTCGGCGTCGTCTTCTGTCCCCTCTATGATCGAGCGTATCAAGTGCAAATTGTCTTGAATCGATCTCCCCTTCACAGCATAAGTCTGGTCCGGTTCGATCAAGTCAGTGATGACAACCTGCAAGCGATTCGCAAGAATCTTTGCCAAAATCTTTAACTCTGTGTTTAGCAGAGTCAAGGGCCTAAAATCATCAAAGTTTTCCCTCCCACCATGCCGTTGACCTTTCCTCAGCAATGTGATCACACCCTTGGTCACCTGTCCAGGGATGGAACCCTGGGCAAACCAATGGTTGAACATATCCTTCAGAATAGGGACCAACATGGGCGACAGCCTCAAGTAAAACTCGTAGGGTAAACCATCAAGACCCGGGGATTTGTTATAGCCGACCTGCTTCAACGCAGTAATGACCTCATGTTCAGTAATAAGACCATCACAGCTAGCCGCCCGAGCCGCCGTGAGGCGGGGCGAGTCAGCCAAATAGCTGCCAAACTCATCAACCCTGAGTCCGGGTAGTTGGGTGAAGCGCACTGATAGATGCTCCCGAAACCCCTCGCAGATCTCCCGAGTCGATACTAAGGGGTGTCCTTCCAGGTTATGTACTTTACGAATGTACCCATCCGAACCGCGCCTCAAAGCAGCCTTACGCTCAACAGCGTCAACATTCACAGCCTCGTTAGAAACTTTCTTTAACCTAGCCCTAACTACTTGACCTTCATACCGCTCGCTAGCCAAGCGGTTGAGATCTTGTTTAGCTAGTGCTAACTCTAGGGGGTCCCCCCCCTCCACCGCCCGGGTCAGCTTATCCTCTAAACGCTTCTTTGCCTTAGCCTTATCTATCGCGAGGCGTTGGCTATACTGGACAGAGAAGCGCCTAATTTTGGCCTTGAGACTAACCCACCACTTACTCCCTGTAACCGCCCCCACTAAAGCCCGCTGAATTAGCTCAGTGACCTTCAACCGGTAGTCCTCCAGCTCCAACAAGGTGCTGTTGAACTTCCAGTATCCGGCCAGTTTAGGCCTAGCACTTAAGCTCAAACGGGCCATAACAAGTTTATGGTCCGAGTGTCCTAGCAAGTGGAACGTGGGGCAAGATAGGAAGTCTACATCGCCTCTTCTAACTAACATCCGATCCAAGTAAGTGCTTGGATGGGAAGGCACTACAGGATGCCACGTCCACATCTCCCGCCCCGGATGATCCAGACGAAATCTGTCGACGAGATCGCACGAGGCCATCAGGTCAGACAGACTGCTGTCACACCACGCCGACCCGCTAGTCCCCCCGACCTTATCTATTTTGGGATCAAGGATTGCATTCCAATCCCCCATTAAAACTAACCGTTCCGGATCCACTAAGAAGCCCTCCAACCGTCGAAAAAAGGTTGCCCTCTCTACAGCAGCATTGGGAGCATAAACAGCAACAATCCGAAAAACACTACAATTAACAGCAACATCAACAACAAGCGCCCGCCCGTCCTCGCCTGCGTGAACAACATTCACCGACGCTGACAGGGTGCGACTCACTAGCAAGGAGATTCCACGACTATAGGTATTGCCATATGCTGAGTAGACATCGTAATCGTTTACCAACACCTGACAATCCCCGTCACAAACAAAGTGGGTCTCCTGGATAGCGGCGATATCTACCTTGAGGGACACCAAGTCTCTCACAACGCGCGAGGCTTTGCTTCGACACCTGATGCCCCTCACATTCAATGTAGCCAAGTTCAAAGACATGATCACTTACCTCAAGCACTGTCACAGACGGGTCTGAAATCCTGGGCAGTGAGGACATGGCAGGCCTGGCCAAGGCTGCCGGTTAGTAAATCCGATGAAGCTGATCCATCCTTGGCCACGCCCCCCACGTCCAGGGGGAAGGTTAGTTTGAGTGCCCTGTATAGCGATGGGTGTACATACATGGGGATTCTACCCTCACATTTAAAGAAAATGTTGGTCAGTGAAGGATGGTCCCTATCCACCAGCTGCTGGCCTGGGATCGCATTCTTCGCTGCCCTAATCATTGCCCACATTCCTCCAGTCCTAGCGTCCTTGTTGACCCTAACGAAAGTGGTCAACAAGGGAGCGTCCTTGAATTTAGTGGGGTCTGTTACTAGGTCTCCACCGACTTTTTCAAAGTTTTTAAGTTTATTGTACCGGACCTTCTGTTGTCCTTTAAGGTCCGGAGCCGGTTGGAGAGGGTCTGTTTCACAAATCCTGCTTCCTGGCAGGAAGGGGAGCTTTTTGGTCCGTTCAGTGCGGACTTTGGGAGTGGGGGAGGGGATCTCTTTTGGTTGATGGGGAGGCTGAGCGCTTGGGGAGGGGGTAGCCTGCTCGTTTTCTTCTTTTTGGCTCCTGTCACGGGATGAGGGGCGGGAAGAGTTTCTTGGGGCCTTTATAGGAGAGGGGGAAGGTTGTTCAGGTTGCTGGGGTGTTGGGATCACAGGGGGCTCATCCTGTGTTATTGTTGCGAGGGAGTCCTTCTCAGTCTCAGTGGGGGTAGGAGGGTTTGCGCGTGTCTTGCGGCTTTTCCTCCTCCTGGCCCTCCTGATCTCTGTTGCGCTCAGGGCCATAGAGACTGTTGTTGTCTCTTCCTCTGCCTCTGACGCGGCCTCCTCCTCAGATTCTGGTAGTTTCCTCTTGTTTGAGGAGGAGGGTGTCTGTGTGTCCATTTTCTCCGTCTCGCTCTTCGGTTGTTCTTGGTCTTGGGTGACTGTCTGCAAGGATGGCTGTTTGTTGATCTTGCCTTTCCCGCCGCTTTTGTGGGCTTCTTCCCTCCGTTCCTCTTTGGACAGTCCTTCGCCATATGCCCTTGTTGTGTGCACAGCCAGCAATGAGGCCTCCTCCCTTCCACTATAAGGGAGAGTGTCCACTCTCTGAACTTGAGTGTGGCTGGGATGGCGTAGAATCCAGCCTTGTCCAGGACCATCTGTACTTTGTAGTCCCCGGTCATGATGTTTCTTAATCCGCGGACCGGGGTGACTTCCTCTACGTCTCCATACTGGCTTAGGATAGCCCCCAGTTGTTTGGCCTCCATATAGCAGGGGACGTTTAGAGCAGAAACATTTGCTCTCCTCTTGTTCATATAGATGGGTTGGAGCTTTATGTTCCTGCTCTGATGGCAGGTCCTGGACAGCCTGACTGCGTCTTCGAAGGTGGGGAGCAGAACATCCCACTGTGCGTAACTCCTTCTACAGATGTAGTTGGCGGGAATGTTCTGCTCCAGCAACACGTTCATCATGGTGTCCTTGTTGACGCCCGTCAGACCCCTTGTCTTGGTGTCTGAAGTTATCAGCGAGAGCACTCTTTTCTCCAGAACTTCCACTTGACCCGGGAGGGGTTGGATGTTGTTCCCCTGGGTATACTCCTTGTAAGTGGAGTCGAAGAGTGCTCTGTAGTCTTCGGGCGTCAACTTCCCTTGCTGCTCTTTGGGGCCCCATGCCGGTCCTCCATCCTGGTGGGTGTCAGCTGGACTCGGGTTGGGGGGCGTAGCTGGTGTTGTGGGGCTCTCTCTTGTTATGGGCATTTTTGGCTTCGGAATTGGGCCGTTACCAGGCAAAGTAGGCCATTGTGTCCTTGGCGTTGTTTCGTCCTGGCTTGGTTTGCTCTCCGGGCCGCTCCCCTTTCTTATTTTCTTCCTTTGCTGGGTGGCTGTCCCCTTGGGGGATGGAGGTGTCTCCCCTTCTGGTGCCGTGTTCCCAGCTGGAGCCTTGGTGGGTACTGTCAAGGGTGTCTCTCCTTCCAGCTTGCTTTTGTTACCACTGGCCGGAGAGTCACCCCTTTTCCGTATTTGGTCCTCTTGGGGAGTGTTTGGGGGCCAATCACTGTCTTCCCCGCCGAATAGTGAGCAGATGGAGGCTATTACATCTTCGTCCAGCGCCTCGGTTTGGTCCGCGGTGCTGTTTTCCTCCTTTTCTGTTGGGGAGTCGCCCTTTGGGGGAGCGGGGGATGGGTTCCCCGGTCTTCCTCCCTTGGTTCTGCCGTCCTGGGGTGCAGCTGGTTGGCTGGGTTCTGCACTTTCCCCAGCTAGTGACTTAACGGCAGCTTTTTCCGCTGGGTTGCCCTTGTGGGGAGCGGTTGCAGGTGCTTTTCGGGGGGTCGCCGCGGGCTGCGGCCCTACCCTCCCGCTTTCTTCCAAGGTCGCCGCGCGCCGGGGCCCTACCTTGTTTCCTGGCGCCGTCTCGCCGGGAGATGCATCAGCTCCCTCACATAGGGAGTCGTTCGCAGTTGAGATGCTGCACATTTGGGGTGACGTACCCCTCCTGCCTGGCATCGTGGAGGTTGCACTGGCCGCTGGCGCGGACCAAAGTGTAGTGGGGGAAAAGAAAACCCAGGGGAATGGAGGGGGAGGAGGGGGAGGAGCGGACTTTGAAGAAATTAGAGTTTTTGACTTCCCCTCACGGGGATGTCGGGTTAGCAGCTCAGATCCCCCCGCGAGGGGGGAGAGCAGAGAAGAAAGACGCAGTGGGTGCTAGCGGGTCAGAGTGCCGCGTCGCAATTAAGAGAGAGAGGGGATAGGCATCCCTGCCCACAGAGGGGAGCAGAAACGAAGCACCCGCCCTACCCCACGTCACCCTACCCACTAACTTACCCCAACGGAAGCGAGAAAGAGAACCCTGTCTGCTCGATCCACTGGGAGAGCAGCGAAGATAGACAAAGTTTGGGCCTGGCAGGTCAGAGTGCTGCTCAGGCAATTAAGTGTTGAGAAATTAGACCATCCCAGTCTCGAGAAGTGAGACCGAAACGAAGAAAACACAACATGCAAAAACAACAAATGAAAAAAGAAGGTCTCAACTACCAGCGATAGTGGTGTTGGTCCCGAGATTCCAGTCTCCCAAAAGAGGGGATCGGTTTCCGGGTCCAAGCTCCCACAAATGTGGAGTCGGTCCTCTAGGTCCTGACTCCCCAAAGGAGGGGGTCGGTCCTTGCTAACAAAAGTTAGTAAGAAAAAACACCTTAACCTAGCCCGAAAGCCCGGTGGCGGAAAGTTTAGTAACTGAGAGAACAGATACTACACTTTGATCTTGTTTATATATTTTATTGAGAAAGAAAAAATTGAACATAAAAAACGTACAAAAAATTCAATTCAACAAAATTAGGCACAAGGCCCTACAAGAAATTGGGAGGGGGAGGGTACAGGGTCTTTTTGACTACGTAACAGATGAGACTTTGAAGTCTTACTCTTGACTGGCAACATTTACCAAAATACCTCAATCACTCTGTGGATCCTAATCTAACTAATAACCCCAGCGTTCAATGTAAAATTTAACTATGTACAATTTGTATATTCATTTCTGTATGTTGTGTGTGCATTTTTTTTTTTTTTTTTTTTTTTTTTTGTGTGTGTGTATGTGTGAGAAAATAAAGTTCGATTTCATTAGAAAGAGTTCTTGAATTAATTGGCATAAAATGTTCGTGGAGTGGGAAAAAACTAATGAAAATGTTCATTTCAAAAATAAGGAAAATCTACTAATGTGTTGTTAGTAAGACCCCCCCTGTACTATTCTATGTGGCTAGATCCCCCACTGTTTTCCGGGGAACCGAAAACAAGCAGAGCATCCCTAATGGGGTTTGGGGAAGTCGCCTTAATGGAGGTGGGAGAAAATAAAGCAACGGGTGGAGGGGGTAGGAAGGTGACCTCTGAGTAGGGGGATGATCGGGGGCATCAGAAAATAAAGATGAGGAGCAGGGGGGGGGTTGGGCAGACTCAGAGGTTCTCTAATACCAAAAAATAAAATCAGGAACAGGATCTCATTTGTACCACCAGTCAAGAGTTACTTTACTGAACTTATAATGCTAACCTAGGCGGGATGGGTTCTGTAGGACCCAGCACCGCCCATGCCATGCTTAAGGAGGGAACACGTATTGAAACTTGGCTCCTCGACGGATGCACAAACTAGTGCTGTGCACCAACCTCTTGTCAAATTCCACTCTAGGCAACCTCTTCCAATCGCATCTGATCTTTACTTTAAGCAAATGTTTAAAGTAAACGATCAGATCCCGATCAGGAACAGATGTCCCTTCGTGGACCAACTTGAGGCGCGCGATCCAAATGGTCATGCGCGCTACTGCTAGGATCGCCAGGAAAACCAAACTTTCCTCCCTGGGGAACGGCGGCTCCATGTTGTACACAAAAGTTCCTACGTCGAGATCGAGCAGACACTCGGCATCGATGCGAGCTGTTACCCCCTCGACGTACCTTAATAGGGGCTGTATCCGGCTGCAACTAAAAAATGCGTGCTCGATTGTTTCGGGCTCGCGTTCGTCACAGCACGGACAGAAGCGGCTGGTATGTTCTTTATACCGGAAAAGTACGTCGAAGAGGGGCAGCGCATTTCGGACCAGTCGCCAAGTCAGGGAGAATTCCGAGTTATTCAGAATCTCCCGTCCCGGCGCCCAACGCCATTGAGAACGGACAACCTCCATCGACCATCCCATCCGCCTACAAAGTGGATCCTTCGCGGTCCCCTCCACTAAATCCCGATACAGTTTCTTCCTTGGCTGATCGAGGACATTGGTCCCCGGCAAAGCTCTAAGAGCGGTTCGGCATTCGGAGAAGAACTTGGACTCCCCCTTCGGTCTACGACGACCTTCTACCGAAGGGTTGGGTTTGAGGTTGGGAAACGAGTTCTCAACCACAGGGACCCAAGGAGCGTCTCCTTCAAGCGAACGACCCAGGAAAGCCAATCTCTCGGCGTTTCTATGACACAAGAGACTGGGCTGACCCAGGCCTCCCTCGCTCGGATTTTGAACACAGACCTCTCTGCAGACATAATGCTTACCCTCGTTCCACAAAAGTGAATCGAGGCGCCCTTGTAAGCGGGTTAGTCGTTCTGCAGGGAGAGGAAGTACAGACAAACGGTAAAGGATGAGCGGAAAGATGTATGTAGCACACGCTTCCGCCCGACCCTTCAAGGACAATTTCCTTCCAATCCAAGTCTTTACTGACGATTTGACCTTAGACTGTACTTCCGACCAATTCTTTTCCAGCTGAAGTCCCGGTCCAAACCAGACACCGAGAATGCGGACCGGTCCATCGGTCCAGCTGAAAATACCTGGAAGCGAGTTTACCCCGGTCCAGGCCCCCAACCGCAGGCCAACAGACTTGCTACGGTTGAAGATGGCCCCTGTTACTTCTTCGTATCGAGCGAGCGCCTCGACCACCGCTTGAACGTCCGTGAGGCAAGACACGAACACGGTGACGTCATCGGCGAACGCGGAAACCCTGGCTCGTGTGCCTCCAGGGAGAGCTATTCCGCGCAGGACTGGTGTAGCCGCCTCGTCCCTTAACTTGCGAAGGAGGGGTTCCAACGCCAGGACATACAACAGAGGCGACAGCGGACAACCCTGTCGCACCGACCGAGAGACAGCGAATGACTCCGACAGCTTACCGTTGATCTGCACCGCTACCGTCGGCCTGTCATACAGAACAAAGATCCACTTGCGGAAGTCCGGATTAAATCCGGCGGCCTCTAGCACAGATCCTAGGAACCGATGGTCGACCCTATCGAATGCCTTGGACTGATCCAAACTGATCAGCGCGGCTTCGGCGTCGTCTTCTGTCCCCTCTATGATCGAGCATATCAAGTGCAAATTGTCTTGAATCGATCTCCCCTTCACAGCATAAGTCTGGTCCGGTTCGATCAAGTCAGTGATGACAACCTGCAAGCGATTCGCAAGAATCTTTGCCAAAATCTTTAACTCTGTGTTTAGCAGAGTCAAGGGCCTAAAATCATCAAAGTTTTCCCTCCCACCATGCCGTTGACCTTTCCTCAGCAATGTGATCACACCTTTGGTCACCTGTCCAGGGATGGAACCCTGGGCAAACCAATGGTTGAACATATCCTTCAGAATAGGGACCAACATGGGCGACAGCCTCAAGTAAAACTCGTAGGGTAGACCATCAAGCCCCGGGGATTTGTTATAGCCGACCTGCTTCAATGCAGTAATGACCTCATGTTCAGTAATAAGACCATCACAGCTAGCCGCCCGAGCCGCCGTGAGGCGGGGCGAGTCAGCCAAATAGCTGCCAAACTCATCAACCCTGAGTCCGGGTAGTTGGGTGAAGCGCACCGATAGATGCTCCCGAAACCCCTCGCAGATCTCCCGAGTCGATACTAAGGGGTGTCCTTCCAGGTTATGTACTTTACGAATGTACCCATCCGAACCGCGCCTTAAAGCAGCCTTACGCTCAACAGCGTCAACATTCACAGCCTCGTTAGAAACTTTCTTTAACCTAGCCCTAACTACTTGACCTTCATACCGCTCGCTAGCCAAGCGGTTGAGATCTTGTTTAGCTAGTGCTAACTCTAGGGGGTCTCCCCCCTCCATCGCCCGGGTCAGCTTATCCTCTAAACGCTTCTTTGCCTTAGCCTTATCTATCGCGAGGCGTTGGCTATACTGGACAGAGAAGCGCCTAATTTTGGCCTTGAGACTAACCCACCACTTACTCCCTGTAACCGCCCCCACTAAAGCCCGCTGAATTAGCTCAGTGACCTTCAACCGGTAGTCCTCCAGCTCCAACAAGGTGCTGTTGAACTTCCAGTATCCGGCCAGTTTAGGCCTAGCACTTAAGCTCAAACGGGCCATAACAAGTTTATGGTCCGAGTGTCCTAGCAAGTGGAACGTGGGGCAAGATAGGAAGTCTACATCGCCTCTTCTAACTAACATCCGATCCAAGTAAGTGCTTGGATGGGAAGGCACTACAGGATGCCACGTCCACATCTCCCGCCCAGGATGAGACAGACGAAATCTGTCGACGAGATCGCACGAGGCCATCAGGTCAGACAGACTGCTGTCACACCACGCCGACCCGCTAGTCCCCCCGACCTTATCTATTTTGGGATCAAGGATTGCATTCCAATCCCCCATTAAAACTAACCGTTCCGGATCCACTAAGAAGCCCTCCAACCGTCGAAAAAAGGTTGCCCTCTCTACAGCAGCATTGGGAGCATAAACAGCAACAATCCGAAAAACACTACAATTAACAGCAACATCAACAACAAGCGCCCGCCCGTCCTCGCCTGCGTGAACAACATTCACCGACGCTGACAGGGTGCGACTCACTAGCAAGGAGGTTCCACGACTATAGGTATTGCCATATGCTGAGTAGACATCGTAATCGTTTACCAACACCTGACAATCCCCGTCACAAACAAAGTGGGTCTCCTGGATAGCGGCAATATCTACCTTGAGGGACACCAAGTCTCTCACAACGCGCGAGGCCTTGCTTCGACACCTGATGCCCCTCACATTCAATGTAGCCAAGTTCAAAGACATGATCACTTACCTCAAGCACTGTCACAGACGGGTCTGAAATCCTGGGCAGTGAGGACATGGCAGGCCTGGCCAAGGCTGCCGGTAAGTAAATCCGATGAAGGTGATCCATCCTTGGCCACGCCCCCCACGTCCAGGGGGAAGGTTAGTTTGAGTGCCCTGTATAGCGATGGGTGTACATACATGGGGATTCTACCCTCACATTTAAAGAAAATGTTGGTCAGCGAAGGATGGTCCCTATCCACCAGCTGCTGGCCTTTGATCGCATTCTTCGCTGCCTTAATCATTGCCCACATTCCTCCAGTCCTAGCGTCCTTGTTGACCCTAACGAAAGTGGTCAACAAGGGAGCGTCCTTGAATTTAGTGGGGTCTGTTACTAGGTCTCCACCGACTTTTTCAAAGTTTTTGAGTTTATTGTACCGGACCTTCTGTTGTCCTTTAAGGTCCGGAGCCGGTTGGAGAGGGTCTGTTTCACAAATCCTGCTTCCTGGCAGGAAGGGGAGCTTTTTGGTCCGTTCAGTGCGGACTTTGGGAGTGGGGGAGGGGACCTCTTTTGGTTGATGGGGTGGCTGAGCGCTTGGGGAGGGGGTAGCCTGCTCGTTTTCTTCTTTTTGGCTCCTGTCACGGGATGAGGGGCGGGAAGAGTTTCTTGGGGCCTTTATAGGAGAGGGGGAAGGTTGTTCGGGTTGCTGGGGTGTTGGGATCACAGGGGGCTCATCCTGTGTTGTTGTTGCGAGGGAGTCCTTCTCAGTCTCAGTGGGGGTAGGAGGGTTTGCGCGTGTCTTGCGGCTTTTCCTCCTCCTGGCCCTCCTGATCTCTGTTGCGCTCAGGGCCATAGAGACTGTTGTTGTCTCTTCCTCTGCCTCTGACGCGGCCTCCTCCTCAGATTCTGGTAGTTTCCTCTTGTTTGAGGAGGAGGGTGTCTGTGTGTCCATCTTCTCCGTCTCGCTCTTCGGTTGTTCTTGGTCTTGGGTGACTGTCTGCAAGAATGGCTGTTTGTTGGTCTTGCCTTTCTTTACGACTGTCACCCAGCCTGTCGGTGCCTCTGGAGGATTTGCGGCCGGCGCGGGAGCAGCGGCTTGATTTGTTGTCACGCTTGTTCCCGCCGCTTTTGTGGGCTTCTTCCCTCCATTCCTCTTCGGACAGTCCTTCGCCATATGCCCTTGTTGTGTGCACAGCCAGCAATGGGGCCTCCTCCCTTCCACTATAAGGGAGAGTGTCCACTCTCCGAACTTGAGTGTGGCTGGGATGGCGTAGAATCCAGCCTTGTCCAGGACCATCTGTACTTTGTAGTCCCCGGTCATGATGTTTCTTAATCCGCGGACCGGGGTGACTTCCTCTACGTCCCCATACTGGCTTAGGATAGCCCCCAGTTGTTTGGCCTCCATATAGCAGGGGACGTTTAGAGCAGAACATTTGCTCTCCTCTTGTTCATATAGATGGGTTGGAGCTTTATGTTCCTGCTCTGATGGCAGGTCCTGGACAGCCTGACTGCGTCTTCGGAGGTGGGGAGCAGAACATCCCACTGTGCGTAACTCCTTCTACAGATGTAGTTGGCGGGAATGTTCTGCTCCAGCAACACGTTCATCATGGTGTCCTTGTTGACGCCCGTCAGACCCCTTGTCTTGGTGTCTGAAGTTATCAGCGAGAGCACTCTTTTCTCCAGAACTTCCACTTGACCCGGGAGGGGTTGGATGTTGTTCCCCTGGGTATACTCCTTGTAAGTGGAGTCGAAGAGTGCTCTGTAGTCTTCGGGCGTCAACTTCCCTTGCTGCTCTTTGGGGCCCCATGCCGGTCCTCCATCCTGGTGGGTGTCAGCTGGACTCGGGTTGGGGGGCGTAGCTGATGTTGTGGGGCTCTCCCCTGTTATGGGCCTTTTTGGTTTCGGAACTGGCCCGTTACCAGGCAAAGTAGGCCATTGTGTTTTTGGCGTTGTTTTGTCCTGGCTTGGTTTGCTCTCCGGGCCGCTCCCCTTTCTTATTTTCTTCCTTTGCTGGGTGGCTGTCCCCTTGGGGGATGGAGGTGTCTCCCCTTCTGGTGCCGTGTTCCCAGCTGGAGCCTTGGTGGGTACTGTCAAGGGTGTCTCTCCTTCCAGCTTGCTTTTGTTACCACTGGCCGGAGAGTCACCCCTTTTCCGTATTTGGTCCTCTTGGGGAGTGTTGGGGGGCCAATCACTGTCTTCCCTGCCGAATAGTGAGCAGATGGAGGCTATTACATCTTCGTCCAGCGCCTCGGTTTGGTCCGCGGTGCTGTTTTCCTCCTTTTCTGTTGGGGAGTCGCCCTTTGGGGGAGCGGGGGATGGGTTCCCCGGTCTTCCTCCCTTGGTTCTGCCGTCCTGGGGTGCAGCTGGTTGGCTGGGTTCTGCACTTTCCCCAGCTAGTGACTTAACGGCAGCTTTTTCCGCTGGGTTGCCCTCGTGGGGAGCGGTTGCAGGTGCTTTTTGGGGGGTCGCCGCGGGCTGCGGCCCTACCCTCCCGCTTTCTTCCAAGGTCGCCGCGCGCCGGGGCCCTACCTTGTTTCCTGGCGCCGTCTCGCCGGGAGATGCATCAGCTCCCTCACATAGGGAGTCGTTCGCAGTTGAGATGCTGCGCATTTGGGGTGACGTACCCCTCCTGCCTGGCATCGTGGCGGTTGCACTGGCCGCTGGCGCGGACCAAAGTGTAGTGGGGGAAAAGAAAACCCAGGGAATGGAGGGGGAGGAGCGGGAGGAGCGGACTTTGAAGAAATTAGAGTTTTTGACTTCCCCTCACGGGGATGTCGGGTTAGCAGCTCAGATCCACCCGCGAGGGGGGAGAGCAGAGAAGAAAGACGCAGTGGGTGCTAGCGGGTCAGAGTGCCGCGTCGCAATTAAGAGAGAGAGGGGATAGGCATCCCTGCCCACAGAGGGGAGCAGAAACGAAGCACCCGCCCTACCCCACGTCACCCTACCCACTAACTTACCCCAACGGAAGCGAGAAAGAGAACCCTGTCTGCTCGATCCACTGGGAGAGCAGCGAAGATAGACAAAGTTTGGGCCTGGCAGGTCAGAGTGCTGCTCAGGCAATTAAGTGTTGAGAAATTAGACCATCCCAGTCTCGAGAAGTGAGACCGAAACGAAGAAAAAACAACATGCAAAAACAACAAATGAAAAAAGGTCTCAACTACCAGCGATAGTGGTGTTGGTCCCGAGATTCCAGTTTCCCAAAAGAGGGGATCGGTTTCCGGGTCCAAGCTCCCACAAATGTGGAGTCGGTCCTCTAGGTCCTGACTCCCCAAAGGAGGGGGTCGGTCCTAACTAACAAAGGTTAGTACGAAAAAACACCTTAACCTAGCCCGAAAGCCCGGTGGTGGGTCAAGTTTAGTAACTGAGAGAACAGATACTACACTTTGATCTTGTTTATATATTTTATTGAGAAAGAAAAAATTGAACATAAAAAACGTACAAAAAATTCAATTCAACAAAATTAGGCACAAGGCCCTACAAGAAATTGGGAGGGGGAGGGTACAGGGTCTTTTTGACTACGTAACAGATGAGACTTTGAAGTCTTACTCTTGACTGGCAACATTTACCAAAATACCTCAATCACTCTGTGGATCCTAATCTAACTAATAACCCCAGCGTTCAATGTAAAATTTAACTATGTACAATTTGTATATTCATTTCTGTATGTTGTGTGTGCATTTTTTTTTTTTTTTTTTTTTTTTTGTGTGTGTGTATGTGTGAGAAAATAAAGTTCGATTTCATTAGAAAGAGTTCTTGAATTAATTGGCATAAAATGTTCGTGGAGTGGGAAAAAACTAATGAAAATGTTCATTTCAAAAATAAGGAAAATCTACTAATGTGTTGTTAGTAAGACCCCCCCTGTACTATTCTATGTGGCTAGATCCCCCACTGTTTTCCGGGGAACCGAAAACAAGCAGAGCATCCCTAATGGGGTTTGGGGAAGTCGCCTTAATGGAGGTGGGAGAAAATAAAGCAACGGATGGAGGGGGTAGGAAGGTGACCTCTGAGTAGGGGGATGATCGGGGGCATCAGAAAATAAAGATGAGGAGCAGGGGGGGTTGGGCAGACTCAGAGGTTCTCTAATACCAAAAAATAAAATCAGGAACAGGATCTCATTTGTACCACCAGTCAAGAGTTACTTTACTGAACTTATAATGCTAACCTAGGCGGGATGGGTTCCGTAGGACCCAGCACCGCCCATGCCATGCCTAAGGAGGGAACACGTATTGAAACTTGGCTCCTCGACGGATGCACAAACTAGTGCTGTGCACCCACCTCTTGTCAAATTCCACTCTAGGCAACCCCTTCCAATCGCATCTGATCTTTACTTTAAGCAAATGTTTAAAGTAAACGATCAGATCCCGATCAGGAACAGATGTCCCTTCGTGGACCAACTTGAGGCGCGCGATCCAAATGGTCATGCGCGCTACTGCTAGGATCGCCAGGAAAACCAAACTTTCCTCCCTGGGGAACGGCGGCTCCATGTTGTACACAAAAGTTCCTACGTCGAGATCGAGCAGACACTCGGCATCGATGCGAGCTGTTACCCCCTCGACGTACCTTAATAGGGGCTGTATCCGGCTGCAACTAAAAAATGCGTGCTCGATTGTTTCGGGCTCGCGTTCGTCACAGCACGGACAGAAGCGGCTGGTATGTTCTTTATACCGGAAAAGTACGTCGAAGAGGGGCAGCGCATTTCGGACCAGTCGCCAAGTCAGGGAGAATTCCGAGTTATTCAGAATCTCCCGTCCCGGCGCCCAACGCCATTGAGAACGGACAACCTCCATCGACCATCCCATCCGCCTACAAAGTGGATCCTTCGCGGTCCCCTCCACTAAATCCCGATACAGTTTCTTCCTTGGCTGATCGAGGACATTGGTCCCCGGCAAAGCTCTAAGAGCGGTTCGGCATTCGGAGAAGAACTTGGACTCCCCCTTCGGTCTACGACGACCTTCTACCGAAGGGTTGGGTTTGAGGTTGGGAAACGAGTTCTCAACCACAGGGACCCAAGGAGCGTCTCCTTCAAGCGAACGACCCAGGAAAGCCAATCTCTCGGCGTTTCTATGACACAAGAGACTGGGCTGACCCAGGCCTCCCTCGCTCGGATTTTGAACACAGACCTCTCTGCAGACATAATGCTTACCCTCGTTCCACAAAAGTGAATCGAGGCGCCCTTGTAAGCGGGTTAGTCGTTCTGCAGGGAGAGGAAGTACAGACAAACGGTAAAGGATGAGCGGAAAGACGTATGTAGCACACGCCTCCGCCCGACCCTTCAAGGACAATTTCCTTCCAATCCAAGTCTTTACTGACGATTTGACCTTAGACTGTACTTCCGACCAATTCTTTTCCAGCTGAAGTCCCGGTCCAAACCAGACACCGAGAATGCGGACCGGTCCATCGGTCCAGCTGAAAATACCTGGAAGCGAGTTTACCCCGGTCCAGGCCCCCAACCGCAGGCCAACAGACTTGCTACGGTTGAAGATGGCCCCTGTTACTTCTTCGTATCGAGCGAGCGCCTCGACCACCGCTTGAACGTCCGTGAGGCAAGACACGAACACGGTGACGTCATCGGCGAACGCGGAAACCCTGGCTCGTGTGCCTCCAGGGAGAGCTATTCCGCGCAGGACTGGTGTAGCCGCCTCGTCCCTTAACTTGCGAAGGAGGGGTTCCAACGCCAGGACATACAACAGAGGCGACAGCGGACAACCCTGTCGCACCGACCGAGAGACAGCGAATGACTCCGACAGCTTACCGTTGATCTGCACCGCTACCGTCGGCCTGTCATACAGAACAAAGATCCACTTGCGGAAGTCCGGATTAAATCCGGCGGCCTCTAGCACAGATCCTAGGAACCGATGGTCGACCCTATCGAATGCCTTGGACTGATCCAAACTGATCAGCGCGGCTTCGGCGTCGTCTTCTGTCCCCTCTATGATCGAGCGTATCAAGTGCAAATTGTCTTGAATCGATCTCCCCTTCACAGCATAAGTCTGGTCCGGTTCGATCAAGTCAGTGATGACAACCTGCAAGCGATTCGCAAGAATCTTTGCCAAAATCTTTAACTCTGTGTTTAGCAGAGTCAAGGGCCTAAAATCATCAAAGTTTTCCCTCCCACCATGCCGTTGACCTTTCCTCAGCAATGTGATCACACCTTTGGTCACCTGTCCAGGGATGGAACCCTGGGCAAACCAATGGTTGAACATATCCTTCAGAATAGGTACCAACATGGGCGACAGCCTCAAGTAAAACTCGTAGGGTAGACCATCAAGCCCCGGGGATTTGTTATAGCCGACCTGCTTCAACGCAGTAATGACCTCATGTTCAGTAATAAGACCATCACAGCTAGCCGCCCGAGCCGCCGTGAGGCGGGGCGAGTCAGCCAAATAGCTGCCAAACTCATCAACCCTGAGTCCGAGTAGTTGGGTGAAGCGCACCGATAGATGCTCCCGAAACCCCTCGCAGATCTCCCGAGTCGATACTAAGGGGTGTCCTTCCAGGTTATGTACTTTACGAATGTACCCATCCGAACCGCGCCTTAAAGCAGCCTTACGCTCAACAGCGTCAACATTCACAGCCTCGTTAGAAACTTTCTTTAACCTAGCCCTAACTACTTGACCTTCATACCGCTCGCTAGCCAAGCGGTTGAGATCTTGTTTAGCTAGTGCTAACTCTAGGGGGTCCCCCCCCTCCACCGCCCGGGTCAGCTTATCCTCTAAACGCTTCTTTGCCTTAGCCTTATCTATCGCGAGGCGTTGGCTATACTGGACAGAGAAGCGCCTAATTTTGGCCTTGAGACTAACCCACCACTTACTCCCTGTAACCGCCCCCACTAAAGCCCGCTGAATTAGCTCAGTGACCTTCAACCGGTAGTCCTCCAGCTCCAACAAGGTGCTGTTGAACTTCCAGTATCCGGCCAGTTTAGGCCTAGCACTTAAGCTCAAACGGGCCATAACAAGTTTATGGTCCGAGTGTCCTAGCAAGTGGAACGTGGGGCAAGATAGGAAGTCCACATCGCCTCTTCTAACTAACATCCGATCCAAGTAAGTGCTTGGATGGGAAGGCACTACAGGATGCCACGTCCACATCTCCCGCCCCGGATGATCCAGACGAAATCTGTCGACAAGATCGCACGAGGCCATCAGGTCAGACAGACTGCTGTCACACCACGCCGACCCGCTAGTCCCCCCGACCTTATCTATTTTGGGATCAAGGATTGCATTCCAATCCCCCATTAAAACTAACCGCTCCGGATCCACTAAGAAGCCCTCCAACCGTCGAAAAAAGGTTGCCCTCTCTACAGCAGCATTGGGAGCATAAACAGCAACAATCCGAAAAACACTACAATTAACAGCAACATCAACAACAAGCGCCCGCCCGTCCTCGCCTGCGTGAACAACATTCACCGACGCTGACAGGGTGCGACTCACTAGCAAGGAGATTCCACGACTATAGGTATTGCCATATGCTGAGTAGACATCGTAATCGTTTACCAGCACCTGACAATCCCCGTCACAAACAAAGTGGGTCTCCTGGATAGCGGCGATATCTACCTTGAGGGACACCAAGTCTCTCACAACGCGCGAGGCCTTGCTTCGACACCTGATGCCCCTCACATTCAATGTAGCCAAGTTCAAAGACATGATCACTTACCTCAAGCACTGTCACAGACGGGTCTGAAATCCTGGGCAGTGAGGACATGGCAGGCCTGGCCAAGGCTGCCGGTTAGTAAATCCGATGAAGGTGATCCATCCTTGGCCACGCCCCCCACGTCCAGGGGGAAGGTTAGTTTGAGTGCCCTGTATAGCGATGGGTGTACATACATGGGGATTCTACCCTCACATTTAAAGAAAATGTTGGTCAGTGAAGGATGGTCCCTATCCACCAGCTGCTGGCCTGGGATCGCATTCTTCGCTGCCCTAATCATTGCCCACATTCCTCCAGTCCTAGCGTCCTTGTTGACCCTAACGAAAGTGGTCAACAAGGGAGCGTCCTTGAATTTAGTGGGGTCTGTTACTAGGTCTCCACCGACTTTTTCAAAGTTTTTAAGTTTATTGTACCGGACCTTCTGTTGTCCTTTAAGGTCCGGAGCCGGTTGGAGAGGGTCTGTTTCACAAATCCTGCTTCCTGGCAGGAAGGGGAGCTTTTTGGTCCGTTCAGTGCGGACTTTGGGAGTGGGGGAGGGGATCTCTTTTGGTTGATGGGGAGGCTGAGCGCTTGGGGAGGGGGTAGCCTGCTCGTTTTCTTCTTTTTGGCTCCTGTCACGGGATGAGGGGCGGGAAGAGTTTCTTGGGGCCTTTATAGGAGAGGGGGAAGGTTGTTCGGGTTGCTGGGGTGTTGGGATCACAGGGGGCTCATCCTGTGTTGTTGTTGCGAGGGAGTCCTTCTCAGTCTCAGTGGGGGTAGGAGGGTTTGCGCGTGTCTTGCGGCTTTTCCTCCTCCTGGCCCTCCTGATCTCTGTTGCGCTCAGACTGTTGTTGTCTCTTCCTCTGCCTCTGACGCGGCCTCCTCCTCAGATTCTGGTAGTTTCCTCTTGTTTGAGGAGGAGGGTGTCTGTGTGTCCATTTTCTCCGTCTCGCTCTTCGGTTGTTCTTGGTCTTGGGTGACTGTCTGCAAGGATGGCTGTTTGTTGATCTTGCCTTTCTTTACGACCGTCACCCAGCCTGTCGGTGCCTTTGGAGGATTTGCGGCCGGCGCGGGAGCAGCGGCTTGATTTGTTGTCACGCTTGTTCCCGCCGCTTTTGTGGGCTTCTTCCCTCCGTTCCTCTTTGGACAGTCCTTCGCCATATGCCCTTGTTGTGTGCACAGCCAGCAATGAGGCCTCCTCCCTTCCACTATAAGGGAGAGTGTCCACTCTCCGAACTTGAGTGTGGCTGGGATGGCGTAGAATCCAGCCTTGTCCAGGACCATCTGTACTTTGTAGTCCCCGGTCATGATGTTTCTTAATCCGCGGACCGGGGTGACTTCCTCTACGTCTCCATACTGGCTTAGGATAGCCCCCAGTTGTTTGGCCTCCATATAGCAGGGGACGTTTAGAGCAGAAACATTTGCTCTCCTCTTGTTCATATAGATGGGTTGGAGCTTTATGTTCCTGCTCTGATGGCAGGTCCTGGACAGCCTGACTGCGTCTTCGGAGGTGGGGAGCAGAACATCCCACTGTGCGTAACTCCTTCTACAGATGTAGTTGGCGGGAATGTTCTGCTCCAGCAATACGTTCATCATGGTGTCCTTGTTGACGCCTGTCAGACCCCTTGTCTTGGTGTCTGAAGTTATCAGCGAGAGCACTCTTTTCTCCAGAACTTCCACTTGACCCGGGAGGGGTTGGATGTTGTTCCCCTGGGTATACTCCTTGTAAGTGGAGTCGAAGAGTGCTCTGTAGTCTTCGGGCGTCAACTTCCCTTGCTGCTCTTTGGGGCCCCATGCCGGTCCTCCATCCTGGTGGGTGTCAGCTGGACTCGGGTTGGGGGGCGTAGCTGGTGTTGTGGGGCTCTCCATTGTCATGGGCATTTTTGGTTTCGGAACGGGGCCGTTACCAGGCAAAGTAGGCCATTGTGTTTTTGGCGTTGTTTCGTCCTGGCTTGGTTTGCTCTCCGGGCCGCTCCCCTTTCTTATTTTCTTCCTTTGCTGGGTGGCTGTCCCCTTGGGGGATGGAGGTGTCTCCCCTTCTGGTGCCGTGTTCCCAGCTGGAGCCTTGGTGGGTACTGTCAAGGGTGTCTCTCCTTCCAGCTTGCTTTTGTTACCACTGGCCGGAGAGTCACCCCTTTTCCGTATTTGGTCCTCTTGGGGAGTGTTGGGGGGCCAATCACTGTCTTCCCCGCCGAATAGTGAGCAGATGGAGGCTATTACGTCTTCATCCAGCGCCTCGGTTTGGTCCGCGGTGCTGATTTCCTCCTTTTCTGTTGTGGAGTCGCCCTTTGGGGGAGCGGGGGATGGGTTCCCCGGTCTTCCTCCCTTGGTTCTGCCGTCCTGGGGTGCAGCTGGTTGGCTGGGTGCTGCACTTTCCCCAGCTAGTGACTTAACGGCAGCTTTTTCCGCTGGGTTGCCCTCGTGGGGAGCGGTTGCAGGTGCTTTTTGGGGGGTCGCCGCGGGCTGCGGCCCTACCCTCCCGCTTTCTTCCAAGGTCGCCGCGCGCCGGGGCCCTACCTTGTTTCCTGGCGCCGTCTCGCCGGGAGATGCATCAGCTCCCTCACATAGGGAGTCGTTAGCAGTTGAGATGCTGCGCATTTGGGGTGACGTACCCCTCCTGCCTGGCATCGTGGCGGTTGCACTGGCCGCTGGCGCGGACCAAAGTGTAGTGGGGGAAAAGAAAACCCAGGGGAATGGAGGGGGAGGAGGGGGAGGAGCGGACTTTGAAGAAATTAGAGTTTTTGACTTCCCCTCACGGGGATGTCGGGTTAGCAGCTCAGATCCCCCCGCGAGGGGGGAGAGCAGAGAAGAAAGACGCAGTGGGTGCTAGCGGGTCAGAGTGCCGCGTCGCAATTAAGAGAGAGAGGGGATAGGCATCCCTGCCCACAGAGGGGAGCAGAAACGAAGCACCCGCCCTACCCCACGTCACCCTACCCACTAACTTACCCCAACGGAAGCGAGAAAGAGAACCCTGTCTGCTCGATCCACTGGGAGAGCAGCGAAGATAGACAAAGTTTGGGCCTGGCAGGTCAGAGTGCTGCTCAGGCAATTAAGTGTTGAGAAATTAGACCATCCCAGTCTCGAGAAGTGAGACCGAAACGAAGAAAAAACAACATGCAAAAACAACAAATGAAAAAAGAAGGTCTCAACTACCAGCGATAGTGGTGTTGGTCCCGAGATTCCAGTCTCCCAAAAGAGGGGATCGGTTTCCGGGTCCAAGCTCCCACAAATGTGGAGTCGGTCCTCTAGGTCCTGACTCCCCAAAGGAGGGGGTCGGTCCTTGCTAACAAAAGTTAGTAAGAAAAAACACCTTAACCTAGCCCGAAAGCCCGGTGGTGGGTCAAGTTTAGTAACTGAGGGAACAGATACTACACTTTGATCTTGTTTATATATTTTATTGAGAAAGAAAAAATTGAACATAAAAAACGTACAAAAAATTCAATTCAACAAAATTAGGCACAAGGCCCTACAAGAAATTGGGAGGGGGAGGGTACAGGGTCTTTTTGACTACGTAACAGATGAGACTTTGAAGTCTTACTCTTGACTGGCAACATTTACCAAAATACCTCAATCACTCTGTGGATCCTAATCTAACTAATAACCCCAGCGTTCAATGTAAAATTTAACTATGTACAATTTGTATATTCATTTCTGTATGTTGTGTGTGCATTTTTTTTTTTTTTTTTTTTTTTTTTTTTTTGTGTGTGTGTATGTGTGAGAAAATAAAGTTCGATTTCATTAGAAAGAGTTCTTGAATTAATTGGCATAAAATGTTCGTGGAGTGGGAAAAAACTAATGAAAATGTTCATTTCAAAAATAAGGAAAATCTACTAATGTGTTGTTAGTAAGACCCCCCCTGTACTATTCTATGTGGCTAGATCCCCCACTGTTTTCCGGGGAACCGAAAACAAGCAGAGCATCCCTAATGGGGTTTGGGGAAGTCGCCTTAATGGAGGTGGGAGAAAATAAAGCAACGGATGGAGGGGGTAGGAAGGTGACCTCTGAGTAGGGGGATGATCGGGGGCATCAGAAAATAAAGATGAGGAGCAGGGGGGGTTGGGCAGACTCAGAGGTTCTCTAATACCAAAAAATAAAATCAGGAACAGGATCTCATTTGTACCACCAGTCAAGAGTTACTTTACTGAACTTATAATGCTAACCTAGGCGGGATGGGTTCCGTAGGACCCAGCACCGCCCATGCCATGCCTAAGGAGGGAACACGTATTGAAACTTGGCTCCTCGACGGATGCACAAACTAGTGCTGTGCACCCACCTCTTGTCAAATTCCACTCTAGGCAACCCCTTCCAATCGCATCTGATCTTTACTTTAAGCAAATGTTTAAAGTAAACGATCAGATCCCGATCAGGAACAGATGTCCCTTCGTGGACCAACTTGAGGCGCGCGATCCAAATGGTCATGCGCGCTACTGCTAGGATCGCCAGGAAAACCAAACTTTCCTCCCTGGGGAACGGCGGCTCCATGTTGTACACAAAAGTTCCTACGTCGAGATCGAGCAGACACTCGGCATCGATGCGAGCTGTTACCCCCTCGACGTACCTTAATAGGGGCTGTATCCGGCTGCAACTAAAAAATGCGTGCTCGATTGTTTCGGGCTCGCGTTCGTCACAGCACGGACAGAAGCGGCTGGTATGTTCTTTATACCGGAAAAGTACGTCGAAGAGGGGCAGCGCATTTCGGACCAGTCGCCAAGTCAGGGAGAATTCCGAGTTATTCAGAATCTCCCGTCCCGGCGCCCAACGCCATTGAGAACGGACAACCTCCATCGACCATCCCATCCGCCTACAAAGTGGATCCTTCGCGGTCCCCTCCACTAAATCCCGATACAGTTTCTTCCTTGGCTGATCGAGGACATTGGTCCCCGGCAAAGCTCTAAGAGCGGTTCGGCATTCGGAGAAGAACTTGGACTCCCCCTTCGGTCTACGACGACCTTCTACCGAAGGGTTGGGTTTGAGGTTGGGAAACGAGTTCTCAACCACAGGGACCCAAGGAGCGTCTCCTTCAAGCGAACGACCCAGGAAAGCCAATCTCTCGGCGTTTCTATGACACAAGAGACTGGGCTGACCCAGGCCTCCCTCGCTCGGATTTTGAACACAGACCTCTCTGCAGACATAATGCTTACCCTCGTTCCACAAAAGTGAATCGAGGCGCCCTTGTAAGCGGGTTAGTCGTTCTGCAGGGAGAGGAAGTACAGACAAACGGTAAAGGATGAGCGGAAAGACGTATGTAGCACACGCCTCCGCCCGACCCTTCAAGGACAATTTCCTTCCAATCCAAGTCTTTACTGACGATTTGACCTTAGACTGTACTTCCGACCAATTCTTTTCCAGCTGAAGTCCCGGTCCAAACCAGACACCGAGAATGCGGACCGGTCCATCGGTCCAGCTGAAAATACCTGGAAGCGAGTTTACCCCGGTCCAGGCCCCCAACCGCAGGCCAACAGACTTGCTACGGTTGAAGATGGCCCCTGTTACTTCTTCGTATCGAGCGAGCGCCTCGACCACCGCTTGAACGTCCGTGAGGCAAGACACGAACACGGTGACGTCATCGGCGAACGCGGAAACCCTGGCTCGTGTGCCTCCAGGGAGAGCTATTCCGCGCAGGACTGGTGTAGCCGCCTCGTCCCTTAACTTGCGAAGGAGGGGTTCCAACGCCAGGACATACAACAGAGGCGACAGCGGACAACCCTGTCGCACCGACCGAGAGACAGCGAATGACTCCGACAGCTTACCGTTGATCTGCACCGCTACCGTCGGCCTGTCATACAGAACAAAGATCCACTTGCGGAAGTCCGGATTAAATCCGGCGGCCTCTAGCACAGATCCTAGGAACCGATGGTCGACCCTATCGAATGCCTTGGACTGATCCAAACTGATCAGCGCGGCTTCGGCGTCGTCTTCTGTCCCCTCTATGATCGAGCGTATCAAGTGCAAATTGTCTTGAATCGATCTCCCCTTCACAGCATAAGTCTGGTCCGGTTCGATCAAGTCAGTGATGACAACCTGCAAGCGATTCGCAAGAATCTTTGCCAAAATCTTTAACTCTGTGTTTAGCAGAGTCAAGGGCCTAAAATCATCAAAGTTTTCCCTCCCACCATGCCGTTGACCTTTCCTCAGCAATGTGATCACACCTTTGGTCACCTGTCCAGGGATGGAACCCTGGGCAAACCAATGGTTGAACATATCCTTCAGAATAGGGACCAACATGGGCGACAGCCTCAAGTAAAACTCGTAGGGTAGACCATCAAGCCCCGGGGATTTGTTATAGCCGACCTGCTTCAATGCAGTAATGACCTCATGTTCAGTAATAAGACCATCACAGCTAGCCGCCCGAGCCGCCGTGAGGCGGGGCGAGTCAGCCAAATAGCTGCCAAACTCATCAACCCTGAGTCCGGGTAGTTGGGTGAAGCGCACCGATAGATGCTCCCGAAACCCCTCGCAGATCTCCCGAGTCGATACTAAGGGGTGTCCTTCCAGGTTATGTACTTTACGAATGTACCCATCCGAACCGCGCCTTAAAGCAGCCTTACGCTCAACAGCGTCAACATTCACAGCCTCGTTAGAAACTTTCTTTAACCTAGCCCTAACTACTTGACCTTCATACCGCTCGCTAGCCAAGCGGTTGAGATCTTGTTTAGCTAGTGCTAACTCTAGGGGGTCTCCCCCCTCCATCGCCCGGGTCAGCTTATCCTCTAAACGCTTCTTTGCCTTAGCCTTATCTATCGCGAGGCGTTGGCTATACTGGACAGAGAAGCGCCTAATTTTGGCCTTGAGACTAACCCACCACTTACTCCCTGTAACCGCCCCCACTAAAGCCCGCTGAATTAGCTCAGTGACCTTCAACCGGTAGTCCTCCAGCTCCAACAAGGTGCTGTTGAACTTCCAGTATCCGGCCAGTTTAGGCCTAGCACTTAAGCTCAAACGGGCCATAACAAGTTTATGGTCCGAGTGTCCTAGCAAGTGGAACGTGGGGCAAGATAGGAAGTCTACATCGCCTCTTCTAACTAACATCCGATCCAAGTAAGTGCTTGGATGGGAAGGCACTACAGGATGCCACGTCCACATCTCCCGCCCAGGATGAGACAGACGAAATCTGTCGACGAGATCGCACGAGGCCATCAGGTCAGACAGACTGCTGTCACACCACGCCGACCCGCTAGTCCCCCCGACCTTATCTATTTTGGGATCAAGGATTGCATTCCAATCCCCCATTAAAACTAACCGTTCCGGATCCACTAAGAAGCCCTCCAACCGTCGAAAAAAGGTTGCCCTCTCTACAGCAGCATTGGGAGCATAAACAGCAACAATCCGAAAAACACTACAATTAACAGCAACATCAACAACAAGCGCCCGCCCGTCCTCGCCTGCGTGAACAACATTCACCGACGCTGACAGGGTGCGACTCACTAGCAAGGAGGTTCCACGACTATAGGTATTGCCATATGCTGAGTAGACATCGTAATCGTTTACCAACACCTGACAATCCCCGTCACAAACAAAGTGGGTCTCCTGGATAGCGGCAATATCTACCTTGAGGGACACCAAGTCTCTCACAACGCGCGAGGCCTTGCTTCGACACCTGATGCCCCTCACATTCAATGTAGCCAAGTTCAAAGACATGATCACTTACCTCAAGCACTGTCACAGACGGGTCTGAAATCCTGGGCAGTGAGGACATGGCAGGCCTGGCCAAGGCTGCCGGTAAGTAAATCCGATGAAGGTGATCCATCCTTGGCCACGCCCCCCACGTCCAGGGGGAAGGTTAGTTTGAGTGCCCTGTATAGCGATGGGTGTACATACATGGGGATTCTACCCTCACATTTAAAGAAAATGTTGGTCAGCGAAGGATGGTCCCTATCCACCAGCTGCTGGCCTTTGATCGCATTCTTCGCTGCCTTAATCATTGCCCACATTCCTCCAGTCCTAGCGTCCTTGTCGACCCTAACGAAAGTGGTCAACAAGGGAGCGTCCTTGAATTTAGTGGGGTCTGTTACTAGGTCTCCACCGACTTTTTCAAAGTTTTTGAGTTTATTGTACCGGACCTTCTGTTGTCCTTTAAGGTCCGGAGCCGGTTGGAGAGGGTCTGTTTCACAAATCCTGCTTCCTGGCAGGAAGGGGAGCTTTTTGGTCCGTTCAGTGCGGACTTTGGGAGTGGGGGAGGGGACCTCTTTTGGTTGATGGGGTGGCTGAGCGCTTGGGGAGGGGGTAGCCTGCTCGTTTTCTTCTTTTTGGCTCCTGTCACGGGATGAGGGGCGGGAAGAGTTTCTTGGGGCCTTTATAGGAGAGGGGGAAGGTTGTTCGGGTTGCTGGGGTGTTGGGATCACAGGGGGCTCATCCTGTGTTGTTGTTGCGAGGGAGTCCTTCTCAGTCTCAGTGGGGGTAGGAGGGTTTGCGCGTGTCTTGCGGCTTTTCCTCCTCCTGGCCCTCCTGATCTCTGTTGCGCTCAGGGCCATAGAGACTGTTGTTGTCTCTTCCTCTGCCTCTGACGCGGCCTCCTCCTCAGATTCTGGTAGTTTCCTCTTGTTTGAGGAGGAGGGTGTCTGTGTGTCCATCTTCTCCGTCTCGCTCTTCGGTTGTTCTTGGTCTTGGGTGACTGTCTGCAAGAATGGCTGTTTGTTGGTCTTGCCTTTCTTTACGACTGTCACCCAGCCTGTCGGTGCCTCTGGAGGATTTGCGGCCGGCGCGGGAGCAGCGGCTTGATTTGTTGTCACGCTTGTTCCCGCCGCTTTTGTGGGCTTCTTCCCTCCATTCCTCTTCGGACAGTCCTTCGCCATATGCCCTTGTTGTGTGCACAGCCAGCAATGGGGCCTCCTCCCTTCCACTATAAGGGAGAGTGTCCACTCTCCGAACTTGAGTGTGGCTGGGATGGCGTAGAATCCAGCCTTGTCCAGGACCATCTGTACTTTGTAGTCCCCGGTCATGATGTTTCTTAATCCGCGGACCGGGGTGACTTCCTCTACGTCCCCATACTGGCTTAGGATAGCCCCCAGTTGTTTGGCCTCCATATAGCAGGGGACGTTTAGAGCAGAACATTTGCTCTCCTCTTGTTCATATAGATGGGTTGGAGCTTTATGTTCCTGCTCTGATGGCAGGTCCTGGACAGCCTGACTGCGTCTTCGGAGGTGGGGAGCAGAACATCCCACTGTGCGTAACTCCTTCTACAGATGTAGTTGGCGGGAATGTTCTGCTCCAGCAACACGTTCATCATGGTGTCCTTGTTGACGCCCGTCAGACCCCTTGTCTTGGTGTCTGAAGTTATCAGCGAGAGCACTCTTTTCTCCAGAACTTCCACTTGACCCGGGAGGGGTTGGATGTTGTTCCCCTGGGTATACTCCTTGTAAGTGGAGTCGAAGAGTGCTCTGTAGTCTTCGGGCGTCAACTTCCCTTGCTGCTCTTTGGGGCCCCATGCCGGTCCTCCATCCTGGTGGGTGTCAGCTGGACTCGGGTTGGGGGGCGTAGCTGATGTTGTGGGGCTCTCCCCTGTTATGGGCCTTTTTGGTTTCGGAACTGGCCCGTTACCAGGCAAAGTAGGCCATTGTGTTTTTGGCGTTGTTTTGTCCTGGCTTGGTTTGCTCTCCGGGCCGCTCCCCTTTCTTATTTTCTTCCTTTGCTGGGTGGCTGTCCCCTTGGGGGATGGAGGTGTCTCCCCTTCTGGTGCCGTGTTCCCAGCTGGAGCCTTGGTGGGTACTGTCAAGGGTGTCTCTCCTTCCAGCTTGCTTTTGTTACCACTGGCCGGAGAGTCACCCCTTTTCCGTATTTGGTCCTCTTGGGGAGTGTTGGGGGGCCAATCACTGTCTTCCCTGCCGAATAGTGAGCAGATGGAGGCTATTACATCTTCGTCCAGCGCCTCGGTTTGGTCCGCGGTGCTGTTTTCCTCCTTTTCTGTTGGGGAGTCGCCCTTTGGGGGAGCGGGGGATGGGTTCCCCGGTCTTCCTCCCTTGGTTCTGCCGTCCTGGGGTGCAGCTGGTTGGCTGGGTTCTGCACTTTCCCCAGCTAGTGACTTAACGGCAGCTTTTTCCGCTGGGTTGCCCTCGTGGGGAGCGGTTGCAGGTGCTTTTTGGGGGGTCGCCGCGGGCTGCGGCCCTACCCTCCCGCTTTCTTCCAAGGTCGCCGCGCGCCGGGGCCCTACCTTGTTTCCTGGCGCCGTCTCGCCGGGAGATGCATCAGCTCCCTCACATAGGGAGTCGTTCGCAGTTGAGATGCTGCGCATTTGGGGTGACGTACCCCTCCTGCCTGGCATCGTGGCGGTTGCACTGGCCGCTGGCGCGGACCAAAGTGTAGTGGGGGAAAAGAAAACCCAGGGAATGGAGGGGGAGGAGCGGGAGGAGCGGACTTTGAAGAAATTAGAGTTTTTGACTTCCCCTCACGGGGATGTCGGGTTAGCAGCTCAGATCCACCCGCGAGGGGGGAGAGCAGAGAAGAAAGACGCAGTGGGTGCTAGCGGGTCAGAGTGCCGCGTCGCAATTAAGAGAGAGAGGGGATAGGCATCCCTGCCCACAGAGGGGAGCAGAAACGAAGCACCCGCCCTACCCCACGTCACCCTACCCACTAACTTACCCCAACGGAAGCGAGAAAGAGAACCCTGTCTGCTCGATCCACTGGGAGAGCAGCGAAGATAGACAAAGTTTGGGCCTGGCAGGTCAGAGTGCTGCTCAGGCAATTAAGTGTTGAGAAATTAGACCATCCCAGTCTCGAGAAGTGAGACCGAAACGAAGAAAAAACAACATGCAAAAACAACAAATGAAAAAAGGTCTCAACTACCAGCGATAGTGGTGTTGGTCCCGAGATTCCAGTTTCCCAAAAGAGGGGATCGGTTTCCGGGTCCAAGCTCCCACAAATGTGGAGTCGGTCCTCTAGGTCCTGACTCCCCAAAGGAGGGGGTCGGTCCTAACTAACAAAGGTTAGTACGAAAAAACACCTTAACCTAGCCCGAAAGCCCGGTGGTGGGTCAAGTTTAGTAACTGAGAGAACAGATACTACACTTTGATCTTGTTTATATATTTTATTGAGAAAGAAAAAATTGAACATAAAAAACGTACAAAAAATTCAATTCAACAAAATTAGGCACAAGGCCCTACAAGAAATTGGGAGGGGGAGGGTACAGGGTCTTTTTGACTACGTAACAGATGAGACTTTGAAGTCTTACTCTTGACTGGCAACATTTACCAAAATACCTCAATCACTCTGTGGATCCTAATCTAACTAATAACCCCAGCGTTCAATGTAAAATTTAACTATGTACAATTTGTATATTCATTTCTGTATGTTGTGTGTGCATTTTTTTTTTTTTTTTTTTTTTTTTTTGTGTGTGTGTATGTGTGAGAAAATAAAGTTCGATTTCATTAGAAAGAGTTCTTGAATTAATTGGCATAAAATGTTCGTGGAGTGGGAAAAAACTAATGAAAATGTTCATTTCAAAAATAAGGAAAATCTACTAATGTGTTGTTAGTAAGACCCCCCCTGTACTATTCTATGTGGCTAGATCCCCCACTGTTTTCCGGGGAACCGAAAACAAGCAGAGCATCCCTAATGGGGTTTGGGGAAGTCGCCTTAATGGAGGTGGGAGAAAATAAAGCAACGGATGGAGGGGGTAGGAAGGTGACCTCTGAGTAGGGGGATGATCGGGGGCATCAGAAAATAAAGATGAGGAGCAGGGGGGGTTGGGCAGACTCAGAGGTTCTCTAATACCAAAAAATAAAATCAGGAACAGGATCTCATTTGTACCACCAGTCAAGAGTTACTTTACTGAACTTATAATGCTAACCTAGGCGGGATGGGTTCCGTAGGACCCAGCACCGCCCATGCCATGCCTAAGGAGGGAACACGTATTGAAACTTGGCTCCTCGACGGATGCACAAACTAGTGCTGTGCACCCACCTCTTGTCAAATTCCACTCTAGGCAACCCCTTCCAATCGCATCTGATCTTTACTTTAAGCAAATGTTTAAAGTAAACGATCAGATCCCGATCAGGAACAGATGTCCCTTCGTGGACCAACTTGAGGCGCGCGATCCAAATGGTCATGCGCGCTACTGCTAGGATCGCCAGGAAAACCAAACTTTCCTCCCTGGGGAACGGCGGCTCCATGTTGTACACAAAAGTTCCTACGTCGAGATCGAGCAGACACTCGGCATCGATGCGAGCTGTTACCCCCTCGACGTACCTTAATAGGGGCTGTATCCGGCTGCAACTAAAAAATGCGTGCTCGATTGTTTCGGGCTCGCGTTCGTCACAGCACGGACAGAAGCGGCTGGTATGTTCTTTATACCGGAAAAGTACGTCGAAGAGGGGCAGCGCATTTCGGACCAGTCGCCAAGTCAGGGAGAATTCTGAGTTATTCAGAATCTCCCGTCCCGGCGCCCAACGCCATTGAGAACGGACAACCTCCATCGACCATCCCATCCGCCTACAAAGTGGATCCTTCGCGGTCCCCTCCACTAAATCCCGATACAGTTTCTTCCTTGGCTGATCGAGGACATTGGTCCCCGGCAAAGCTCTAAGAGCGGTTCGGCATTCGGAGAAGAACTTGGACTCCCCCTTCGGTCTACGACGACCTTCTACCGAAGGGTTGGGTTTGAGGTTGGGAAACGAGTTCTCAACCACAGGGACCCAAGGAGCGTCTCCTTCAAGCGAACGACCCAGGAAAGCCAATCTCTCGGCGTTTCTATGACACAAGAGACTGGGCTGACCCAGGCCTCCCTCGCTCGGATTTTGAACACAGACCTCTCTGCAGACATAATGCTTACCCTCGTTCCACAAAAGTGAATCGAGGCGCCCTTGTAAGCGGGTTAGTCGTTCTGCAGGGAGAGGAAGTACAGACAAACGGTAAAGGATGAGCGGAAAGACGTATGTAGCACACGCCTCCGCCCGACCCTTCAAGGACAATTTCCTTCCAATCCAAGTCTTTACTGACGATTTGACCTTAGACTGTACTTCCGACCAATTCTTTTCCAGCTGAAGTCCCGGTCCAAACCAGACACCGAGAATGCGGACCGGTCCATCGGTCCAGCTGAAAATACCTGGAAGCGAGTTTACCCCGGTCCAGGCCCCCAACCGCAGGCCAACAGACTTGCTACGGTTGAAGATGGCCCCTGTTACTTCTTCGTATCGAGCGAGCGCCTCGACCACCGCTTGAACGTCCGTGAGGCAAGACACGAACACGGTGACGTCATCGGCGAACGCGGAAACCCTGGCTCGTGTGCCTCCAGGGAGAGCTATTCCGCGCAGGACTGGTGTAGCCGCCTCGTCCCTTAACTTGCGAAGGAGGGGTTCCAACGCCAGGACATACAACAGAGGCGACAGCGGACAACCCTGTCGCACCGACCGAGAGACAGCGAATGACTCCGACAGCTTACCGTTGATCTGCACCGCTACCGTCGGCCTGTCATACAGAACAAAGATCCACTTGCGGAAGTCCGGATTAAATCCGGCGGCCTCTAGCACAGATCCTAGGAACCGATGGTCGACCCTATCGAATGCCTTGGACTGATCCAAACTGATCAGCGCGGCTTCGGCGTCGTCTTCTGTCCCCTCTATGATCGAGCGTATCAAGTGCAAATTGTCTTGAATCGATCTCCCCTTCACAGCATAAGTCTGGTCCGGTTCGATCAAGTCAGTGATGACAACCTGCAAGCGATTCGCAAGAATCTTTGCCAAAATCTTTAACTCTGTGTTTAGCAGAGTCAAGGGCCTAAAATCATCAAAGTTTTCCCTCCCACCATGCCGTTGACCTTTCCTCAGCAATGTGATCACACCTTTGGTCACCTGTCCAGGGATGGAACCCTGGGCAAACCAATGGTTGAACATATCCTTCAGAATAGGTACCAACATGGGCGACAGCCTCAAGTAAAACTCGTAGGGTAGACCATCAAGCCCCGGGGATTTGTTATAGCCGACCTGCTTCAACGCAGTAATGACCTCATGTTCAGTAATAAGACCATCACAGCTAGCCGCCCGAGCCGCCGTGAGGCGGGGCGAGTCAGCCAAATAGCTGCCAAACTCATCAACCCTGAGTCCGAGTAGTTGGGTGAAGCGCACCGATAGATGCTCCCGAAACCCCTCGCAGATCTCCCGAGTCGATACTAAGGGGTGTCCTTCCAGGTTATGTACTTTACGAATGTACCCATCCGAACCGCGCCTTAAAGCAGCCTTACGCTCAACAGCGTCAACATTCACAGCCTCGTTAGAAACTTTCTTTAACCTAGCCCTAACTACTTGACCTTCATACCGCTCGCTAGCCAAGCGGTTGAGATCTTGTTTAGCTAGTGCTAACTCTAGGGGGTCCCCCCCCTCCACCGCCCGGGTCAGCTTATCCTCTAAACGCTTCTTTGCCTTAGCCTTATCTATCGCGAGGCGTTGGCTATACTGGACAGAGAAGCGCCTAATTTTGGCCTTGAGACTAACCCACCACTTACTCCCTGTAACCGCCCCCACTAAAGCCCGCTGAATTAGCTCAGTGACCTTCAACCGGTAGTCCTCCAGCTCCAACAAGGTGCTGTTGAACTTCCAGTATCCGGCCAGTTTAGGCCTAGCGCTTAAGCTCAAACGGGCCATAACAAGTTTATGGTCCGAGTGTCCTAGCAAGTGGAACGTGGGGCAAGATAGGAAGTCCACATCGCCTCTTCTAACTAACATCCGATCCAAGTAAGTGCTTGGATGGGAAGGCACTACAGGATGCCATGTCCACATCTCCCGCCCCGGATGATCCAGACGAAATCTGTCGACAAGATCGCACGAGGCCATCAGGTCAGACAGACTGCTGTCACACCACGCCGACCCGCTAGTCCCCCCGACCTTATCTATTTTGGGATCAAGGATTGCATTCCAATCCCCCATTAAAACTAACCGCTCCGGATCCACTAAGAAGCCCTCCAACCGTCGAAAAAAGGTTGCCCTCTCTACAGCAGCATTGGGAGCATAAACAGCAACAATCCGAAAAACACTACAATTAACAGCAACATCAACAACAAGCGCCCGCCCGTCCTCGCCTGCGTGAACAACATTCACCGACGCTGACAGGGTGCGACTCACTAGCAAGGAGATTCCACGACTATAGGTATTGCCATATGCTGAGTAGACATCGTAATCGTTTACCAGCACCTGACAATCCCCGTCACAAACAAAGTGGGTCTCCTGGATAGCGGCGATATCTACCTTGAGGGACACCAAGTCTCTCACAACGCGCGAGGCCTTGCTTCGACACCTGATGCCCCTCACATTCAATGTAGCCAAGTTCAAAGACATGATCACTTACCTCAAGCACTGTCACAGACGGGTCTGAAATCCTGGGCAGTGAGGACATGGCAGGCCTGGCCAAGGCTGCCGGTTAGTAAATCCGATGAAGGTGATCCATCCTTGGCCACGCCCCCCACGTCCAGGGGGAAGGTTAGTTTGAGTGCCCTGTATAGCGATGGGTGTACATACATGGGGATTCTACCCTCACATTTAAAGAAAATGTTGGTCAGTGAAGGATGGTCCCTATCCACCAGCTGCTGGCCTGGGATCGCATTCTTCGCTGCCCTAATCATTGCCCACATTCCTCCAGTCCTAGCGTCCTTGTTGACCCTAACGAAAGTGGTCAACAAGGGAGCGTCCTTGAATTTAGTGGGGTCTGTTACTAGGTCTCCACCGACTTTTTCAAAGTTTTTAAGTTTATTGTACCGGACCTTCTGTTGTCCTTTAAGGTCCGGAGCCGGTTGGAGAGGGTCTGTTTCACAAATCCTGCTTCCTGGCAGGAAGGGGAGCTTTTTGGTCCGTTCAGTGCGGACTTTGGGAGTGGGGGAGGGGATCTCTTTTGGTTGATGGGGAGGCTGAGCGCTTGGGGAGGGGGTAGCCTGCTCGTTTTCTTCTTTTTGGCTCCTGTCACGGGATGAGGGGCGGGAAGAGTTTCTTGGGGCCTTTATAGGAGAGGGGGAAGGTTGTTCGGGTTGCTGGGGTGTTGGGATCACAGGGGGCTCATCCTGTGTTGTTGTTGCGAGGGAGTCCTTCTCAGTCTCAGTGGGGGTAGGAGGGTTTGCGCGTGTCTTGCGGCTTTTCCTCCTCCTGGCCCTCCTGATCTCTGTTGCGCTCAGACTGTTGTTGTCTCTTCCTCTGCCTCTGACGCGGCCTCCTCCTCAGATTCTGGTAGTTTCCTCTTGTTTGAGGAGGAGGGTGTCTGTGTGTCCATTTTCTCCGTCTCGCTCTTCGGTTGTTCTTGGTCTTGGGTGACTGTCTGCAAGGATGGCTGTTTGTTGATCTTGCCTTTCTTTACGACCGTCACCCAGCCTGTCGGTGCCTTTGGAGGATTTGCGGCCAGCGCGGGAGCAGCGGCTTGATTTGTTGTCACGCTTGTTCCCGCCGCTTTTGTGGGCTTCTTCCCTCCGTTCCTCTTTGGACAGTCCTTCGCCATATGCCCTTGTTGTGTGCACAGCCAGCAATGAGGCCTCCTCCCTTCCACTATAAGGGAGAGTGTCCACTCTCCGAACTTGAGTGTGGCTGGGATGGCGTAGAATCCAGCCTTGTCCAGGACCATCTGTACTTTGTAGTCCCCGGTCATGATGTTTCTTAATCCGCGGACCGGGGTGACTTCCTCTACGTCTCCATACTGGCTTAGGATAGCCCCCAGTTGTTTGGCCTCCATATAGCAGGGGACGTTTAGAGCAGAAACATTTGCTCTCCTCTTGTTCATATAGATGGGTTGGAGCTTTATGTTCCTGCTCTGATGGCAGGTCCTGGACAGCCTGACTGCGTCTTCGGAGGTGGGGAGCAGAACATCCCACTGTGCGTAACTCCTTCTACAGATGTAGTTGGCGGGAATGTTCTGCTCCAGCAATACGTTCATCATGGTGTCCTTGTTGACGCCTGTCAGACCCCTTGTCTTGGTGTCTGAAGTTATCAGCGAGAGCACTCTTTTCTCCAGAACTTCCACTTGACCCGGGAGGGGTTGGATGTTGTTCCCCTGGGTATACTCCTTGTAAGTGGAGTCGAAGAGTGCTCTGTAGTCTTCGGGCGTCAACTTCCCTTGCTGCTCTTTGGGGCCCCATGCCGGTCCTCCATCCTGGTGGGTGTCAGCTGGACTCGGGTTGGGGGGCGTAGCTGGTGTTGTGGGGCTCTCCATTGTCATGGGCATTTTTGGTTTCGGAACGGGGCCGTTACCAGGCAAAGTAGGCCATTGTGTTTTTGGCGTTGTTTCGTCCTGGCTTGGTTTGCTCTCCGGGCCGCTCCCCTTTCTTATTTTCTTCCTTTGCTGGGTGGCTGTCCCCTTGGGGGATGGAGGTGTCTCCCCTTCTGGTGCCGTGTTCCCAGCTGGAGCCTTGGTGGGTACTGTCAAGGGTGTCTCTCCTTCCAGCTTGCTTTTGTTACCACTGGCCGGAGAGTCACCCCTTTTCCGTATTTGGTCCTCTTGGGGAGTGTTGGGGGGCCAATCACTGTCTTCCCCGCCGAATAGTGAGCAGATGGAGGCTATTACGTCTTCATCCAGCGCCTCGGTTTGGTCCGCGGTGCTGATTTCCTCCTTTTCTGTTGTGGAGTCGCCCTTTGGGGGAGCGGGGGATGGGTTCCCCGGTCTTCCTCCCTTGGTTCTGCCGTCCTGGGGTGCAGCTGGTTGGCTGGGTGCTGCACTTTCCCCAGCTAGTGACTTAACGGCAGCTTTTTCCGCTGGGTTGCCCTCGTGGGGAGCGGTTGCAGGTGCTTTTTGGGGGGTCGCCGCGGGCTGCGGCCCTACCCTCCCGCTTTCTTCCAAGGTCGCCGCGCGCCGGGGCCCTACCTTGTTTCCTGGCGCCGTCTCGCCGGGAGATGCATCAGCTCCCTCACATAGGGAGTCGTTAGCAGTTGAGATGCTGCGCATTTGGGGTGACGTACCCCTCCTGCCTGGCATCGTGGCGGTTGCACTGGCCGCTGGCGCGGACCAAAGTGTAGTGGGGGAAAAGAAAACCCAGGGGAATGGAGGGGGAGGAGGGGGAGGAGCGGACTTTGAAGAAATTAGAGTTTTTGACTTCCCCTCACGGGGATGTCGGGTTAGCAGCTCAGATCCCCCCGCGAGGGGGGAGAGCAGAGAAGAAAGACGCAGTGGGTGCTAGCGGGTCAGAGTGCCGCGTCGCAATTAAGAGAGAGAGGGGATAGGCATCCCTGCCCACAGAGGGGAGCAGAAACGAAGCACCCGCCCTACCCCACGTCACCCTACCCACTAACTTACCCCAACGGAAGCGAGAAAGAGAACCCTGTCTGCTCGATCCACTGGGAGAGCAGCGAAGATAGACAAAGTTTGGGCCTGGCAGGTCAGAGTGCTGCTCAGGCAATTAAGTGTTGAGAAATTAGACCATCCCAGTCTCGAGAAGTGAGACCGAAACGAAGAAAAAACAACATGCAAAAACAACAAATGAAAAAAGAAGGTCTCAACTACCAGCGATAGTGGTGTTGGTCCCGAGATTCCAGTCTCCCAAAAGAGGGGATCGGTTTCCGGGTCCAAGCTCCCACAAATGTGGAGTCGGTCCTCTAGGTCCTGACTCCCCAAAGGAGGGGGTCGGTCCTTGCTAACAAAAGTTAGTAAGAAAAAACACCTTAACCTAGCCCGAAAGCCCGGTGGTGGGTCAAGTTTAGTAACTGAGGGAACAGATACTACACTTTGATCTTGTTTATATATTTTATTGAGAAAGAAAAAATTGAACATAAAAAACGTACAAAAAATTCAATTCAACAAAATTAGGCACAAGGCCCTACAAGAAATTGGGAGGGGGAGGGTACAGGGTCTTTTTGACTATGTAACAGATGAGACTTTGAAGTCTTACTCTTGACTGGCAACATTTACCAAAATACCTCAATCACTCTGTGGATCCTAATCTAACTAATAACCCCAGCGTTCAATGTAAAATTTAACTATGTACAATTTGTATATTCATTTCTGTATGTTGTGTGTGCATTTTTTTTTTTTTTTTTTTTTTTTTTTTTTTGTGTGTGTGTATGTGTGAGAAAATAAAGTTCGATTTCATTAGAAAGAGTTCTTGAATTAATTGGCATAAAATGTTCGTGGAGTGGGAAAAAACTAATGAAAATGTTCATTTCAAAAATAAGGAAAATCTACTAATGTGTTGTTAGTAAGACCCCCCCTGTACTATTCTATGTGGCTAGATCCCCCACTGTTTTCCGGGGAACCGAAAACAAGCAGAGCATCCCTAATGGGGTTTGGGGAAGTCGCCTTAATGGAGGTGGGAGAAAATAAAGCAACGGATGGAGGGGGTAGGAAGGTGACCTCTGAGTAGGGGGATGATCGGGGGCATCAGAAAATAAAGATGAGGAGCAGGGGGGGTTGGGCAGACTCAGAGGTTCTCTAATACCAAAAAATAAAATCAGGAACAGGATCTCATTTGTACCACCAGTCAAGAGTTACTTTACTGAACTTATAATGCTAACCTAGGCGGGATGGGTTCCGTAGGACCCAGCACCGCCCATGCCATGCCTAAGGAGGGAACACGTATTGAAACTTGGCTCCTCGACGGATGCACAAACTAGTGCTGTGCACCCACCTCTTGTCAAATTCCACTCTAGGCAACCCCTTCCAATCGCATCTGATCTTTACTTTAAGCAAATGTTTAAAGTAAACGATCAGATCCCGATCAGGAACAGATGTCCCTTCGTGGACCAACTTGAGGCGCGCGATCCAAATGGTCATGCGCGCTACTGCTAGGATCGCCAGGAAAACCAAACTTTCCTCCCTGGGGAACGGCGGCTCCATGTTGTACACAAAAGTTCCTACGTCGAGATCGAGCAGACACTCGGCATCGATGCGAGCTGTTACCCCCTCGACGTACCTTAATAGGGGCTGTATCCGGCTGCAACTAAAAAATGCGTGCTCGATTGTTTCGGGCTCGCGTTCGTCACAGCACGGACAGAAGCGGCTGGTATGTTCTTTATACCGGAAAAGTACGTCGAAGAGGGGCAGCGCATTTCGGACCAGTCGCCAAGTCAGGGAGAATTCCGAGTTATTCAGAATCTCCCGTCCCGGCGCCCAACGCCATTGAGAACGGACAACCTCCATCGACCATCCCATCCGCCTACAAAGTGGATCCTTCGCGGTCCCCTCCACTAAATCCCGATACAGTTTCTTCCTTGGCTGATCGAGGACATTGGTCCCCGGCAAAGCTCTAAGAGCGGTTCGGCATTCGGAGAAGAACTTGGACTCCCCCTTCGGTCTACGACGACCTTCTACCGAAGGGTTGGGTTTGAGGTTGGGAAACGAGTTCTCAACCACAGGGACCCAAGGAGCGTCTCCTTCAAGCGAACGACCCAGGAAAGCCAATCTCTCGGCGTTTCTATGACACAAGAGACTGGGCTGACCCAGGCCTCCCTCGCTCGGATTTTGAACACAGACCTCTCTGCAGACATAATGCTTACCCTCGTTCCACAAAAGTGAATCGAGGCGCCCTTGTAAGCGGGTTAGTCGTTCTGCAGGGAGAGGAAGTACAGACAAACGGTAAAGGATGAGCGGAAAGACGTATGTAGCACACGCCTCCGCCCGACCCTTCAAGGACAATTTCCTTCCAATCCAAGTCTTTACTGACGATTTGACCTTAGACTGTACTTCCGACCAATTCTTTTCCAGCTGAAGTCCCGGTCCAAACCAGACACCGAGAATGCGGACCGGTCCATCGGTCCAGCTGAAAATACCTGGAAGCGAGTTTACCCCGGTCCAGGCCCCCAACCGCAGGCCAACAGACTTGCTACGGTTGAAGATGGCCCCTGTTACTTCTTCGTATCGAGCGAGCGCCTCGACCACCGCTTGAACGTCCGTGAGGCAAGACACGAACACGGTGACGTCATCGGCGAACGCGGAAACCCTGGCTCGTGTGCCTCCAGGGAGAGCTATTCCGCGCAGGACTGGTGTAGCCGCCTCGTCCCTTAACTTGCGAAGGAGGGGTTCCAACGCCAGGACATACAACAGAGGCGACAGCGGACAACCCTGTCGCACCGACCGAGAGACAGCGAATGACTCCGACAGCTTACCGTTGATCTGCACCGCTACCGTCGGCCTGTCATACAGAACAAAGATCCACTTGCGGAAGTCCGGATTAAATCCGGCGGCCTCTAGCACAGATCCTAGGAACCGATGGTCGACCCTATCGAATGCCTTGGACTGATCCAAACTGATCAGCGCGGCTTCGGCGTCGTCTTCTGTCCCCTCTATGATCGAGCGTATCAAGTGCAAATTGTCTTGAATCGATCTCCCCTTCACAGCATAAGTCTGGTCCGGTTCGATCAAGTCAGTGATGACAACCTGCAAGCGATTCGCAAGAATCTTTGCCAAAATCTTTAACTCTGTGTTTAGCAGAGTCAAGGGCCTAAAATCATCAAAGTTTTCCCTCCCACCATGCCGTTGACCTTTCCTCAGCAATGTGATCACACCTTTGGTCACCTGTCCAGGGATGGAACCCTGGGCAAACCAATGGTTGAACATATCCTTCAGAATAGGTACCAACATGGGCGACAGCCTCAAGTAAAACTCGTAGGGTAGACCATCAAGCCCCGGGGATTTGTTATAGCCGACCTGCTTCAACGCAGTAATGACCTCATGTTCAGTAATAAGACCATCACAGCTAGCCGCCCGAGCCGCCGTGAGGCGGGGCGAGTCAGCCAAATAGCTGCCAAACTGAGTCCGGGTAGTTGGGTGAAGCGCACCGATAGATGCTCCCGAAACCCCTCGCAGATCTCCCGAGTCGATACTAAGGGGTGTCCTTCCAGGTTATGTACTTTACGAATGTACCCATCCGAACCGCGCCTTAAAGCAGCCTTACGCTCAACAGCGTCAACATTCACAGCCTCGTTAGAAACTTTCTTTAACCTAGCCCTAACTACTTGACCTTCATACCGCTCGCTAGCCAAGCGGTTGAGATCTTGTTTAGCTAGTGCTAACTCTAGGGGGTCCCCCCCCTCCACCGCCCGGGTCAGCTTATCCTCTAAACGCTTCTTTGCCTTAGCCTTATCTATCGCGAGGCGTTGGCTATACTGGACAGAGAAGCGCCTAATTTTGGCCTTGAGACTAACCCACCACTTACTCCCTGTAACCGCCCCCACTAAAGCCCGCTGAATTAGCTCAGTGACCTTCAACCGGTAGTCCTCCAGCTCCAACAAGGTGCTGTTGAACTTCCAGTATCCGGCCAGTTTAGGCCTAGCACTTAAGCTCAAACGGGCCATAACAAGTTTATGGTCCGAGTGTCCTAGCAAGTGGAACGTGGGGCAAGATAGGAAGTCCACATCGCCTCTTCTAACTAACATCCGATCCAAGTAAGTGCTTGGATGGGAAGGCACTACAGGATGCCACGTCCACATCTCCCGCCCCGGATGATCCAGACGAAATCTGTCGACGAGATCGCACGAGGCCATCAGGTCAGACAGACTGCTGTCACACCACGCCGACCCGCTAGTCCCCCCGACCTTATCTATTTTGGGATCAAGGATTGCATTCCAATCCCCCATTAAAACTAACCGTTCCGGATCCACTAAGAAGCCCTCCAACCGTCGAAAAAAGGTTGCCCTCTCTACAGCAGCATTGGGAGCATAAACAGCAACAATCCGAAAAACACTACAATTAACAGCAACATCAACAACAAGCGCCCGCCCGTCCTCGCCTGCGTGAACAACATTCACCGACGCTGACAGGGTGCGACTCACTAGCAAGGAGATTCCACGACTATAGGTATTGCCATATGCTGAGTAGACATCGTAATCGTTTACCAGCACCTGACAATCCCCGTCACAAACAAAGTGGGTCTCCTGGATAGCGGCGATATCTACCTTGAGGGACACCAAGTCTCTCACAACGCGCGAGGCCTTGCTTCGACACCTGATGCCCCTCACATTCAATGTAGCCAAGTTCAAAGACATGATCACTTACCTCAAGCACTGTCACAGACGGGTCTGAAATCCTGGGCAGTGAGGACATGGCAGGCCTGGCCAAGGCTGCCGGTTAGTAAATCCGATGAAGGTGATCCATCCTTGGCCACGCCCCCCACGTCCAGGGGGAAGGTTAGTTTGAGTGCCCTGTATAGCGATGGGTGTACATACATGGGGATTCTACCCTCACATTTAAAGAAAATGTTGGTCAGTGAAGGATGGTCCCTATCCACCAGCTGCTGGCCTGGGATCGCATTCTTCGCTGCCCTAATCATTGCCCACATTCCTCCAGTCCTAGCGTCCTTGTTGACCCTAACGAAAGTGGTCAACAAGGGAGCGTCCTTGAATTTAGTGGGGTCTGTTACTAGGTCTCCACCGACTTTTTCAAAGTTTTTAAGTTTATTGTACCGGACCTTCTGTTGTCCTTTAAGGTCCGGAGCCGGTTGGAGAGGGTCTGTTTCACAAATCCTGCTTCCTGGCAGGAAGGGGAGCTTTTTGGTCCGTTCAGTGCGGACTTTGGGAGTGGGGGAGGGGATCTCTTTTGGTTGATGGGGAGGCTGAGCGCTTGGGGAGGGGGTAGCCTGCTCGTTTTCTTCTTTTTGGCTCCTGTCACGGGATGAGGGGCGGGAAGAGTTTCTTGGGGCCTTTATAGGAGAGGGGGAAGGTTGTTCGGGTTGCTGGGGTGTTGGGATCACAGGGGGCTCATCCTGTGTTGTTGTTGCGAGGGAGTCCTTCTCAGTCTCAGTGGGGGTAGGAGGGTTTGCGCGTGTCTTGCGGCTTTTCCTCCTCCTGGCCCTCCTGATCTCTGTTGCGCTCAGGGCCATAGAGACTGTTGTTGTCTCTTCCTCTGCCTCTGACACGGCCTCCTCCTCAGATTCTGGTAGTTTCCTCTTGTTTGAGGAGGAGGGTGTCTGTGTGTCCATTTTCTCCGTCTCGCTCTTCGGTTGTTCTTGGTCTTGGGTGACTGTCTGCAAGGATGGCTGTTTGTTGATCTTGCCTTTCTTTACGACCGTCACCCAGCCTGTCGGTGCCTCTGGAGGATTTGCGGCCGGCGCGGGAGCAGCGGCTTGATTTGTTGTCACGCTTGTTCCCGCCGCTTTTGTGGGCTTCTTCCCTCCATTCCTCTTTGGACAGTCCTTCGCCATATGCCCTTGTTGTGTGCACAGCCAGCAATGGGGCCTCCTCCCTTCCACTATAAGGGAGAGTGTCCACTCTCCGAACTTGAGTGTGGCTGGGATGGCGTAGAATCCAGCCTTGTCCAGGACCATCTGTACTTTGTAGTCCCCGGTCATGATGTTTCTTAATCCGCGGACCGGGGTGACTTCCTCTACGTCCCCATACTGGCTTAGGATAGCCCCCAGTTGTTTGGCCTCCATATAGCAGGGGACGTTTAGAGCAGAAACATTTGCTCTCCTCTTGTTCATATAGATGGGTTGGAGCTTTATGTTCCTGCTCTGATGGCAGGTCCTGGACAGCCTGACTGCGTCTTCGGAGGTGGGGAGCAGAACATCCCACTGTGCGTAACTCCTTCTACAGATGTAGTTGGCGGGAATGTTCTGTTCCAGCAACACGTTCATCATGGTGTCCTTGTTGACGCCCGTCAGACCCCTTGTCTTGGTGTCTGAAGTTATCAGCGAGAGCACTCTTTTCTCCAGAACTTCCACTTGACCCGGGAGGGGTTGGATGTTGTTCCCCTGGGTATACTCCTTGTAAGTGGAGTCGAAGAGTGCTCTGTAGTCTTCGGGCGTCAACTTCCCTTGCTGCTCTTTGGGGCCCCATGCCGGTCCTCCATCCTGGTGGGTGTCAGCTGGACTCGGGTTGGGGGGCGTAGCTGGTGTTGTGGGGCTCTCTCCTGTTATGGGCATTTTTGGCTTCGGAACTGGGCCGTTACCAGGCAAAGTAGGCCATTGTGTCTTTGGCGTTGTTTCGTCCTGGCTTGGTTTGCTCTCCGGGCCGCTCCCCTTTCTTATTTTCTTTCTTTGCTGGGTGGCTGTCCCCTTGGGGGATGGAGGTGTCTCCCCTTCTGGTGCCGTGTTCCCAGCTGGAGCCTTGGTGGGTACTGTCAAGGGTGTCTCTCCTTCCAGCTTGCTTTTGTTACCACTGGCCGGAGAGTCACCCCTTTTCCGTATTTGGTCCTCTTGGGGAGTGTTGGGGGGCCAATCACTGTCTTCCCCGCCGAATAGTGAGCAGATGGAGGCTATTACATCTTCATCCAGCGCCTCGGTTTGGTCCGCGGTGCTGTTTTCCTCCTTTTCTGTTGGGGAGTCGCCCTTAGGGGGAGCGGGGGATGGGTTCCCCGGTCTTCCTCCCTTGGTTCTGCCGTCCTGGGGTGCAGCTGGTTGGCTGGGTTCTGCACTTTCCCCAGCTAGTGACTTAACGGCAGCTTTTTCCGCTGGGTTGCCCTCGTGGGGAGCGGTTGCAGGTGCTTTTCGGGGGGTCGCCGCGGGCTGCGGCCCTACCCTCCCGCTTTCTTCCAAGGTCGCCGCGCGCCGGGGCCCTACCTTGTTTCCTAGCGTCGTCTCGCCGGGAGATGCATCAGCTCCCTCACATAGGGAGTCATTCGCAGTTGAGATGCTGCGCATTTGGGGTGACGTACCCCTCCTGCCTGGCATCGTGGCGGTTGCACTGGCCGCTGGCGCGGACCAAAGTGTAGTGGGGGAAAAGAAAACCCAGGGGAATGGAGGGGGAGGAGGGGGAGGAGCGGACTTTGAAGAAATTAGAGTTTTTGACTTCCCCTCACGGGGATGTCGGGTTAGCAGCTCAGATCCCCCCGCGAGGGGGGAGAGCAGAGAAGAAAGACGCAGTGGGTGCTAGCGGGTCAGAGTGCCGCGTCGCAATTAAGAGAGAGAGGGGATAGGCATCCCTGCCCACAGAGGGGAGCAGAAACGAAGCACCCGCCCTACCCCACGTCACCCTACCCACTAACTTACCCCAACGGAAGCGAGAAAGAGAACCCTGTCTGCTCGATCCACTGGGAGAGCAGCGAAGATAGACAAAGTTTGGGCCTGGCAGGTCAGAGTGCTGCTCAGGCAATTAAGTGTTGAGAAATTAGACCATCCCAGTCTCGAGAAGTGAGACCGAAACGAAGAAAAAACAACATGCAAAAACAACAAATGAAAAAAGAAGGTCTCAACTACCAGCGATAGTGGTGTTGGTCCCGAGATTCCAGTCTCCCAAAAGAGGGGATCGGTTTCCGGGTCCAAGCTCCCACAAATGTGGAGTCGGTCCTCTAGGTCCTGACTCCCCAAAGGAGGGGGTCGGTCCTTGCTAACAAAAGTTAGTAAGAAAAAACACCTTAACCTAGCCCGAAAGCCCGGTGGTGGGTCAAGTTTAGTAACTGAGGGAACAGATACTACACTTTGATCTTGTTTATATATTTTATTGAGAAAGAAAAAATTGAACATAAAAAACGTACAAAAAATTCAATTCAACAAAATTAGGCACAAGGCCCTACAAGAAGTTGGGAGGGGGAGGGTACAGGGTCTTTTTGACTATGTAACAGATGAGACTTTGAAGTCTTACTCTTGACTGGCAACATTTACCAAAATACCTCAATCACTCTGTGGATCCTAATCTAACTAATAACCCCAGCGTTCAATGTAAAATTTAACTATGTACAATTTGTATATTCATTTCTGTATGTTGTGTGTGCATTTTTTTTTTTTTTTTTTTTTTTTTTTTGTGTGTGTGTATGTGTGAGAAAATAAAGTTCGATTTCATTAGAAAGAGTTTTTGAATTAATTGGCATAAAATGTTCGTGGAGTGGGAAAAAACTAATGAAAATGTTCATTTCAAAAAAAAAAAAAAAAAAAAAGGAAAAAACTACTAATGTGTTGTTAGTAAGACCCCCCTGTACTATTCTATGTGGCTAGATCCCCCACTGTTTTCCGGGGAACCGAAAACAAGCAGAGCATCCCTAATGGGGTTTGGGGAAGTCGCCTTAATGGAGGTGGGAGAAAATAAAGCAACGGATGGAGGGGGTAGGAAGGTGACCTCTGAGTAGGGGGATGACCGGGAGCATCAGAAAATAAAGATGAGGAGCAGGGGGGTTGGGCAGACTCAGAGGTTCTCTAATACCAAAAAATAAAATCAGGAGCAGGATCTCATTTGTACCACCAGTCAAGAGTTACTTTACTGAACTTATAATGCTAACCTAGGCGGGATGGGTTCCGTAGGACCCAGCACCGCCCATGCCATGCCTAAGGAGGGAACACGTATTGAAACTTGGCTCCTCGACGGATGCACAAACTAGTGCTGTGCACCCACCTCTTGTCAAATTCCACTCTAGGCAACCTCTTCCAATCGCATCTGATCTTTACTTTAAGCAAATGTTTAAAGTAAACGATCAGATCCCGATCAGGAACAGATGTCCCTTCGTGGACCAACTTGAGGCGCGCGATCCAAATGGTCATGCGCGCTACTGCTAGGATCGCCAGGAAAACCAAACTTTCCTCCCTGGGGAACGGCGGCTCCATGTTGTACACAAAAGTTCCTACGTCGAGATCGAGCAGACACTCGGCATCGATGCGAGCTGTTACCCCCTCGACGTACCTTAATAGGGGCTGTATCCGGCTGCAACTAAAAAACGTGTGCTCGATTGTTTCGGGCTCGCGTTCGTCACAGCACGGACAGAAGCGGCTGGTATGTTCTTTATACCGGAAAAGTACGTCGAAGAGGGGCAGCGCATTTCGGACCAGTCGCCAAGTCAGGGAGAATTCCGAGTTATTCAGAATCTCCCGTCCCGGCGCCCAACGCCATTGAGAACGGACAACCTCCATCGACCATCCCATCCGCCTACAAAGTGGATCCTTCGCGGTCCCCTCCACTAAATCCCGATACAGTTTCTTCCTTGGCTGATCGAGGACATTGGTCCCCGGCAAAGCTCTAAGAGCGGTTCGGCATTCGGAGAAGAACTTGGACTCCCCCTTCGGTCTACGACGACCTTAGGCCAAGTACGTGTAACCCATACGGAATTTTTTACACTTTGATCTTGACCAAAAAGGCGAGATTTGGTAGTAGCTCGGTATGACGGTCGTAATATATTTTTGCCATTTGTCGTTTTTTATAAGGCTATCTAGTACCTCTGCTGCTTGCAATTGCGGTGTATAATCTGTAGTTTTGCCGGGTAGCCCCCCTATACATGTGAAAAATATTCAATATATCTTACATTTAATATTCATTATTTATGCACTCATGTAACCGTGCTGAAATAATAATGCTATTAATTAAAAAGCCATTCTTAAAATGGGGAGGGGGATGCTTTGTAATTATTCTGTACTTTCACCTAATAATGTAATAAAAATATGTTGTAAAACATGAACTTAACTTTCAAATACTATTTATAAGATAGTACAGTAATAGAAGTGCATAAGCACCATTAGCAGTGCCAGAATTCGCCATTAAATATTCGTGGTAAACACTGGAATATTTAGACTTACTGTGTTTCGACGCTTATAACTTCTTGAAAAATGTAATTAAAACCCTAATTTTTTTTTATTAAAAGAGCAAAGACCAAAAATTAAAAAAATTACAAGTTTCATGGCAAATTATGCAATATTTGTTTTTTTAAATCGGTTTTCTTTAAAAAAGATTTAAAGAAAATCAACGAAATTTTACTTACTTCGATTATAAAAATATATATAAATTCCAAAAAAATCACTTACTTATAAAAAATACTATTCAATGAGTACTTCCATTGTTCATTGTTAAGAATTTATCCATATTTATACTTATATTCAATGTTCTTTTTAAATAAAATACTTTTTTAAACACGGAGTACAAAAAAAAACGCGAACTCAGATTCTTTTCACTGTTCAAATAAAGGGAGAAAATATCTGATGTTCTTCACGTTTATCTTCCGGTGGCTCCTAAGGGCAATAATTAATGTCTCTTTCTATTACGTAAACCAAAATTAGTATTTTGGGCCTCCGTATGTAAAAAATGAACACATTCACTTATAAGTTTTTGCCATTAAACAAAAAAAAAAAAAAACACTCTACCGATTTTTTGTTTTTAATTCTCTTAATGAAATACATGAGTTTTTGATTATTATATTTTAATACTTCTTTATCGAGTAATTTTTTTTCTATTTAAATATCTAAAAAAGAAAACATTGAATGAAACAGAAAACATTGTCGTAAGCGTATGATATTTACTTGACAATCTAAGCATAAGCTTACACTTCAAAAAAAAAAATCAACATGGTTAAAAAAAAAAAAAGGTTTTACACTTTGGACTTTACAGGTAAATTTCCGAAAAACTTTCTTTTTTCTTTTTTTTTAATTAGAATATTTTATTTATTGATCTTTTATCTTCAATTTGTCATATATAAAATTTTGGTGAGTAAATAATTTAAATTTTAATAGACATTTTAATATGGGAGGGGGTGAATTAAAAAAAAAAAACGTTTGTCTAAAATATTATATTTGGTTTCAATTTTTTACGATATTTTCAGGGTCAATGTGAAATTTTATGATCTTTCCCATAAACCGTTTATGGGAAAGATCATAAAATTTCACATTGACCCTGAAAATATCGTAAAAAATTGAACCAAGAGAAAAATTTTGATAGATTTTTAAAGTTTAAAAATTGAAAAATATTTAACTCGTAAAATTCAATTGATTTTATTACCTAAAAGAAATGGCTGAATGAAGGCGCGCCGGCACTTTCAAACCCTGTTTTTTTGTTTTTTTTAAATAAAACATAATATTTCTATTATTTTTTAAACAGCTTTAATAGTTTATTTTGGAAGTATATTCCATAAAGAAAATGAACAAACCTCATTAAAAAGAGAAAATACGAGTTTTTTTTTTTAATATTTTATTCGCAGTTTTCTGTTAGGGGTGTCAAAAATTCCCCCAAAATTCTGATACACGTAAAGCACCATTATTTCTGTGAAAAATATTCAGTATATTTTACATTTTATATTCATTATTTCTGAGAAAACATTGAATATATTTAAACTGTATTATTTCTGAGAAAATCATTCAATATATTTTCCACTTAATATTCATTATTTCTGTGAGATACGTTTAATATTCATTATTTCTGTAGCCAAAAATTAATATATCTTACATTTTAATTTGGTTGAAAAACATTCAATATATCTTACATTTTATATTTATTATTTCTGCGCAAATACGTCTGCAAATACACATTTAAAAAATATGTGTAACGTAATTGACTTATATCGTCTATTTTCTATGTGACATGTCGTTGTCAACAATAAATGCCTCGAGTAAGTTAATCCCTTAAAATCGAGCAAGCAATCAATGATATTTTTAACAACATTTTTTTTTTTTTTTTGTAATTTAACACAAAATGCAACAAAAATAAAAACCAAATTTTAAATCACAATAAAGGAAAACAAATATTTTAATTTTCTGCGAACTTCCTTTTCCGGTCGCCATCTTAAAATGTTGACTTTCACCCACCAAAGTCATCTCGTTTTAATTAACTCATCTTGTTATAATTAACTCGTCTTAGAATTGTTCATTGCCAAACAAAAAGTAAGTATTAGTTGAATTTAACTGCTTTTGTTTTAATATAAAAATGGGGTTTGTATTACTGTACACATAGATTCGAAAAAGTTGTCAAAAACAAATATATAACAAATAAATGTTATCAAAAGCAAGATAAGTTACTTTTCTACCAAACTGGATATATTTTTCGTGTTTTTATTCAATGTAACATGTTTATTCAGCTCGAAAACCATACAGTGTTTACCGATGTATTGGAAAATTCAAGATGGCGTCTTATTCTCTCTTTAACACGGTAAGTTTGGGAAAAGGTGTTATAAATAAAAACCCAGATAAAATACTGTTAAAACCTCGCTCAATATATATTACCGTGACCTAGGTTGACATATATTCGGCGGGTTTTTAATAGTATTTTGTATAGTTTTTTTTATTTATAACACCTTTTCCCATACTTACCGTGTTAAAGAGGGAGTGAGGCGGAGGCGCCATCTTGAATTTTCCAATACATCGGTAAACACTATATGTAGGCACCGCCAAAACTGGGGGGGGGGGCAGGTCAGTACTTTTTGACGGACGGTCTTTTTAAAAATCTACCAAAAATCAGGTAACTATCCGATCAATACGAAATTTTCAGCGATTATTAGGAGAAGAATGAACTTTATAACAGTGTACTTATTTTTCATAAACGATATTTATATATATATTTTTTTTTTTTGCTTACAAAACCCCCCCTTGTTTTGAAGTGGGAACAAATATGCTTAAAATAATCATCTGAAACTGAACAAAACATATTGTGTTGTTGTAAGGGACAGAATTATAGATTAAAAAAAAAAAAAATTGTTTGCATACCTTATTTTGACGTCTGAATATCAGAACTTCGATTGTGTTTAATTATCCCGCTTTTGAGTTTTGAAGTGTGAAATTCGGTGAATATGTTAAGTAAAATAATTAATTTAAGTTAAGCAAAACAAAAAAAAAATGTTTTTTAATATTTATACGAAAAAAGACATTTTAAAATTTTTGATAAATAAATTAACAATTTTTTTTTAGCGAGCCAAATAATGCATGACCATTATTAAACAGAGCATGCTTTGAATAATCGATACAAAAAAAAATTCGATAAATATTGTGCCTTTTGTGTTAAAAATAGCATCATTTTTTTCGATCTTGTTTGAAAACGTTTGCCGCCTTTCGACTACGGTGGACCAAACGCGCTGAAATAATTTTTTTTTATTCTGCTTTAAATTGCCCCCTCCCCCCATTTTGGGGAACCTGGCCCCCACACACATACACATTAAAAACCAAACTCATACAAATGGTCACCCATCTGGTACTGGCCAGCCTCAGCTTAATAATACATTGAAATTTTCGTCACTGAAAAATAAGTTTTTTTGGCCTGTTTGGTCTTCCATAGTTTTCGTCTCATCAAAAGAAAACGTAAACAGAGTCGATCTGAACTCTACGGCGACGCGAAATATCTGGTTACCTATATGAATAAGTGGAATTATTTGAAATTCAGGTACTTATATTATAATATTTTTGCATATTCTCTTAGAAAATCATCCTAAATCTTAGTTAGACAATAAATGAATAAATAAATTATTTCAAAACCCCTTTTTTTTTAAATATTAAAGTACGTTTTTTGTGCAAGACAAAAAATATCAATTGTTAACTTTTTGGGAAAATTAAACATTTAAAATTGAATTAAAAATAGTAGAAAAAGTTTTACATTATTCTGTTTTCTATATGATAAAATTCAGGATTTTATCTTTCTGGAAAATAAAAAGTTACTCAGAAATAATGGATTTTAATAAATGCAATTTAGTTTTAAAAAACAACTTGATTTTGCGGCCATTTTTGGCGGTGCCTACTATATGTTTTTCGAGCTGAATAAATATGTTACATTGAATAAAATTACGAAAATTATATCCAGTTTGGTAGAAAAGTAACTTATCTTGCCTTTGATAACATTTATTTGTTATATATTTGTTTTTTGACAACTTTTTCGAATCTATGTGTACAGTAATACAAACCCTTAAAATGAGTCAACGTTCCATGACTGCATATAAATGGAGAACTGTCGAAAATTCTCCGACACCCAAAGTAGATGGATCAGAATTGGGCCGGGGACAACGGTTTCGAAATTTTGCAAGATCGCGACCCCCATCGCTGATGAAGGGTTCAAGGAACACGAGGCTTTGAAACAAACCAGTGCGTCTGTACTTTTGTTATCGGTTACAAAGTAACGTTCACTTAAAGTATACGTCATCTAAGCACTAGGTGTATCAGAAAGTGGTAAAATCTATTGAAAGCGGTCAGTGGTTCTATGAGAAAATAAAGCTGTGTACGCATTATAAATGTTTCTTTTCTGTGTCTTACATTATACGTTAGTACATTAGGGGTCATTTCGAGTTAAAAGTTTATTTACTGCACTCATCTGGACTGGAGAAAATCATGATTTAAATGTGTATGCCTCGTCTAAATAACTAACGATAATTCTCTGATATGGCCGACCAGACGGGTGATCAAAAAGTCAGATCGAGCGTACCGGAAAACGAAATGAGATCAAATTGATAATTGGCCTTTTTTTTTCTTTTTTTTGGGGGGGGGGGGCTTGAACCTCGCGCTTTTCAGATTAATTTGTTATGTTTTATTTTCTTGGTGGATAATTTTTTTGGGGGCCGTGTTTTGTTTTTTTTTGGTTTTTTTTTTGCCCGTTTTTTTTTAGTCTCATTTCGTTTTCCGGTACGCGGTACGCTCGATTTGACTTTTTGATCTGGTCGGCCATATCAGAGAATTATCGTTAGTTATTTAGACGACACATACACATTTAAATCATGATTTTCTCCAGTCCAGATGAGTGCAGTAAATAAACTTTTAACTCGAAATGACCCCTAATGTACTAATATATAACATAAGACACAGAAAAGAAACATTTATAATGCGTACACAACTTTATTTTCTCATAGAACCACCGACCACTTTCAATGGATTTTACCCAGAAAGTGGCCATTAAAAATGATGATCAGAACTTTAATAATTCAACTTACTATTTTTCAAAGCTTATAACTACTTGAAACATGTAATTCAAACCCTAATTTTTTTTCAATTAAAGGAGTAAAGACCAAATTAAAAAAAATAATAATAACAGGTTTAATAGCAAATTATGCAATATTTGTTTTTTTAAAGCGGTTTTCTTTTAAAAAAAATATATAAAGAAAATCAACATATTTTGACTTGCTTATAAATATATGTATATATATAAATGCCAAAAAATAACTTACTTAAAAAATATATACTATTAAATGGGTAGTTCTATCCTTCATTGTGAAGAATTTATCCATATTTATATTTTAAATTCCATGTATTTAAAAAAAAAAAGGATTTTTTAAAGCGAGGGTTGTAGAAAATCGTATTTTCGCAACGTGTTTTGCGCGAAGTTGTAAAGAGCTGCTGCTGCTAAAATTAAATGTATGAAATACGGATTCGTTCAAGGGACATAAATAATGCCTCTTTTTTATTGTGTGTGTTAACCAAAATTAGTATTTTTCATCCTCCGTAGTTAAAAAGGAAATGCACATTCACTTATAAGTTGTTTCCCCTAGAACAAAAAATCCGCTTCATCGATTTTTTTTTATTCTTTTAATGAAATACACGAGTTTTTGATTGATATCATTCAATACTTTTTTATCGACTAAATTTTTTTTTTTTTAAATATCTAAAAAAAGAAAACATTCAATGAAATAGAAATATTTGCCGTCAGCGTCTGGTATTTACTTGACGATGTAAGCATAACATGAGCTTTCATTAAAAAAAAAATCAACATAGTTTTTAAAAAAAGAAGATTTAACACTTTGGACTTTACGGGTAAATTTCCAAAAACTATTATTATTTTTTTGTTTTAAATTAGAATATTTTCTTTATCTTCAATTTGTGATATATAAAACTTTGGTACATAAATTAATTATTAAAATTTTAATAGGCATTTAAAAATGGGGGGGGGAATTTGAACAAAAACGTTTGTCTAAAATATTATATTTGGTTGATTGGAAAGAGCATAAAATTTCACATTGACCCTGAAAATATCGTAAAAAATTGAACCAATAGAAAAATTTTGATAGATTTTTAAAGTTTAAAAATTGAGAAATATTTAACTCGTAAAATTCTATTGATTTTATTACGTAAAAAAATGGCTGCATGAAGGCATGCTGGCATTTTTTAAACATTTTGTAGACACTGTCTTTAAAAAATAAAAAATAATATTTCTATTATTTTTTAAATAACTTTAATAGTTTATTTTGGAATTATATTCCATACAAAAAATAAACAACGCACTTTAAAAAGAGAAATTATGGGTTTTTTTATATTTTATTTGCAGTTTTCTGTTAGGGGTGTCTAAAATTCCTCCAAATTTCTGATACACCTATCTAAGCACCCTGCCCTAATGAAAGCAGTCCTTTAAGTAGCTAGTAACAGCCATACATATGCAATCACTTCCATCAGGAACAGCAGCAATAGATATAAGCAAGAGTCAAACGTCAAAAACGAATCCGACCCTCCTCCGATCTCCAACCTCCTCAAGTCAAGTAAGTTTAACTTATTTTTAACGGCCATATAGAATTCACTTCAATTGTTCCAATCGCTTTTTTTAATATCTTCTTTTTTTTTGTTTGCTTTTGTTTTTGCAAACATTGCAATTACCTCGTTTGATTATTACATTCTCTAAACATAACCTCTAATGGACCAAAATACATACATACAAAAAAATAAAAATAAAAACGGTTAGCAGGCAGTATGATTCAGTTAAATAGCCTTTAAATTGCGATACTAAAGCATCACAAAATGATATCTAACATGTTAATAAATGTTAAGGACATTTTCTATATTTACAGTATATATTAATTGGCAAGACTGTAGTTTAGGTGGAAAAATAATCTCGAACCCTTTATCACATAAAAGGAACTAATTTCCCTAATCACCGGTACGTTACTATGTCAATAATATGGTATTCCAGAAGTTGTTTCTGAAAACGACTTAAAGAAGCCCAACTTTTTACTTATTTATTTTTATACGTTTCACGATCTTTTTTTTCACTATATCTTTCTCTCATTTTTTACTTCTTTATTTTAAACAGCATTTTTTAAATTTTAAACAGAACATTTAACGATATCTTAAGCACCTTTTTTTAGCACGGTAACAAAAATACATAAGTACCGAACGTTTTATAATTCATAAATTTAAATTTGAAATAGAGAAATAATAAATTGCAAGAGATTACGCGTGTTTAATATTAATTTGTATCGTTTATAACTACTCACGTAATTTAATAATAATCACGTGATTCAATTTTTAATTAAAAATTAAAAAACTATTTTGCTTAAACTTAAACTTTAAAAAGTCTGATAATTATTTCTATTTATGTATTGTTTATGATTAAGGTACTCATGCACTTATTGATCCGTGCTGAAATAATAATGTTATTATTTAAAAAGCCATTCTTAACGTGGGGAGGGGAGGGTGTTTTGTACGTATTCTATACTTCAACCTTACAATTGAATAAAAAAACATATCATAAAACTTTAATTAAACTTGGAAATACGATTTAAAATTAGCGCAGATCACTCTCTGCACTAGCACCTTCATTAAAAAAGGTATTCATTGTGTACAAAAAAAAAACACGGAACATATTAAACATTTAAATATGAATAGAACTTTTCATAATTGTAACCTATGAAAACTTTTTTTATTTTAATTAAAAGCAATATAAATAGAAGTTTTTTGTAAGTTGTTTTCAAAAACAACTTCTGAAATACCTATATTATTGTTTATATATTATTGACATGGTAACATACTGGTGATTAGGGAAATTAGTTTCTTTTTTGCGATAAAGGGTTCGAGATTATTTTTCCACCTAAACTACAGTCTTGCCTATTAATTTGTTATATAAAAGTTTTCTGGAATAAGGGACGACAATCCTGATACAGAAAATAAGAAATCAACAGGAAGTGCAACCTTTTCAGCATTTTTTGTTAGCTTTCTTTATTTTTTACCCTCTCAAAATGCCGCCCCGGAACGTGCCGCCCAGGGCTGACCGACCTACCCCCACCCTGCCCTTGCTACGCCACTGCATGGGAAAGCTGTTTATGAAGCGAGAAGAAACTCGAAAATTCCAAAATTGCCTTTACTAGTTCCTTTTAATAATGTATTCTCTTGCTAAATGCAAGGCTGCTCGTCTCCAATGGTTATTTGTAGGTACATATAAAACAAACGGCTGATCTCCGAAATAAAAAAAAAACAAACGAAAAAATTTCTATCTCTTTTAAATTCACCAACATTCAGGATTCCAATCAATTTTATTGAAACTTACAGTATTTGTTAACAACCATAAAAAATAAGGTGCTAATGCAGACAGTGATCCACGCTATTTTTTAAATCGTATTTCCATGCTTAATTAAAGTTTTATATGTTTTTTTTATTCAATTGTAAGGTTAAAGTATAGAATTTGTACAAAACACCCTCTCCTTCCCATGTTAAGAATGGCTTTTTAAATAACGTTATTTCGGCATGGATCACTCTCTGCATGAGTACCAATAATAAACCATATTTTTTTATCTTAATAAAAATATATAATTTCATGTTAGCAAAATTTACCTTTACTAAAGTTATATTTGATGTATTAAAAACGCATTAATTTCTTTTAGTTTTTATGAAAATAAAACATTGTAGATTTTAGCTTGTAGATTAAAATAAATGTTTATAAAAATTAATTACCAAGAAAACCTCTGAATCCTGTAAAATAAGTTTTCTAAATTAATTGTAAAAATTCTATGTTTTAAAATTTTAAATCCTGTTCTGTAAAGTATAAACCACGTTCTACATTTCATTGCTGAGTTCAATTCCAAATCGATTTTCCCCCTTGTCACTTAACTTTTACCTCCACATCCCCACAACCTTTGACCACAAGATGAATTCTTGTGATAACCTCATGACTTTCTATTCATTTGTACAGACACGTTTTTTTGGCACTCTTATTCGGCAACATACGGATCGTTTTAATGATAGTGTACTGGGTGTGTATATCATCCCGTTTTGATCTCTATTATCCCTGTGGTATCATCAATTTCCATTTCTTCTTTAGGCTTACTGGGTGACTTGATTTTGATGTTCTGTTCAACATCCATTTTTCCAAAGGGGGATCGTTCTTGTTCAAGTCTAGGATTTATGGACAGATTTGAGGTTGCTGTAATGATGTAATGTGAGCCATCCACAGCTGGATAGTTTTTTACTGATTAAACTGATAATTGCATAGTGTCAGTCAATTACTCCTCTTTATCAGACTTGATAGTGTCAGTTACCATGTGTCTCCCCAGTCCTCCCTGTCTTCATCCTTCAATAGGTGTTAGTATTAGTTATAGACCTGTTCATTCTTCAGATGATTCTGGACCATTGCCAACACCCTTTGTTTACCTATTTCTTTCCTTTGTTTCCATGGTTGATATTTATCTTGTAGAACAGTGTCTTTAATGATTTAACCAAGTAGCATTATGACTGGGGACATGTCCTGAACTAGAGTATTACGGTTGGTTTGTAATACTCAAGCAGCTCAATCACAGCACAGGCAGCCATAACTCTCAATGTCGTCGGATAGTCTACATTTTGCTGTTTAACCGGTTAACTTTGCACAGTTAATGCTTTGACTATAGTATGTTAATTAGGCATATTTCCATGTAACTCCGTTACTCAAAAAAAGAATTCATAGTCCAGGGACTTAAATAGTGTTCTTTTAGTCTGATGAAATTGCTTCAGGCGATCCATAAGTAAATAACTAAGTTCTCAAGGTATTGCGGACAGTTTGCATCCTTCTTGATGTAAATATATCAATCATTATACTCTGTATAATTTCTATATATGTATATCGATGAAATCCACCACAATGTGTTGAAAATAAAATTCCGTGTCTACAGGTGATGAGAAAGGATTGCATTGCAAATCCGACACATGGATTTGATTTTTATACAGACCCGGCCAGAACAATTGTTGTCTCACATTTCCCAACATATAATCTATGCATTGCTGTGCAGAATGAATACATTATATACCTCTGTGCAATTGTAGTGGTATAAGCCTTTGTTTTCATTTGATAATAACTCCTTCCTTGCTCCATAGTTTAAAGGTTTTGCTTTATTTGGAATCTGTATGTTCTTGTCCTTTTCAATATTAATTCTGTGAAATAAAGCCTTTGTTATCCTCATTTGTGTTGCATTCACTGGGAACCTTCATACTACTGTGTTTTGTGTTTTTTAAATCTGTTCCCATCTGAGAGATGCCTACTAATGCATAATCTTTCATTACCTAGATTGACAAACCCATTTTCGAACCTAAATAAACCCATTCGTAGATCTCCCATTAATTTTCAATTTTACCATAGTTTTTGAAAGGCATTCTGGAGAGGCAGCTAAAGTTGCAGATGTATTTTGACGAGTGGCTTTGTATCGGGTTTTAGAAGATTTGCATACCTTTGAAAAATTACCAAGTTTTTCACATTTACGATGAGTATCTTTGGCAGGGCATGAAACTCATAGGTGTCTAGATACGCCACAAAAATAGCAGGTGTCCCTTTTTAAAGCGGCAGTGACCGATTGTTCTTGAAGCTTCATCGGACTATTGTCATGAGGGGTGGGATGTAGGAACAGGTGGGTTTAGCACAGCGCCAACTGTGTCTGACCGTAAATAAGAATTAGAGTGCTGTATAGCACATTCGAAGGTATAGGCTTGCTCATAAGCTGCTCTAAGTACATCCAAGGATTGAATACTGCTGCCATATCTAGGCAGGAGCTGCTAAATAATAATAATTAATATTTCAATGGGTTTGGTTTAAGAATTTTATTGGTAATCCTTTCACTTCCACTAGTGGTATCTGACAAAAGGTACTCCTCTGGCACAGTTGAGCCTCTATGGCGTTACCAGTTTGAAGAGTAGCCTGTTTGTTTAAAGTGTACATATCTCCTGAAGCTCATCCAGATTTTTGCTGGGACGTCTAATCTGCACATGTGTCCAAGAATATTCTATGTCTATGGTAGCTAATCTTACTGAGGATAGTTCTGGTTTTTAACCTGCAACATGTTAGAATGATGATGAATCATTTCGTTTTGGTGTTCTATGTTTTCTTTCTGTTGCCCAATAAATTGCTTCTTGTTCAATGGTAGTTGCTAGTGAGTAAGTTCTATGGCCGACGTCCTACAATTTATTGCTAAAATCTACTCAGATGGCTGCTTAGTAATATAGTAATAAGGTGCCGATAACTCAATTGTACTTCCTCTATTAGAAGTAAATAACACCCTGCTATTCCTTGTCTAGATAATTTCCAGATACTATTTCAACATGAGAGTAGCTAACATTTTTCCCTCATCCATCCATTCAGTGTGACTGCAGCTGTGATCGAACTCATTTCACGAGTTTGTAGTGTAATTCAAATCTTGTTGGCAGCTGAATACTTGATGCTTTGCCAGTGCTATCAAGAGTATGTTTTATCGTGACGCCATCACTAAATGGTGTGCCTACAACAGCTTAAGAGAGTCCAATCTAACCTCAAGAGAAGGATAGACAGCACCTCGCACCAGTTTCTCAAGCTGTTATTTTACCTCACAGTACATACAGCGCCTGGCCTTCCTCAATGGTCACCCATCTGGTACTAGCCAGGCTCAATGTTGCTTAACTTTGGTGATCTGGCAAGAACCAGTGTGTCAACATGATTGTGCTTATACAAGTTAATGTAAATAAAATCAATATAAACAAAAAATTAATTCCTAAATAATTTCTCAAATTAACATTATGATCATTGAATTAGGCATTGTTTTTCTCATAAAAAATATTTTAATTGCAAAAAAAATATTTAATGTAATTTTAATGAATTTAGTCAAAATATTTATTGTGATTTTAATGAACTTAGCCAAAATATTTAATTAAATTTTAATGAACTTAGTCAAAATATTTAATGTAATTTTAATGAACTTAGCCAAGTAGACAGTTTCTCCTTTAAGGGTTATTGTTTAATTGAAAATCTTTGTTAACTTGTTTCTGTTAGTGTAACTTCATTCCCTTGCCAATCACGTGATTCACCTCTCTAAGGATTATTCATTCACTTTCTTTTTTACTTTTATTCACTCCAAATAAAGCATATACTTTAATGTAGAAGGCTACTATATAAGATTTTACCTACATGCACACTATGTAGGGAGTTGAGTAGCAAGATATATGCTTGCATTACATTTAAATTTCTGTAGGTTAGTAACAGTCAGAGAAGGAGAGAAACAATTAGAGTAGATAAATTTCCAGCAACTAGGAAGCTATACAGCTAACAAGTATGAATTTGCTGCTGTTTTGGTTAATCAATTCCTGTCGATGGGACAAAAGTGCTATGAGTTCCTCAGAGAACATTCCATTAAAATACTTGTAAAGCATGCACATGGATGCAATATTGTGGCGCTGGAGAAAATGCTGATACTTGGTCTAAAAATAGTTTAGCATTACCAAACTACTGTTAAATCAACATTATTTGTCAAAATATATTGTAGTTAAAAGTAAAGAACCTTACCTCATGCATCGTGCGGCTCGTGTTAGGAAAGAAAAAAGAGAAAATATAAATGGCCGCCCCCTGGTATTTATGGACTGAAAATCACGTGATGTGACGAGAGGGGGAGAGGGTATGCAAATGAGATGTGGGGTCTCTCTATAAAGGAGTCGTCCTCTTTATTTTGGGCGTCAGTGTGAAAAGTGCAGAGAAGAAGAGAACAGTTGGATTTGAGTTTGAGACTTTTGATCTGAGGTTGAGTTCAAATTTAACGTCATATATTTAGCATTTATTAACCACTATTAACCTGTTTATTTTATTGTGATTTATTGCTCCCCCTCTAATTTATTTAATAATCTTATTTATGTACTTGAAAACTACTGTTAATCTGTTTCTGTTATTGTAACTTGATTCTTTTAATGCTGACTATAGATATTCTATCTGATTAATGCTATGCATTTGCCATCTAATTTTTATGATATAAAACCTTTGAGTCTTTGTCTATGTTTATTAGCACAACGTCTACTTACACTGACAGTTCATGTCTCTCAGCCTCTTTAGTTGTGCAGAAATATCTTTTACATATATATTTCATATTTAGTGTTTTCAAAGCCCCAATTATGTTAATTCCCTCAACAAAGAATTAATTATTGGAAATTCATAGAAATCCAGCTTTAAGAGGAAGTAACAAAAGAACCAGTCAGGCTGATAATAGCAGTAATTATTTGCTGACGTCTAGGCCTTTTAAACTCCTTCGTGAAGCTTGATATTTTTTAATTAAAGCAAATGGCATATTGAAACCAAAGCATCTAAATTCTTCTGAACGTTTTTTGCATGGCTCGTATTCTAACAGGTATGACTCAAATTCTAACATGAGCAAAAATAACTCTAAGCTGATGTGTCCATTCTATGCAAAAAAAACTAAGTTCAACAAATCGAATGTTATCTGTCTTATCAATATTTGTTAAATGCAATTTGTTAAAAGAAAATCACCATCTCTGAATGGTGAGCAATATGACAGCATTCTCTGGTTCCTTTGCAGATCCTGCTGTTTTCATCCCATACTTTTCAATTTTTTTGGAGATATCACCCACACAATTAATGATGATAAAAAACACTCATCCTGTTGTAGAGTATCTAAATCATCTAATAGTAGCAGACCATCTGCATTGGTTTCAAATAAAGAATTTGAAGAGAACGTAAGCTGTCCCTAACTTCTTTCTTAGAATTGCACGCCTGTGGAACTCTGTTCCAGCAGCGTGCTTCCCACCTGACTACAACCTGGATGTCTTCATGCCCAACATAAACAAATTCCTGATGATCCGCCCCCTTAAGTAGACATTTTATTAAACCCCCACACTAACGTACTGTACATACAATAACCCTTATCCCTGAGTGGCTTCCGGGCCTTGATAAGAGATGATCACCTTGTAAAAAAAAAAAGAACGTGAGCTGTCCCTAACTTTTTGTATAGCCATCTTTGTTGTGTATTGAAGCCTATTGACAGTCTTGATTTGCAGGCCGTTAATATGAAATTAAACTACATCCTACTTCATCTTTTTTCTTACTTTTCTTCTTTCGTCTCGTTTTGAAGTCTGTAGGAACAGAGGCAACAATACTGAGACTGGCAGCCAAAACCATGGGAAATGCTGGCGACAATGGTTTGATCAGAGAAACTTGAAAAGAATGCCACTGTTACCATATTTCTATTGTTAATTTATTAGTGAGGGCTACATTATTTCCTTAAGATTTATTCATTCATTTGAAAGCCACTATAAATGAGTGTCTACTATTGCAATTTTATTTTCTTAATCAGCATATGGCGATCCCTTAAAGATTATCAATTTTCTATGGACCACTGTTACTGTCCCCATTGATTTACCTCCAAAAAAAGTTTGTTACTTGACTCTCAGTTTTATCAGAATCGCAAACTCAAATTCTTTTGCAAGACAAATTCCAAAGATTAACTATTAAATTACTTGTTGGCAGGAAAATAACTTATTTTATATTTTGAAAGATGAATTCAGTGTAAAATTAAAAGTTAACTTAAACACTTCATAATTTGAAAGATGGATTCAGTGTAAAATTAAAAGTTAACTTAAACACCTCATAATTTGAAAGATGGATTCAGTGTAAAATTAAAAGGTAACTTAAACACCTCATAATTTGAAAGACGGATTCAGTGTAAAATTAAAGGTTAACTTAAACACCTCATAATTTGGAAGATGGATTCAGTGTAAAATTAAAAGGTTAACTTACACACCTCATAATTTGGAAGATGGATTCAGTGTAAAATTAAAAGGTAACTTAAACACCTCATAATTTGAAAGATGGATTCAGTGTAAAATTAAAGGTTAACTTAAACACCTCATAATTTGAAAGATGGATTCAGTGTAAAATTAAAAGGTTAACTTACACACGTCATAATGATGAGTAGAAAGAAATGGGTAAATTGGAAAAGAGTTAACTTTATCTTTTTAAATGTATTTTTTTAAGTAATTTGCAGCATTTTTTTTTACTTTATTAAATGTCAACTTCTTTGATTAATCACAGAAAATGTATAATTTCTATCTAATACTTTCCATTACCTTTTCATTTCTGTTTGTTTATCTTCAATTTTATTTAATTTGTAATTTTATTCAAAGGATTTTTTTTGTAATTTCTCTGTCGCGTTATGCTTTTACAAGTATTTGAAAATATTGGGTAACAAATTTTATTTTCAGTGATTTTCATTATTAACTGTTGATTGAAAATTTCACAAATTATTATAACCTGTACATTTACTAGTTAATGTACAGGTTATAATAATGTGCTGTTAGTGTGGAATCTGAATTTTCAGGATTAAAATCCCATTGTCAAGCATGACGTTAGAAAAAGATATGTTTCGTCTTATATTTTTCTCTCTAATCTGCAGTTATTGGAACGAACACAGATTGATGTCAAATCAGTTTCGATTCAAAAAGTTGACCTTTTTATGCATTCATGTATATACAAATATTTGTATATATACTTGCTATTTTCTTTTTTATTATTAATTAGTTTCCTATTTATCATTCATTTATTTACTTTCTATTTTAGTTTTAATTTAATTTAACTTTTCTATTGTTTTTTTATCTGTGTTTTATTTATGACGGTTCATAACTCCTGTTATTAAAATGGACTACTTATCTCCCTTGATGATAATTTGTAAAATTTTTAATCAACTGGTAATAAGAAAAATTATTGAAAAAGAAAAACATTTATTATTCAATATTTTCAAATATTTGTAAAAACATACAAGTATCGGAGAAATTACATTGTATTGACTTAAAATAACATCCTTTAACACAATACAATGCTTCAAGCAAACTGCATACTCCTCACAAATTTTTTTATATCATTTTGCCTTATAATTTATATTAAAATTCTTGGAAAATAAACGTGAAATTTAATTATTTGTGTTTAAAATATATTAAATTACCAAATCTCCATTATTAATAGATTAATAATTCTGACGAAAAAAACAAACTTTTTTTTTAACTTGTCTTTCATCAACCTCCTGAATTTATCCTGGGGGAGGATTTTCAAAACAGAAAAACATAAGCAGAATAAAAATAAAATCATGCCAAAACAGATCGATTTTTTAATATGTGGTTGTAAGCAAAAAAAAAAAAAAAAAAAAAAAAACAGTACTTACTTGTCATGTCAAAAATAGTAATATATCCAAAAATTAAAAAAAAAGTCATCAAGTAGAAAATTTATTTGAATTCATTTTTAACAATGAGAAATCAGAATGCCTCAATTGTTTTTGTTTTAATCAGAACTTTATTACTTTTACAGACTTATTCCAGAAAATTTGAACTGCCTATGTCTTTGGCAAAAATCTTCAAGCATAGACCTTTAGAGAAAACAGACTTCTTAGCGTGGCAATAGTTTTTAAATAACAGGTAATTAATCTTTTTTTAAATGTTTAGTGTTCATTATTTCTTCAATCATTATTTTAATTTTTGAGTTCATTTTATTATGTAATTTGCAGAATTTTGTAAGGTTATGAGAACACAAGGACCTGAGAAATTAATACAATTGTAATCTTTTAGAAAATAAAAAAAGCTGAAACCATGAAAGTTTTAAAAAGATAAACTACTTAATAATTTTTTAAAATATATTTTTATGCATTGATTTATGTTTAAACATTTAAAAAAAAATTTTTTTTTAAATATATTAACAATTGAAACAGTTTCTGAATAATATAAAAAAACAATTAGCCCTGATTCTCAATTCTTATCAGTCTGGAAAGAACTTGAAATCTTTCTCCTAATTTCTCACTATACAGTACTTCACTCCTACTAAATAAGCCTAGGATTTTTTCACACTTTACCGGCAAAAGAAAAGGTCATACTTGATACACATTTTCCATTTCGGTCAGTCTTATCCCCATTACTATTGGGCTGGCATTTCTTGGCCCTTCAAATCGCATTCAATATGAGAGTCACATCATCATATGACCAAGGTTGATCGTATTGTACAGCCATTCCTGTCCGTTAACATCAGAGACCCACATCTTGCTTCTAGTGCAAAATATTCCTTCATCGAATAAATTTTTTTACACTTAAAGTTCCTAAGATGGTTAAAATAGAAATCTCTACACGAAATTGCTGTCGGGTAAGCCATTAGGGATTTCCCATGGGGCAATACTTTTCTTATTACTGCATAACAGTGTGCAAATGAGACAACTGATTGCTGCAAAGTGGGAATCAAAGCAGATGTCCTCATCTGGATGTAATATAGCTAGCCCCACTACAAACTGTGCAGAACAACACAAATAAAAGGGCCTCTGTGATATCAGTATACAAGACTTCTGGTGAAAGGTCTGACCCTTTCAATTATTGCCTTATCAGTCTTTCCCCCTCTTCAGTCAAATCTTTGAGACATTAATGAACACAGAATTAGTCCACCACCTTGCAAAATCAAATCTTCTTTCTGACAAGCAGTATGGATTTAGCCAATGTCGTTAAGTTGCAGATAACTTAATGGTCATCTCTGAATGCATATACCATGCACTGGTAAGATGGACGAATCCAGGGCTGTAGCATTTAATATATCCAAAGCCTTTGACAAAGTATGGCACAAAAGGCTGCTAATGAAAATTAAATCGTATGGTATAACTAGTAGTATACTAAATACAATTAGATCCTTCATAGGCAGGGATTCTTTCAAAGATTCTGAGACGTGTGGGAAAGGAAGTCATAAGACCAAAGGTGATTGGCCAAATAAAAATTTCATGGATAAAGACTATTGTATGTCTACAGAGACAATAAGTGAAAAGTTTGATGTTTATGTAAACACAATTATTTGCAAGGAACTGAAGATGTGGAAGATTTGCGCAAGGTTTCTCCCAATGGTGTTCCATCCTTGTCACAGAGTATTTGACCAAGATGAGCATCAAGACAGTTCCTTAGGCTCTGTGACTATTGGTTTTTCTATAAGCTCAAGGAACACCCCAGAGGCTGTCATTATGAGATAATAAGATGAAAGAAACTGTGATGAGGGTCATACAAGAAGACTTCCATGGGGCCTTTTGCAAAAAATAAATTTTACATCATTTTGATTCTAGAAAATTTCTATAATTTAAGGCTTAAGAGGACTTAAGAAGAAATTAACATTCAGAGAGTCTTCTTCTATTGATGTCTAATATCTATAGATAATTCAAGGCAAATCTGATATTTGGAATTTTCAACTCTAAAAGTCCTTCAAAATGCCTAAAAAGAGACTGAAATTTGAGGAATTAATATTTATTAATTTATATCTGACAGCCATAGTTAAAATTTCACAAAAAATTGGAGACATTTGAATTTTAACAAAGAGGTTTCATCCAAGGAACTGTTATATATTCAATCATCGAAGTTATCCTGAGGGGGACCAAATTGAGCTTTCGTTACATTTGAATGTGTTATATAGACTTCTTCATTTAGGGGCACATTTTACGTTTTCTATATAACATAAGAAAGATTCCGTGTGATTGTCTCTAATATAAATGGTTGTGTATTTGATTATCATAAAGGGAATCGTGTGTGTGACATGTAATTTCTGAACCTACCTCTGTTCTCGCTGTTGAACCATCTGGCAATTTCTCATCCTGGAGGGAGACTTGATACCTGTTTGACGAAGATTTATCACTCCAAGACGATGAAATGGTTTTATAGTTTTTTATTTCACTTTCACCAGAGGTTCTGCAGAAGTGGAAGTGAAATCGGCTTGTTTTAGTTCTTCACACACGTCAGCGTTCGTCTCCCCCCTCCCCAGTTAAGAGGAGGGAGACCACGGAAAACGTCCGTCTTCTTCAAAGCTCAAATCAAATCTCACAGATCTAGCCAACCACGTCACACATACGTAATTTGGTCAGCTGACCTTTGGTTCTGGTAAACGTGTCTACCTCCACGTTTACTCACCTCTCTCTCTCTCTCTCTCTCTCTCTCTCTCTCTCTCCTTCTCCATTCTCTTATAGAGACACAGAGAGAGAAAATAGAAAGAGTAAGAAAGCCAGAGAGAGGGGGGGGAGAGATGCTCGTTAACAGAACACCCCAGAGGCTGTCATTATGAGATAATAAGATGAAAGAAACTGTGATGAGGGTCACACAAGAAGACTTTCATGGGGCCTTCCAAAAGTTTGAACTACGGTATATTGCAACTAGAAAAGATTACTTCAAAGGGAACTAGAATTTCGCGTGTGCACTATCAATGAAAGTGCCCAAAAGGAAAAATGGCGGGGAACATATTTAACACATCTTGTACATACCCTCAAAAGATTTGCTTAGCAATAAAATCACACACTTTCACTGTTGAGGTCCCTAAATGCCAGAAAAGCTTTTTACTCTAATAATTTCTTTCATCAAACTGCTAGACTTTGGAATTCCCTTACTGCTGCCTGCTTCCCTTACTGTACTAATATAAGATAATGGGCCCTACATAGACAGACTAGCAGTTGTGGTCAGTACAATAGAATTGAGAATCGTGATTCATTATTTTAGATTAGAAATTATTAAATTCAAATGGGTCTGAAGGAAGCATAGCTATAAGTTGTTTGTTTACCTTATATGTCAGAAGAATATAGAGTGATAGTTTGAGCACATGTTGACATGGTGTGATGTGTTGATTGCAACATTACAGGGTCTTTTATGTAATGCAATGATTACGAGATCAAGACAGAGTTTGTTTTTGACGGCAGAGGGAATGGTTTGGAAAAGCCGGTCTCTGCATCCAGAAAATGGGCAGACAAATTTCTCATAGAAACGATAAGGTGTTCATGGAGAATGAGTTCATTGCAGGATAGATACACTATTTGATCAGGATAACTTGACTGATGGCTGAATGAAAACTTATTTGTTCAGAAAACCAGAGACTTGCATCTTTCAGTTGTGTTTACAAGTGTTTGTTTCAAAGCTGACGGAGCAGTGAGAATGGGCAATATAAAAAGGTCACACGGACGAAATAAAGAAAAAAGGTACATTTGATTTTAATTGTATTGTAACAACAATTGGTTCAAATACTTTTAGGAGAACAGTAAACAAATTATTAATTAGACGTGTCATATACTTATCAATTTGTGTTAGATAATAACATGGTTAGAAGTTAAATTAGTTATTATCGATCTATTTATCTGTCAAGTGATATTGTTAAAATAAGTTAAATTGGGAGTTATTATTAAGTGTAGTAATGGGTTTTAGCTGAGGATGTTTACATAAATTAGCTAGATTGAATAAACAAAATGACCTTGGGCAGACATGTGGAAAGGTTGCACATTGAGATACACATGCTTTTTGAATGATGATGTAATCGAACTGAAGTCAAGAAGTTGGGAAGGTTAGAGAAAGGAGTTGAGTTTGGTTACGGAAGTGAACAGATGTGCTTCAAAAAAGCCAGGAAGCGGGCTGTGAAGAATAAGCATGTAGACACATAATGCAGACTCTTTGTGAAGACCATTTGAAACAGCTGAAATAAATTTATATTTTAAAAATATAAAGTGTTCTGTGGTTTCACAAAAGAAGGAAGAACAGAGGTCTCAATTGGTTATGGTGTTGGTCATTTTATGTTTCATCACAGAGCTCAGCAGTGAAGATAAAATAACTCTTGAAGAAGAAGGTATGAAGTATATATTATTCTTCTTATAAAAATATCTTTATGTAAATATGAACTGTAATATGTGCGCGTGTGATAACTCTCTAATACAATATGACTCAAGTTATACTTTGATATCATATCCCCTTGCTAAACAACAATACATACAATTTATGTTTATAATGAGTGCTGTTATACGAACAATACCTCTCACCCACATTTTATATAAAGAGAAGCCAACGAGTTATGAATGAGAAATACGTCTCAAATACATGACTAGCAGTTGTGGTCATTACAATAGAATTGAGAATCGTGATTTGCATGAGAAATACGTTTCAAATACAACATATATTCGAATTGTCCTATGTATATAAACACTCATTATGCATCCCATTTTGTTAAACCTCTGGCTATATAACAAATACGATTTGGTGCTCTGAACCAGCAGCTCCCCATAAGAGAGCTTAAGTAAGTAGGCATCACAAACAACTTTGGATTCGTCGTGAACAAAAGAGAAGATAAAGATAACACAAATTTTGTAGATAAAGATGAAAAATTGTGTTTATTTTTTGGAATGCATGTTGTCTTTTATATCTCGCTTGGAGGTTAGGGTTGAAAAAATATAATAAATGAAACAAAAATTCGGAAAAGTGTTTTGTTACATTTTTATTTGGCAGAGAAGTACAGCTGCTTGACTTTTTCATTTCAGAGAATAGCATTAATAAATGTTGTGTGTGAATATGGCTTCTTTCATAGAGACAAACCTCCCATTTAATGTTGCTTTGCGAATGAGGTTGAAATAGTTATAGAAAATTGGGACGTCTTCATTGTTTCTTGAAAAAGCATTTTATGCTAATAACCAATATGATATAAATAGTATTTGTTGAAATTTATTATTTTTTTAATTTTGCAGAATATCAAGCAACCAATGCAAAGAAAAACGAATGCAAATGACAAAGTGAAAAAGGAAGAAACGGTAGAAATATTATCTCATAAATATTATCTTATAAATATTATACATTTTTTCTGGCATACGTGTATGTATTTCTCCTATTCTTAGACTTATTAAATGGGGAAAATAGTTGGAATAATTGTCGCAAATATGAATAATATGCTTTTGTGTGCATATTACTGATACATTTATGAGCGTTTCAATGTAGTATTTAAGGCAGTTATAGATCTAATGATTAGTTAATAATGAACTCTAAATCAGATACTAGAGAGAAACCGTATTTTTGTGAAGTATGTGTCTCTTCTTTTACAAGTAAACAATCTTTGCTGCTACATATGCGAACTCATAGTGGAGAGAAACCATATTCTTGTGAAATATGTCGCACTTCATTTACACAGAAACAACATATGTTGCGCCATCTGCGAACACATACTGGAGAGAAACCATATTCTTGTGAAGTATGTGGCTCTTCTTTTACACAGAAACAACATATGTTGGACCATATGCGAACACATACTGGAGAAAAACCATATTCTTGTGAAGTATGTGGCTCTTCTTTTACAAGAAAATCTCTGAAATTGCAACATATGCGAACGCATACTGGAGAAAAACCATATTCTTGTGAAGTATGTAGCGCTTGTTTTACACAGAAACAAAATTTAGTGGTTCATATGCGATGGCATACTGGAGAGAAACCATATTCTTGTGAAGTATGTAGCTCTACTTTTACCAATAAACAAAATTTGGGCAATCATATGAAAAAACATACTGGAGAGAAACCATATCCTTGTGAAGTATGTGGCTCTTCTTTCAAAAGTAAGCAAAATGTTGTCATTCATATGCGATCACATACTGGAGAGAAACCATATTCTTGTGAAGTATGTGGCTCCTCTTTTACACAGAAACAATATATATTGCTACATATGCGTACACATACTGGAGAGAAACCATATTCCTGTGCAGTATGTGGCTCTTCTTTCAGACAGAAACAACATATGCTGGACCATATGCGAACACATTCTGGAGAGAAACCATATTCTTGTGAAATATGTAGCTCTTCTTTTACAAGAAGACAACATATGGTGGCACACATGCGAATACATACTGGAGAGAAACCATATTCTTGCAAAGTATGTGGGTTTTCTTTTGCAAGCAAACCAAATTTGTTGAAACATATGCGATCACACACTGGAGAGAGACCATATTCTTGTGAAGTGTGTTGCGCTTCTTTTACAAGAAATCAACATATGTTATGCCATATGCAAAAACATACTGAAAAGAAAACAAAATCTTAAGTATTTATGCTTTCTTTTTCAAAGAAATTCAATGTGCTGCATGCAAACACGTATTGTAAAGAGAATTATATTATTTTGTAATGCTCTACCTTTTGAATGAATACACTTTTGTTGGGGCACATTCAAACATAATAAGCATAAAAACGCAATGTAATTATTAGACAGGAAGATCAATACATGAGAGCATATACTAAAATAAATTCCAGTAATCATAGACACCATTTGAATCATGAAGAATAACTTTTACAATTATATCCAGTGAAGAAATAAATAAAATTTATAATTGTTTACAACAGAATCCAAAAATTATTTCTCATTATTCACTATTTCTTTTCAGAGATACATTTTGTTGATGGTTGTGTTAATACACATTTAGGAAAACAATCGAAACTGACATAAAACTATTTATGAATTTGATAAGACAAAATAAATACAAAATTTAAAATGAAATAAAATATGTAATTCTAAAATCTTTTTATAATATATATATATATATACATAAAAGTTACTTTATTATATATATATATATATATATATATATATATATATATAAAGAAGTAACTTTTATATATGTATATATATGTATATATAAAGAAGTAACTTTATATATATATATATATATATATATATATATATAAAAGAAGTAACTTTTATATATATATTTAGGAATATATATATATATATATATATATATATATATATAATATAACTACTTTATTTACGCACATAAAAATAATATACAAAAGTATAAATTTATGTGCAAACTTTAAGTATTTACTTCAAAAGTGCTCAATAAATAGGTAGAGCTAGTTAGTAAGTTATAAAATATATATGCCGATTAAGGGTAGATTAATCGCCATATATATTTTATAACTTACTATATATCTATCTATCTATATATATATATATATATATATATTATAAAGATTTAAGAATAACATACTTTATTTCATGTTAAGTTTTGTATTATCAATATATATATATATATATATATATATATATATATATATATATATATATATATACATTATCAGTACATATATATATAAAATAAAGTAACGTTTTACACCCTAAAAAAGTATGAGTCTGATTTTTCAGACATATCAAAAATCAATTTTTATTTTCTGAAGACATTGTGACTTCTGAAATCATATTTGTTAATTATTATTTGATATCTTAACACTAAAATAAAATATCTTCAAAAGTTCATACCACTCTTATCTGTTTAAATGGATTTGCATGTTATTGACATTAAATGGCGAAGGAAATCCAATAATCTTTTATGAAATATAATTTCTCATTAGTGTTTAAAAAGATTACATTCTTATAACCTAAAATTTCCATTTGTAAAATTTGCTTTCACTTAAAAAATTTAGCATTTGTGATATCGTGACTGTATTTTTTTGTTCGAGGTTTTGTTTAACATAGAAAATAAACCTGCATGTTATTTAGCTTTCTTTAAACAAAATATTTGAAGTAAAAAAATCTCTAAAGCATATTTTTGCTTTTTTTATATAAAATTCTATTCGATATTTCTCTGCAATAATTTCAAACAAAATTAAAATAAATAATTTTACGAAAAAAAATTACCTCCGCTGTGATGAAGGATGTAATGTTTGGAAAAACAAATTCTTTGACAAGATCTTTACATTAAATTCCACATTGAATTTCCTATCAAACTGAAACTACTCTGAGCGACTCCTGTATATCTTCCCGAGATCTCTTTAGCTTTATCAAAACCTTGATCCCAGCAAAACAATTGGCCTTGACAACATCCGAATCATCTTACTCATAAAGCAACAACTTTAACTTGAGTCAATACTAATTGTTAGTTGTCTAATCGCTGCCTTAAGGAAATATGCTTGCCAACACCTTAGAAAACATCAGCGGTCCACCTAGTATGTAAAAACATGGTGATCGGTCTTCTACATCTCAGTATAAACTAATCAGCCTCCTGTTTGTCATGCATAAATTGAGTTAGTGGCAGAGTTATTAACTACTTAAAAGCAATCTGCAACAGGCAATAAGGTTTTCTTTCGTTAGAGATCCAACACTGATGTTTTGACGGTAATACGAGAGGATTTGTGAATCTATAGACAAAGGCTTTGTTTCTGTAGGAATCTTGACGTATCTATTGCATTTGATATGATTTGACACAAGCGTGTTCTTCAGAAGGTTTCTAGTTAGGGAATACCTGAAAATGACATCTTAACCATCAAATCTTTTCTATATAAAAGCTCTATCCAAATGAAATCTAGAGCTAACAATATTAATCCTGGTCTACCCCAGGGATCCATTCTTGTCCCAACTCTCTTCTTGGCTCTTATCAACAACCTCCCAGATCACATTCGTCATTCATTTCTCGACATCTATGCAGATGATACCATGATCTACGGCAACAATTCAAAGGCCAATAAATATTAGAAACTTGCAGGTTCTTTCTCATCTAATCTGTAGTGTGCAGTATGATGAGGTAAGATATGAGTAGTTGTTTTTCATATATCCAAAACAAAATTCCTGTTTTTCACCACCAAGGCTTATTTACTTTGATCCCGTTGAAATGAAAGGCTCTTGCCTCTATGAAACCCCCCGGCTTTGACAAACTTCTGGTAATGACATTTATCCCTTACCTGAAATGGAAGACCTACATTAGACTCCTCATTAAAATCACTGGAATAATGGTGGGACTGTTCTACCATTCCAGAAAGATTTTCACTTAACTTTACAGCAAATACTTCCCTACCTGAACAACTGCCAACATTTTCCTCACACTTTACCCTTATCCCAGCCTTGATACTTAGTAAAAAGATAGAAATTTATTTGGTTAAATGTGTTGTTAGAATTGTTTAGGTTAAAAGGGAAATTTGGCATTATAAGAAAATAAGCCAGTAGCCATCATAAAAAGAAAATTAAAAGAGAAAATTATTTTAAGGATCAAGAGATTAGGCGCATTGCAATGAGAAAGAACAATTACAAAGCTGAAAATACGTTTTCAGAAGTAATAATTTAATTCTGTGATTTAAAGTGTAATAAAATAATTTTTTGGATGAAGGCAAAGTAAAATATGTTGGTAGAATTAGTTTAGAATAATAGTGTTCAAGTTAAAGTTTTAAACTATTGAATATCATTTCGTGCACAAAAAATCCGCTCTTTTCTCTAACTGATACCTGAGTTTACTATATGAAAAAAATCACTCTTTAGCTCTTTTTCTCACTGACACAGGAAGTACATACAAAATGACACTGAGTGAGCAAAGAAAAAACTTTACTCCCATCCAAGAAATACCAGTTTTTTATATACTCAACTTCAGCATATGAAAATTAAGACACTATCGAACCTGAGCATATGTCGCCTTTTCGTCTCCTATTCATTTGTGCGTCACACATGCCACCCTTGGCCGCATACCTTTGTGACTGCCGTCATGCTCCTCCCTGATCTCATGGTGTCAAACATGGCAGGGAGGTAGTACCTGTCTTTGTCGGGTACTCCTTAGTAGAAGTGGGGCTTCTTTGGGAATATTTGCGTCTACTTCTGCCATGATCAACTCGTCTGTCTCAGTCGTATCATTGTCATGTTTTAATCTCTTTAACGACAACTAATCCACTCTACTCACCTAGACACAGCCAGCACGCAATACACCGCCTGACGCACCTGGCCCATGATACACTGCTAACTCAAAAAAAATGTTCAGCTAGAATTGTAAGTCAGATTGATACGTAATTCAATCCCTTCATAACGACAACCAGCCTCAAAGTCTGGCACTCGAACTGTCACTCAAAACTCCTCCATAGATTGATGAACCTTCAAGGTTTGACTTGCATGTGCATACAAAATATTCTCTATAGCCCGACAAATGATCACAAAGTCCGAGCTCTGAATATGTATTTGACTTCTCATGGCATAGCAAAATTTTGCTAAGTCCGGCTTTTGAATACTGTGGTGAAGTCAGAAAAGGTGAAAATAGGAACACAACGACTTGGTGAGAATAAGAAGAACATTTATATCAAACAAGGGTTAGTGGTACAGAAAAGGTTAGTAAGTCTGGGGGGAGTCGTCTCTACGACATCCGGGATAGCTCTCATTGAGCAGTCTAGCCTTGTTGGTTATATGTCTAATGGACAATTCCGTCTTAGCGGTTATAAGGGTGTGTATGTCTCCACAACAAATATGCACCCAAAATTATCCACATTTTATGACGAATTTTCACATTGACTTTCGCATGCGAATTTAACATTCAACCAAATCGTATTCTAACTGCTTCATTTTAAAGTGACAACTTTATTTTTCAGAAAATACAACCGAATTTCACTTTAAATTTTTTATTTAAAAGCAACGATTTTTTTACAAAAAAACAAACTCGACTTATACTTTACTGTTCTCCAACACTTGACGCCACTATTTCTCTAAAATATGATTTGAAACATGGATATATCCTATTTTAGTCACTTTCATTACTTAGAGTGAGTAAGTTAATGCCTTATCATAGATAAATCATGTTTTAGTCACCTAAATTATTTAGAGTGAATAAGTTAATGGCAAAATATGGATATATCCTATTTTAGTCACCTAAATTACTTAGAGTGAATAGGTTACTGCCAAAACATGGATATATCCTATTTTAGTATCCTAAATTACTTAGAGTGAATAAGTTAATGCCAAAACATGGATATATCCTATTTTAGTCACGTAAATTATTTAAAGTGAATAAGTTAATGCCAAAACATGGATATATCCTATTTTAGTCACGTAAATTATTTAAAGTGAATAAGTTAATGCCAAAACATGGATATATCCTATTTTAGTCACCTAAATTAATTAGACTGAATAAATTACTGCCAAAACATGGATATATCCTTTTTTAGTCACTTTCATTACTTAGAGTGAGTAAGCTAATGCCTTATCATAGATAAATCATGTTTTAGTATCTCTTAGTTTTCTTTATAACTTGACTATATTTTTCAAAAATCTCCATTACTTGATGACAATGAAAAATCCAACGACTCCTACCACGAAGGTCAATTAAAAAAAATAATACAAAGTCTGACTCACTTCTAAATCTTGTTGTGTGTTAATTCTTTCAATTTTCATCGTGAATTTCAGTTTCCCAGGTTTGATGCAAATCGTTCAATTTTTCCTTTCTCAATCGTTTAATTTTTTTCTTTTTTGACGGCTTCAAATTTCGACGCTTTCGCATTTCGTTTCGGTCGCAGGCACTTTATTTTTCAGACCAAAATAGCTTATAATATTCAAATGAAAGTTCTAAACTGCAAAATATCGTTTCGTGCACAAAAAATCCGTCCCTTTCTCTCATTCGTACCCGAGTAAACTGTACAAAAAGTCTGTCTTTCTATTTCCCACTGGCACACGAAGTACGTGCAAAATGACACCAAGTGAGCAAAGAAAAACACCTTCCTCCAATCAAAAATATACCAGCTTTTTATATCTTCAGCTTCGACATATGAAAATTAAGATGCGGTTGAAGCTAAGTATACGTCGCCTTTTCGTGTTCTATTGGTCGTGTTTCAAGTTCTGGGTGTCGCACATGCCACCCTTGACAACCTGCTTTCATGACTGCCATCACATGAATGCGTGAAATGTCTGAAAACATCCACCTGGATAGCTCGTTATTGAGAAAAACATTTGTATCCCGACTACAATCTACTATGCATGCCATACTAGACCCAAGAATGACAGGCAAATGAAGAACTACACTGGTAAGATGCCTCCAGTTGAAAATGTCATATGCAGTGTGGTTGGTGCAGTATGTGTGTGCGTTATAGGTATGTGGAGAAATGCGTGACTTACCTGGATAGACCACGTGCGGGTCGGTCACCAAAAATAAATAAAAAGAAAGAAAAGAAATGGTCAAGACTCTTATTTATAGAGTAGTGATCACGTGAGTTAGAAGAATATGCAAATAGAGGTGAACGATTTTGCGATATAAAAAGCCTGTGTTGTTAAGAGGAGGGGCAGACTGTTGGCAGAAGTCAGTGCTGTCAGACGTGCTTTAGAGTTTTGTTATTATATGCTGTGTTCGATTGTTAGGAGAGAGAAAAGAGAAGAGGAGGAACCAAGAAGACATTCTGCAGATACTTGACTTTGTGTTGGTTTTAAGCTATCTCGGCGCTTGGTGTGCGGTTACTAACAATGGACAGATTCGACATTCGCTTAATACCCGAGTTCGACGGATCTACCACTGGACCGGCTGTCGTTGAATGGATTGAAAAGGCAGAGAAAATCTGTAAACTGTGCAAAATTAAAGAACCAGCCACAGTTATCCCTTTGAGGCTAACCGGAGGGGCCTATGCAGTCTACCAACAACTCGGGGATGAACCAGATTGGGATGAAATCAAGCAGAGCCTGTATACAGCGTTTGGTACAGATCCATTTGTTGCGTGGCAACAGTTCACGAGCCGGACACTTCAACCCAAGGAAACAGTCGACGTGTACCTAGCCGACCTGCGAAAATTATCTGTACCGTTTGGTGGGGTCAACGATAAAATATTAAGCTGTGCTTTTTTGGTAGGCCTACCCGAGGAGGTCAGTAAACTGTTGCGGGCATCATCAAGAATCGATGAATTGTCAACTGATGAGTTATTGGCCCGAGCTCGAAACATCTGTAAGGAACAGGAACCAATTGCAGCAGCAGCTCGTTTTCGACATGGAGGCAATGTGGACTCTCTTCCAGATAGTAATAAGCATGCCACCCCAGTGTGCTATAAATGTGGGGAGGCCAATCATTTTGCTAAAGAGTGCCGGAGTGATAGGAGAGGTGTATATCCACAATCAAAGAGATCAGTGCAATGCTATCGCTGCAATAAGTTTGGGCACATATCTCGCAACTGTTCGGGAAACGAAGTTGGGGGCAAGGTACTATCGCTACCCTTGCCCCCTGCCAACCAATAAACACAGGATTGCCTGTCATTAGCGTTAAACTTGATGATGTGCAGTGTTCAGCACTTATAGACACGGGGTGTTCCCGGTCTATAGTTAGTGCCCATTGCTGTCCGGTGTGGCGGAGGAACCCAGTTGGCGTTATGACCATCAATGGCTTATCACGGGTATGTTGTGGTGAAGGGACAGTCACAATCTGCACTGAGAAGGGTGACACAGCTAAAGTTGACGTTCTGGTGATGCAGGAGAAACCCCTTGGCTACGACATGTTGCTTGGAATTGATGCAATACAAGCACTAGGAGGCGTTACAATCACAGCAGCTAGAGGTATCAGGCTTGGAGAAGGGAAAGACGTCTGTGCAGCCATGTCGATTGAAGAAAAGGACTTCTGTGCTACATTTGATGACAACGAAAGGGTGTGGACTGCAAAGTGGAAATGGGCCATGGGCCAGGAACCAGATCGGCTGTGCAACACGATTCCAGAGTATGCAGTTTCTACCAAGAATAGGGCCGCATATGAAGAAGAACTTCAGATGTGGATTGACAACGGTTGGTTAATACCATACCCACAGGAACGTCTGGGACCACCCAAGGGATTAATTCCGCTCATGGCTGTTGAACAACCTACCAAAGAAAAAATTCGTCCCGTAATGGATTACCGAGAGTTGAATCGGCATGTTGATGCGTTTACCGGAAACGCAGATGTGTGCGCTGCTAAACTGAGAGAGTGGCGTCAAAAAGGGAGCAATGTAGCACTTCTGGATCTAAAGAGGGCCTACCTGCAGATACGTGTCCATGAGTCATTATGGCCGTTTCAGACAGTACTACTCAAGGGAAAACTATATTGTTTGACACGTTTGGGTTTTGGCCTAAACGTAGCACCCTTGATTATGACAACCATTATTAAAACTGTTTTGATGCAGGATGAGACCACAGCAAAAGCTGCTTCAACCTACATAGATGACATCTATGTTAATGAGGACATAATGTCTGCGGATGCAGTTCGAATAAAACTGAAAGCGTTTGGGTTAATAAGCAAAGACCCTAAGCGCCTAAAGGATGGAGTGCCCGTGCTAGGCCTCGAGGTCTGGGAGGAGGGCAATACGTTGCGATGGAAACGAGGGAGCCCACTTCCAAAGTTACCCAATGTATTAACAAGACGTACTGTGTTTTCTATCTGTGGTAAATTGGTAGGACATCTACCTGTCTGTGGATGGCTCCGATCGGCAACAGGAGTGGTGAAAAGACGAGTGACTGCAGTAACAAAAGGATGGGACGATGTTGCGGATGATGATTCTCTCCAACAAATGATGGCTGAAATGTTGTCCAGAGTGCATAGGAATGACCCTGCCCGGGGTGAGTGGCAAGTGTCTGGAAACGAACTAAATGCATGGGTTGACGCAAGTTCGTTGGCTACAGGTGTCGTGTTGGAGCAACTAGGTGTTGTTGTGGAAGATGCATGCTGGCTTCGTCCGAAAAATGATGCCCAACATATAAATTTGGCAGAACTTGATGCCACGTTAAAAGGTCTTAATCTCGCATTGCAATGGCAGACTAATGTTGTGCATCTCCACACTGACTCATTGTGTGTTTACCATTGGTTAACCGACACCTTGACTGGAAAGGCTCGAGTTAAGACTAGAACTGCAAGTGAAATGCTATTACGAAGGAGACTAGCAATAATTAAGCATCTAGTTGACGAATACAGCTTGCAGGTAGACATTACGTTAGTCTCGTCGATGCAGAATTTGGCTGATAGCTTGACTCGAATACCAAAGAGGTGGATCGATGCAATGAGGCAGGGATCCGATCTTCAACAACAAACATGCGCGACTGTAACGGATCAATTAACACCTGACCAGATCCGTATGATACACCAGCAGATTGGACATCCTGGAATTCAGAGGACTGCATATTTTGTCCGAAGAGTATGCCCTGCAACTACAAAAGCATCAGTGAAAGCAGCCATACGTTCGTGTGAAGAGTGTCAGAGAATTGATCCGGCACCATCCCAATGGCAAAAAGGGAAGCTCGAGGTGGAGGGCAACTGGCAGCGAGTAGGGATGGACATAACACATTATGGGGGCAAACATTTTTTGACCATGACGGATTGTGGCCCGACGCGTTTCACAATATGGCGCCTGTTGACACGACAGGATGCAGCCAGCATTGTACAACAGTTGAGAGCCGTCTTTTTTGAACGTGGTGCCCCGATTGAAATTCTGACTGATAATGCCGCCACATTTCGATGTCAAGAATTTCAGAAATTCGTGCACGAATGGGGGATTAAAATGCATTATCGGTGTGCATATTATCCCGAGGGTAATGGTATAGCAGAACGGTGTCACCGCACCATCAAAAGAATTGCAGCCAGGACGCAGTGCTCTATTCCAGAAGCTGTGTACTGGTATAATATAACACCCAAGGACAATGCAACACCAGCAACTGCACCAGCCAATGGGATTTACCAATATGAACAGCGTGTGAAAGGAGTTGATGCCATACCATCAGTGGTGAGTGTTGTCAATACACCATATCAGGTGGGAGACCTTGTTTGGATAAAACCCCCAAATGCTGGGTGCACTACGAAATTTTTCCGGGGAAAAATAGATGAAATCATAAGTCCTCAGACCATGTTGATTGGTGGCATACCACGTCACGTAAAAGATATCCGCCCTTGTTATACCTCTTCTGATTCTGAGGACGATGAGGAGGATCACACACCGTTCAGAGATGATCCTGATCACTTACTGCCCCTTCAGGTGAGCATAGAAACACCACCAACAGAACCAGATGAGGGAATGATGGGACATACTGATGACAATAGTGAGGAGAGCGATGGACACAAGGAAGTAATGCCTCATCGAAATACTCGACAGAGACGAATACTGCCCGCCCCCCGTGATTGCGAAACCCAGCGAGAAGGGATGATGGAGCATACCGAGGAGATGACGCCTCCGATTCTTCGGAGAAGTACCCGACAAAGACGGATACTGCCCCCCTGCCCTGATTGTGAGACACCGCCTATGGAACCACGAGACGGGATAATGGAACAGACTGGTAGTAATGATGGTGGTAATGAAGAAAACAGCAATGAGGAAGTGCTTCTTCGAAGGAGTACCCGCCAACGACGATTGCCCGCATGTCCTGTTTGTGATCATGAGATCAGGGGGGAGTGTGGAGAAATGCGTGACTTACCTGGATAGACCACGTGCGGGTCGGTCACCAAAAATAAATAAAAAGAAAGAAAAGAAATGGTCAAGACTCTTATTTATAGAGTAGTGATCACGTGAGTTAGAAGAATATGCAAATAGAGGTGAACGATTTTGCGATATAAAAAGCCTGTGTTGTTAAGAGGAGGGGCAGACTGTTGGCAGAAGTCAGTGCTGTCAGACGTGCTTTAGAGTTTTGTTATTATATGCTGTGTTCGATTGTTAGGAGAGAGAAAAGAGAAGAGGAGGAACCAAGAAGACATTCTGCAGATACTTGACTTTGTGTTGGTTTTAATATAGTGCTGAAGATGATGGTAGTAGTGGTTTTGGTTTTGTGACCTAAATCTTTGGTCAGGACAAATGTGTGAAATGTCTGACGACATCCACATGGATAGATGTTATTGAGACAAACATTTGTATCCTGACTACAATCTACTATGCATGCCATACTAGACCCAAGAATGAGACAGTAATGTTCAAATAACTTTCATCTTTGACGGCCAAATGAAGAATTACACTGGTAAGATGCCTGCAGTTGAAAATGTCAGCGTTGTGACTAAAATGTCAGCCGTTATGACTAAAATTTCAGCCATTGCGACTAAAATTTCAGCCGTTGTGACTAAAATGTCAGCTGTTGTGACTAAAATTTCAGCTGTTGCCTTTTAAGTAAAACTCGATCGAGCTTCTACAGCTATGAAGAAGGCCATCAAATATGTATATTTTATATGTATATTTTGCAGAAGGAGAGGTAGAGACATTGAAGTTATCTAAACAAATATCTCTGTCGATTTTCTTCTCCAGCATATTATAATGTTGATTCCGTAGCTTTCAGCTTTCGACTCCAATCTACCTGGTTGGGAAATAAGATCGATCATTTGACTTACATAGCTATTTACACAGGGAATTCACGTAGATCTTTGTAATAAAAGATTTTCTCATGCCTATCTATTTATCGTCAGATCTAAATCCGTCTTTAATATGACACATCCATTGTATGATTCTCATATCATTTCTTAGCTAACCATTCCCGATGTATCCCATCAGTTGGGTGTGCTGTATGAGAGGACATCGAAATTACTGAGACCCCTTGTAATTTGAGTTTCATTCGAATCTTATGATGTTTATTCGATATTCATTTTCTTATTACTACTTAAAATAGCCTATCCTTCATTGGTTCAAACACATTCGCAGATTTTGCTAAATATTTTTTCAGTTTTCATCATTAAAGTTTGTTTTATCGACGTCATCTTCACTTTTATTCTTCTCTTGGTCATTATTTAGTTATTTTGTACTATTTTTCTATTTACTTTTCGATCGTCTTCTCCAGCGTATAATAATATTGACTCTGCTGCTTTCATCTTTTAACTCCGATCTACATGGTTGGAAAATAAGATCGATCATTCGACTTACATAGCTATTTACACAGAGCATTCACATAAATCTTTGTAATAATAGATGTTCTCATGCCTATCTATCATCAGATCTAAACCTGTCTTTAATATTATGAGATTTCTCTCACAAGGTTTTTGAACCTGGCAGAATGGAAGAAAACCAAACAGAAATTACAACAAGCTCACCTTATGACTTCAACGTAAATTTTGGTCCATGTTGCAAAAGATGTATCATCGTCAGCTATCTGCCACTATTAGTAGTAGAAACTATAAAATGACAGGTCTAACAGTAGACCTTAATCTCGTCATTGCAGACATCAAATTGTAGCACAAGCGTGCAAATATAATTCACCCTACTTAAGGGCATTGGTATTGCAATGATAAAGTTCCGCTCCACATTTGGGCATTAAAACGTCTCGAAGCAGCAAAGTATTTTCACTGCCTCGATTCGAGTGAGAAATCCAGTCTTTCCAACTCTGCATCTTCTCGGATTCTGATCTGAAAAGGGAATTTGGCACCAAAGAACATTCTCTGCAGTTAGTTATAACATGCAATTTGATTGGTTAAAATAGATCCATGGGCGAAGAAACCGTCCAATAAAAAGCTTGCTTATTTCTGCAGAATTTCTTACAATATGACACATCCATTGTATCATTTTAATATAATTTCTCAGCTAACCGCTCCCTATGTATCCCAGACCCTCGTGTGGCCCTCCTTTTTTCTCCTATCTTATTTCTATTTACATTTTCAACTTTCTGCTGCTGTATACATATACAGATTAAGCCGTCATTATTTGGTAGTAGGGCTTCTGAACCTTTTACTATTTCTCTAATTTAGTAGCTTCTTCCGGCGATACTTTTTTTTTATTAGATTCTTCTGTTCAAGTCTAACAAATTTAACTTTTTAACAAAACAAATATGCTTTTTCCACTGTAAGTTTTACTGAAAAAACAACTAGCTTATGGCGGCTCATGCACCCCCAACTTATTTATGTTAAATATCGATAAAATAAAAAATAATATATCCGCCTTTTTATGATTTATTCTCTTTTTATTTTGAAATCCTTTAATTTAATGTCGGTAGACATCCCCAAATTCATATATATATATATATATATATATATATATATATATATATATATATATATATATATATATATATATACTAGCAAAAGTACCCGTCGTTGACTGGGTTCAAAACAGCCTACAAAAAATGGACTCTGATTTATAAAAGTATGATAGGTTATGGAAAGGATGGGTTGTAAAGAGATAGCTTCGAATTTGGGGGTATCAAAACCAAAGCAAAATATGATGAAAGTAAAAATAAAATAGATAAACCTCATAATTTATTATACCATATCTGTTCACACTGAAACACTTATCACAATATTCTGTGGATCTATATTAACAAACCTTGTTAAACTTTGTGACATATTTCCATTCTATGGAGGTCAGGCGTGAACGAACACCCCATAATTTTATTATACCATATTTCTTCAAACTGAAACATAATTATTAAAGTATGCTTACGCAGATAGATAGGAAAAGTCTTTATTAAAGTTTTTGCCTATTTCCATTCTATGGAGACCAGGCGCGAACGCAGACCCCACAATTTTATTATACCATCCCTATTTAAGTTAAAACATACTTATCAAAGTATTCTTATGTACATCTATACAAAAACACTTGTAAACGGTTTTTAAATTTTTAATTTTTTTATTTCCATACTTTGTGGACCAGGCATGTACGCAGACCCCACAATTTTAATGAATCATCATTATGCCAGATCAAATATACCCATTCCTGTGTCTCGATACATCTTCTAATTATATGTGATCAGTTTTCTATAATGCTCAACCATATAGGAGGCTATCTGTGACCAGACACACACACAGATCTTCAGCTTTATATATATATATATATATATATATATATATATATATATATATATATATATATATATACTTATTTATTGTTGAATAAAACGTGCATGGTATTATTAAAAGCAACAGGTGCCGAATCAGCAATCCCCTCACTGTACCCAAGATTTGTCAAACCCAACCAGAAGATACTACAGCATATTCTCATCTGACACAGCTCTCAACAGACCCAATACAATGTAAACGTGGAAAGACATGCACACAATGCACAAATACGTGGACGCTTGCTACTCTGGTGAGTATTACACAACATATGGGGCAGCATAGTTTATTCAGTAAAACTCCTACCACAGAGAGTAAAGAATAAAACATGAAGACCAAATCATATATGGCAGTCTGGAAACAAAAACTCCAATAAAAAATAGAAAATCTCTAAATGGAAACTGTATTTCTATACTATGAAAAAAACTGAATAAGAACGTTTAGAAGCTGAAAAAAACACCAAATGTATGACTGAAAAAACTGAGCGTACTTCATCATCCTTACACTAAGGCATTCAATAGAATCATCAATGCTGATGAAGAGCCACCTGGCTTACTTTCCATCACGTCGTTTCTGTCCTGCAATCAGGAACTTTGAATGACTTTCATTTGTCATTATTTTTTTCTTCTTAGTTACTTTGTGGAGTTTATAAAAATGATAAAACCAGAACATAAAATACATAAAAAATTTTTCTTCTTAGTTACTTTGTGGAGTTTATAAAAATGATAAAACCAGAACATAAAATACATAAATTTTTTTTCTTCTTAGTTACTTTGTGGAGTTTATAAAAATGATAAAACCAGAACATAAAATACATAAAAAATTTTTCTTCTTGGTTACTTTGTGGAGTTTATAAAAATGATGAAACCAGAACATAAAATACATAAAAAAAATTTTCTTTTTAGTTACTTTGTGGAGTTTATAAAAATGATAAAACCAGAACATAAAATACATAAAAAAATTTTCTTCTTAGTTACTTTGTGGAGTTTATAAAAATGATAAAACCAGAACATAAAATACATAATTTTTTTTTCTTCTTAGTTACTTTGTGGAGTTTATAAAAATGATAAAACCAGAACATAAAATACATAAAAATTTTTTCTTCTTGGTTACTTTGTGGAGTTTATAAAAATGAAACCAGAACATAAAATACATAAAAAAATTTTCTTTTTAGTTACTTTGTGGAGTTTATAAAAATGATAAAACCAGAACATAAAATACATAAAAAAAATTTCTTCTTAGTTACTTTGTGGAGTTTATAAAAATGATAAAACCAGAACATAAAATACATATTTTTTTTTTCTTCTTAGTTACTTTGTGGAGTTTATAAAAATGATAAAACCAGAACATAAAATAGATTAAAAAAATTTTCTTCTTAGTTACTTTGTGGAGTTTATAAAAATGATAAAACCAGAACATAAAATACATAAAAAATTTTTCTTCTTAGTTACTTTGTGGAGTTTATAAAAATGATAAAACCAGAACATAAAATGCATAAAATACATAAAATATATTTTTCTTCGGATTCGTGTTCTTCCATTTACTTCTGCCAAATACATGCATGCTTTGTGCTAACTTGCCAACTAACTTACCATTAAGACATAAATATTTCCAATTGGGATTCAAGGAATATATGAATATTAATATACATAGTTTGGTATCATTTGAAGATTTTCTCCCATAAGTTTTCATTTGATGGGAGAGAGGGCTGCTAGCGCATTTTTGCTGATGGACTCCCCTATTCACATTTGTGCAGATTTCTGAACGAAGATGTAATAATATGTAATATCCACACATATACACGTTGTGAGTAATAAAAATAAATATCCAATTTAGTTTATATCCTGTGCTAAATTTAATATTCATTGATGAATTCTTATTCATACTTGGCTAACCGGTATAGACCAATCTGCTGCCTTACAACAACCTACAAGCTCCTAGCAGGAATAATTGCCGGTGTAACATGTAATGATCTGGTTGCGGGCGACTACCTAAAAAGTGAAAAGAGAGGATGTACTAAGAAAAAGCTTTGCAGAAAAGATCAACTCCTTGTGAATAGAAAGATTCTAGAAGACTGCAGAACAAAACAAAGAAATGTGTCAATGGCCTGGATCGACTAAGCACTTTAACAGTATATGTCACTACTGGATGCTTCAGTGGTTGGAGCTGTATAATGTGCACTCAGATATTACCATATTCCTTCAGAAGCAAATGACCAGATGACCAAAGGAAAGAATTAGTCCACAATCATCATTTTGTTTAAAGATTATACACATTTCTTTTTAAATTTAAGGCAACTTTCTTTAAAAAGAATAAGATATAGGCCTTCGTCAAAATTAAAATATATTTTTAAAAAAATTCTTCCCTTTGATCATTGGAATGGAACTTACTAATGCATATTCTCTGAACTTGGAAATCTTTTCATAGAGCTACACCATATAGAAAGAAAAGATATAGACCCCAAAGATTAAGATTCATTGAAGAATATTCTAACCTTTCACCATTTCTTTTCTGCTTTACAATGGATCCACTGAGTAAACTACTCAAAGGATCCAATGCCGGATACAATGTCAGCATGGGCAAAGTAATTGACAGCAATTACTTTGTTATTGTCGTCAAAAAAGTAATTGATAAGAAAGTAATTTAGCCATAAAACTAGTATAACTTATCTTTCTTTAATACGCAAAAACAAGGTATCAACGCAGTAGATAGTTCCATTCTCCAATGACTTCTTTTCCAATCAATACAGTTTATGAAACCTTCAAATATTTTGCTGTAATGTCCTTCATATCAAGATTAATCACAAATTACATAATAATAATAATAATAATAATAATAATAATAATAATTCCAATCACCTACTCATTATTTTGTTTTATATTATAATATATAGTTTCAATTCACAAGTAATTAAATTTTTACTCCAATTTATTTGATTTTTTTATATCATTTTATTTTTTTATTCTTTTTTTAAATATCAAGATTAATCACGAAATACATAAAATGTGTTATGATGTTATGATTTAGATCTCGTTTTGACTTGGGGACGCCGTCATACTGTCTGCCACGTGTCACCGTGACGACCACCACTCAAGTTTCATGATTCCTGACCGCTTTGGGGAGAAACTGACTACGTAGGGATTCACGCTACGATCGCTACCATGGCACCAAAGTCGAGGCACATGATCATGGTTACCTCCACAAAATTACGGGCAAAACGCTTAGATGCCTTACACACCGTAGCGAAAACAACAACCCAAAAGAAACACAGTTTTCTCGACATGGAGGCAATTTCTTCATCACTAACCGTTTGTCTACAACTACGTCCGCGTGCTTGCTATATTTAGTGAAGCCAAGGAAAAGACAGGAGAAGGACCACCAGCCTCGCCATCACCACAACGCTACGGCTGTCGCGACCAATGCTACTACTACTACAACGAAGGCTTCGTCGCGCCTTCTAACAACAACAACTATCGCTATTGACACACGATTATAACCAGCACTGCTGCTACTACCATTACCAACGAAGGCTTCGTCGCGCCTTCTAACAACAACAACTATTGCTATTGACACACGATTATAACCAGCACTGCTGCTACTACCATTACCAACGAAGGCTTCGTCGCGCCTTCTAACAACAACAACTATCGCTATTGACACACGATTATAACCAGCACTGCTGCTACTACCATTACCAACGAAGGCTACGTCACGCCTTCTATCAACAACAACTATCGCTATTGACACACGATTATAACCAGCACTGCTGCTACTACCATTACCAACGAAGGCTTCGTCGCGCCTTCTAACAACAACAACTATCGCTACTGACACACGATTATAACCAGCACTGCTGCTACTACCATTACCAACAAAGGTTTCGTCGCGCCTTCTAACAACAACAACTATCGCTATTGACACACGATTATAACCAGACCAGCACTGCTGCTACTACTATTACAAACGAAGGTTTCGTCGTGCCTTATAACCACAACAACAACAACTAACAACAATCTGCCATCTTCACCCCAAGGGCAGCTCGTTATTATTCTGTGTTATTTATTAGAAAATAAATTGTTGAGTTCGTTCAAATCTTAATCCTGTGTTGTCTATTCTTTTTGCTTGTCACCATACGCTTCGTAACATAACAACTGGTCAGAAGCAACACCCAATCGCCCAGGCTCTCGAGGCTGACGTCGATGCTGAAATCATGCACATGGCCGCCAGAGAGATCATCGAACCATGCAAGGACCCCAAGGGTTTTAATAGCCCTGTATTTGCCGTTCGCAAGAAGAACGGGGCAATCCGGGTAGTTGCCAACTTCAAAGCAACACTCAACAAGGTCCTAGTCGATCTCGACCCCTACCCCATACCTACGATTGACCACCTGTTCCACAGAATCGGTGAAGGAAATAAATATTTTGCATCCCTTGATCTTCGCAGTGGCTATTGGCAGATCGCTATCGACGAGCGTGATCGACACAAAACTGCATTCACATGGAAGGGCAAATGCTACCAATACACACGACTCGCCTTTGGTCTCACATCTGCCGGACAAATCTTCTCCCGCTGCATAGCTGAAGCCTTGGCCACTGTTACATCTCGCACCAACATATCCTCGTACATTGACGACAACCTAGTCCACGCCAAAACATTTGAAGGATACATACTGGCACTGGAGCAACTATTCACCGCCCTACGTAAATTTGGACTAAAATTGAATCCGGATAAATGTACCTTCCTCGCGAACGAAGCAAAATTCCTCGGTCGCATCGTAAATAGCAAGGGTTTCAAGGCCGACCCCGAATACGTCCGCGCCATCATGGAAATGAAGCCTCCAACAACAAAAAAGGAACTGCAAGGCCTCATAGGTCGTTTAGTGTGGATACCGCAATTCCTGGAGACACGGGTACAGGAACAAATCAGGTCGGACACATTTTCCAGCATCATGACCCCCATCCATGAACTGAATAGGGCTGGCAAACCGTTTGCATGGACTGAGCAGGCGGACAAGGCCTTTAATAAGATAAAGAAACGACTGTCCTCGCCTCCTGTCATTTCATTCCCTGATTTTGATCAACTCTTCACGCTCACCACTGATGCGAGTGACACCGCATGTGGGGCCATCCTAATGCAAGAAGATGACAGGGGAAAGAAGAAGATCATAGCAGTCGCTTCACACATATTTAACACCACGGAACAAAACTGGTCCACAACTGAACGCGAGGCATACGCAATAAAGTGGGCCATAGCAAAATTCGACTACTTCCTACACAGCCGCCCCTTCGTCATCTTCACCGACCACAGATCACTAACCTATCTGGATCAGCGGGTATTCAACAATGCCAAAATCCGCAGATGGCAGGAAGAGATCGCATGCTATAAATTCGTCCTGGAATTTGTGGAGGGCGAATCCAATGTCTGGGCCGACATGCTCAGCAGAAGTCATGGCCAAAGGAAAAATAACACACCAGCTGACGCCAACCCTGCAGGCAAAACATTCAGAATCCAGGGTTCGGACCTACGTATTTACATCCCATCCTGGTGTATGGACGAAATTGATGGATCAATGCTCATCCCCGAAGCACACACACCTCAGAACACCCGCCACCACAAGAATATTGTGGATGCGTTCTTTGCCTATCACTCTTCATCGACCATCCCCACAAAATACAATTGTGACCATATCAATATCGCTGCTGAGCAATGCACAGACAACACACTGTCGAGAATCATCAAAACCCTCCAGACGAATAACTCCAGCAAAAACTGTAACATCGACCCCGATGACCATCGGGCCCCCATACTCAACAAATACATCCACCAGTTCTACCTGGAGCCCGGCACATCTGTCTTGATGATTAGGGACAACAATCATTCCCCAAAACTGGTCGTACCATACAAACTCCGTCCCAAGTACCTGCATCAGGCCCATGACTGCATCAATCATTCAGGTATCGCCCGCATGCGCGAACATCTATCCGGCTACTGGTGGGAATGCAAGGACCATGACATCAGGACGTATGTCAACTCCTGCGAAACATGTGCCAAGCAGAAGGGTAACTATGGCAAACGTAAGGTCTGGCCCACCGGGCACTGCAAACGTGGAGAAAGACCGTTCGAAATCATCTACATTGATTTCGTCACGATGCCAATTTCAAAGGGGAAACGCTACATCCTAACCATGCTGGACAGTTTCAGTAGACACCTTACAGCTGTGCCGTGTTCCAGAGATCGTGCGATCGATGCTGCCCGTGGAATTTACAGTTTCTTCCTTCGACACCGGGAAATACCACGCATTGTTTCATCCGATCGCGGAACCCACTTCACGGGGGAGGTATACAGGATCTTTTGCCAACTCACATCAATCACGCAGGAATTACATTGTGCCTGGCGACCACAAAGCTCAGGTAACATTGAACGACAGCATCGCACGATGAAAAACGCCATATACATGCTGTGCGAAGATAGAGACTGTGAGTGGACCGACGTCCTCGAATCCGTCATCTCATCAATGAATGCTACCATCAACAGTGCCACTGGAGCGTCACCACACTATATAATCACTGGTCGCCAGCCCAACATTGGTTTGCCAAGATTACCCGACAACAGTATCACAAACCCCAGCCCCACGGCTTACGGCATGCAGGTCAATGCCCTGTTAAGACAAGTTCATCGACACGTCGCGCTGGCCAACAATGAAGCTGACCACGCCCAAGACCCAAATTTAGACAAGGACATGAATAAGGAACCAATACAAGTCGGTGACAAGGTACTAATCCACCGGCCTCAATCAGCTATTGCTCACGCATCTCACCTACCCTGGATCGGTACCTTCGAAGTGGCCAAGACTAACAGCATGGTGATCCAGATAAAAAATGATGATGGCCAGAGTGAATGGGTTCACCGGGCACATGTCCGCCGATTAATACCACGTCCAAAACATTTGTCCCCCAATCTACCTCCTCTACCCTACCCAACTCGTCAATCTACCGAAGAGACAACGCTTCCACCCAAGGCAGGGGCACACAGAGCATTGCAGGACCCCATATACGTAGAAACCCCTCGACTACCGTCCGGATACAGATCGGACCTGATTCGGAATCGGTCAACACGAGGCCAGCTTCCTAAACGGTTTAAGGATTTCATCATGGGTTGATTCCATTCACACATGCAACTATGACCGCACTGGACAATTCAAGCCAAAATGAGATCTGGGGGAGCTGTTATGATGTTATGATTTAGATCTCGTTTTGGCTTGGGGACGCCGTCATACTGTCTGCCACGTGTCACCGTGACGACCACCACTCAAGTTTCATGATTCCTGACCGCTTTGGGGAGAAACTGACTACGTAGGGATTCACGCTACGATCGCTACCATGGCACCAAAGTCGAGGCACATGATCATGGTTACCTCCACAAAATTACGGGCAAAACGCTTAGATGCCTTACACACCGTAGCGAAAACAACAACCCAAAAGAAACACAGTTTTCTCGACATGGAGGCAATTTCTTCATCACTAACCATTTGTCTACAACTACGTCCGCGTGCTTGCTATATTTAGCGAAGCCAAGGAAAAGACAGGAGAAGGACCACCAGCCTCGCCATCACCACAACGCTACGGCTGTCGCGACCAATGCTACTACTACTACAACGAAGGCTTCGGCGCGCCTTCTAACAACAACAACTATCGCTATTGACACACGATTATAACCAGCACTGCTGCTACTACCATTACCAACGAAGGCTTCGTCGCGCCTTCTAACAACAACAACTATCGCTATTGACACACGATTATAACCAGCACTGCTGCTACTACCATTACCAACGAAGGCTTCGTCGCGCCTTCTAACAACAACAACTATCGCTATTGACACACGATTATAACCAGCACTGCTGCTACTACCATTACCAACGAAGGCTACGTCGCGCCTTCTATCAACAACAACTATCGCTATTGACACACGATTATAACCAGCACTGCTGCTACTACCATTACCAACGAAGGCTTCGTCGCGCCTTCTAACAACAACAACTATCGCTACTGACACACGATTATAACCAGCACTGCTGCTACTACCATTACCAACGAAGGTTTCGTCGCGCCTTCTAACAACAACAACTATCGCTATTGACACACGATTATAACCAGACCAGCACTGCTGCTACTACTATTACAAACGAAGGTTTCGTCGTGCCTTATAACCACAACAACAACAACTAACAACAATCTGCCATCTTCACCCCAAGGACAGCTCGTTATTATTCTGTGTTATTTATTAGAAAATAAATTGTTGAGTTCGTTCAAATCTTAATCCTGTGTTGTCTATTCTTTTTGCTTGTCACCATACGCTTCGTAACATAACAAATGTTAATATAATTTCCAACTAATAATTTCAATTAATTGTTTATTATTTTGTTTTATATTATAGTTTATAGCTTCAATTTAGAACTAATTTAATTTTTACTTCAATTTATTTTATTTTTATTATATTATTTAGTTATGGATTTTGATTTAAATCTTGTAAAAAGAAACGAGATTTAAGTTTTGGTGTTAAAATATATTAAAAAGATTATAATTTTATAAATGCATTTTTAACAACAAGAAATCATAATTCCTCACGTCTTTTTATTGTATTAAACAAAGTTATTTGATTTAAAATTTTTACAGACATATGCCGGCAAGTCTGAACTGCATATCGCTATAGCCAAATCCTATGAGCAAAGCTTCGTGCCCTTCACAGACAACAGGCTACTTAATATTGAATTATTTATTGAATAACAGGTAATTATTTCATTGTAAAAGTGTTTGATGTTTCCTATTTCTTTAAGTATTATAAATGATGAGTTTGAACACCACATTCGGTCCTTCATATTTTTATTGTAAAACCAAAATTATTCATTGATTGTTTTTACAAAAAATAAAAAATGCATATATCTATAGCCCAACTCCATGTGCAGAGTTTCGTACCGTTTTCAGAAAACAGACTGCTTAATGTTGAAATATTTTTGAATAACGGGTATTCTCTGTTTGTGAAAAAAAAATTTCATTATTTCTTTAATACTTGTTGTAATTATATGAGATTATTTTATTTTTTAAATTGCCGATTTGTGTACGGTTAGTTAATTTGAATGCCACAACCTTTATGAATCTTCTGCTTAAAATTTAATAATGTCCATAGTATTGTTTTTAAGTAAAAAGACGAAACTCTAAAATTTTAATCTGGTGAAGTAAAAAAAAAAGATCTTCACGAGAAGTATAAACCAAAATCGAAATAATAAAATTAGGTTAGAAATTTTTATAGATTAATTATGTATTTATTTAAGACAACATACTATTTAAAATTATGCAAAATTTTTTAAAATCATTTGCTTCAAAATATCATTTTGTTTCTAAATTTTAATGTTTTTTTGTATTATTAGGATTACCATATTCAGCTTGTGTGTTATTTTCACAACGTTTCAGAAGATCTTACTTTCAACCCCTTTTGAATTTCTCTTGTTGAACTTGGTAACCTTCCTGTCTAACTCGGAAATCTGTACTGAATTTTGAAGAAAACTTATTTAATCCATCGATTAGCATGTTTTCGTTCTGCTTTAATTCATCTGCTATTTTATTTTAAGTAAACAATAAGGAGACATATTATTTTTAATTGGAATTTATTGAGATGAGTATTATTTATCAATTTTTATTGTGGACTATTATCCTCATCTTTTCTTAGTTGTTTCATGACGTTTCGGCCAAGTATTCCTCTAGCCTTCCTCAGGTGGTAACTGCGACGGATAGGAACTTTGAATCTCCTGACTGCATTCTCAGCAATTACTGCCTTCCGTAGTTGTGAGACAACAACAAGTACAGAAGCCAGTAATTGCAGTGAATGCGGCCAGGAGATTTTTTTTACAAGGTGATCACTACTTATCAAGCCCGGAAGCCACTCGGGGATGAGGGTTATTGCGTGTACTGTACATTAGTATTGGAGATTTGATAAAGAGTCTTACTTAAGAGGGTGGTTCATCAGGAATTTGTTTATGTTGGACTTGAAGACATCCAGGTTGTAGTCAGGTGGGAAGCAGGCAGACAGAACAGAGTTCCACAGGCGTGCAGTTCTAAGAAAGAAGCTTTGTCCATGGAATATACGTTTTGGTTTTGGCACAGAGTGGGGAAAATTTTGGACAGTGGTTTCAGCAAGACAGGTGTTTTTCGTGAAAGATTGACGAGGGAGGACCAGATATTGGAGCTCAGATTGGAGATTCAGAGTTCCTATCTGTCGCAGTTACCACTTGACGAAGGCCAGAGGAATAGTTGGCCGAAACGTCGTGAAACAACTAAGAAAAGATGAGGATAATAGTCCGCAATAAAAATAAAATTAATAAGGAGACAATTTTTTAATGGAAAATATTTTAAAACGTTTATAGGTTTTTGTATTTGACTACCCCACGTTATATTCAGAGCCTCTCTTCTGATTAAGTTTAACAATCTACAGGATACTTGTTATTATTTTGAATAGATCGGCTTTCAATACCCTGCAATATAAGAAAACATCCAATCCTCAGACCTCAAATTTGTGCAACTGACTGAAAGTGTAACAAGTGTTCAGAAATATTGGTTTTAAATGTGACATTACATATATGTTGTAAACATATTCCAGTATTGCTTTCTTGATTTTACTCATTATAAAGTTATGATCGTAATAGATCTCATAATATGAAAGTCACATTCAGACTAAATCTCACCATTGATAAAAATTACTGTAGCAGAATTGGCAATAACTGAAATGGGGAGAAATAAAGAGCTTACCTCGGATACGTCTGTTGTTGTGTTGCATGCCAAGGGGAAGAGAGTGGAAGAGAGTTCCAAGATGGCGTCCATGGGTTTTTATTGGCATCGACGACATGCAATTCCACAGAATCACGTGTGCTCTTGTGTGATTATACAACTATATAATTCCCGGCTGCTATAAAGGCAGGATGCTGGGAAGCAGTCAGGGAGTGTCCTGCAGATTGTGTGTAGGTTGTTCTGGCAGTTGGATTGTTCTTTGTGACGAGTTTTCTTCTGCCTTTTTTTATTGTTTGTATTCTTCTTTTTCTACGGTTATTGCAGCCGAGAAATCCCTCTCTTCTTTCCCCTTTTCATGTAAGTATAAAAATAGAGAGATTACTTAAAATGAAAATAAAATGAGAGAAAGCAGAAATCGAACCTTAGATATAAGTTTTAAAGAACAATAGGTTTAAATGGAATGTCCAGTAAATTGTTAATTCTGATGAAATAAATAATAAATAAACTATTCAATTGTTAGAAAGAATGTGGATAATAAAATATGGGTTAAATAAATTAGATATGTAGGTTGAATTCCTTTGTAAAAACATCAAAGAAAAAATAGGTTATTGGAAAATCATAATGTCGGAAATGTGCAAAGTCGCACATGTTGAAACACGTGAATTTTTCTCACGAGGCCAGACATGCATGGATTTCTCAATATAGGAAGTGAGAGTTAGTGTGGGAGACAGTCAGTGAGAAACTCAGAGAGAGTCGGAGTTTGAAATTCGAACGTCTAGAAGCGAGATGATCACTTTTAAACTAAAATGTGAAGCTTTGAATTCTTGATGATGAAAACCACGGCCAGTCGTGAAGAAATAAACCCATCACGTGTTTTGATAAAGCTCGTCTTTGTGTTTGTGATTCTTACAAAAAGGTAAAGTGAATTGTTATTATATGTCTGTGTTATAAAATGTCTTAACATACACATCTCATATCCACAATGTGAATCTACATCTCATATCTACACTAAGACTGTCTGAACACTATCTCCTCACTCTAAGAGCTTCACATAGCAACACATCTATTAACCTAAGAATGAACATATTTTTAATATTTATGAATCGTCATAACACGAACACGGAACGAACAATCTCTAAGTCTCTCAACATCCCTATCTCTCTTACAACACATCTCTCTTCTAAGACTCACTCTTAAAACTCTCTCTGAATAAGACCCCTATATAACACAGGGCGAAACTGATTATTTCCTATCTTCATTCCTGATTTTTGCCTTCTAGATTTGGCTACAATTATTTATAAGATGGCGGTACATTTATATGTTTAGATGCTGCTTATTGTTTTTAATTGGCAGACAAAGAAGCATACACCATAGATATTTCCTTTTTCCTGTGACACTGTATTTTATACCCTCATTTATAACCTTCTGTTGATTTGTGAATAAAAATATGACTGCGACATTTCCAACTGTAAAATTGAGATATCCCTATTGTTTCTTGAAAAAATGGAATTATTAAAACTGCTTCTAAAGAATAATACAATATTTATGCTTCTTAAAAATCTACCTCTAACGTCTTCATTTCAAAAGTAACCATGTCTACAGTTAAACATAAAATATTACTTTGTAAAAAACATGAGAATAAATATTATTTTTGTAACTTTATTTTTTTTTTAATTTTCAGAATATTCAGCATTCACTACAAAGAAAAACAGAAGTAAATTGCATAAAGGTAAACGCAGAAAAACGGGAGAAATTATATCTTTGTGAACTAATTTTTTTTTCTTTTATCATAGTGAATTTTATAACATTTTCCTGTCAAATGTATCGTAGTTCAGGATACACACATTGTATACAGTGTACATTGCAAATGAAAACCAAGAAGAGAAAAGAGCTTCAACTCGCTATTTGTGTTGTACAACATTTATTTCTCTCATTACCACTGTAACGATGCTCACAGGATAATTTTCTCATACATACACGAACGTCATGTCTGCGTCTACATTATTATGAGCGTGAATAATTTACTTTTGGTTGACCAATGCATGCATGCGAACTTTAATAAATGCAATATTTCAAGAATTAAGCAATATAGATAACATATACTGTTTACGTAAACTGAAAAAATACCTTATTTATGGGCAGAAAAAAATGGTCGATTTGTAGAATCATGTATTAAAATATACAGAAAGTGATATATATTTAACTGAATTGTAAGGTTTTTATATAATGCTATAACTATATGTTGTGATTTTATTAATCTATATAGATGTGAAATCTATATATTGTATACTGAGCTAACACACAACCAGACACAATCTTTATATATATATATATATATATATATATTTATTTATTTATTTATTTATGAACGTATATATATATATTTATGAATGTATCTATCTATGAACGTGTATATGTATATATACGAATGTATATATATATATATATTCACAAACGTATATATATATGAACGTGCATATATATGAACGTGTATATATATATATTTATGAACATATATATATATTTATGAACGTATATATATATATATATATATGAACATATATATATATATATATTCTCAGTTACGTCTAAAAACATGGTAACAATACAAATTATTAATTTCTAGTAAATTTTCTATTCATAAAAACTAGACTGGTCCACATTTCTGTACGTTTATTCTAACAAGATTTATAAGTAACAAGAGAAACAAGCTCTAATATAAGGTCTCTAAAAATTTTATCTTTGAAAATGAACGATAAATCAGATATCACAGAGAAGCAAAATTCTTGTGGAGTATTAGGCTCTGTTACACAGACACCAGACATGTCACAGAATATACGAACAAATCTTGAAGAGAAATCATATTCTTGTGAAGTATGTGGTTCTACTTTTAAAAAGAAACATAACTTGGTCATTCATATGCGAACACATACTGGAGAGAAACCCTATTCATGTGAAGTATGTGGCTATTCTTTTACAATGAAGCAACATATGGTGCAACATATGCGGACACATACTGGAGATAAACCATATTCCTGTGAAATATGTGGTCATTCTTTTATACAGAAACATGATATGTTTAAACATATGCGAATGCATACTGGGGAGAAACCCTATTCATGTGAAGTATGTGGCTCTTCTTTTACAGTGAAACACAGCATGTTGCAACATATGCGAACACATACTGGAGAGAAACCATATTCTTGTAAAATATGTGGCTATTCTTTTACAAGAAAACAAAGTATGTTGCAACATATACGAACACATACTGGAGAGAAACCGTATTCTTGTGAAGTATGTGGCTCTTGTTTTACACAAAAGCACAATATGTTAATACATATGCGAACACATACTGGAGAGAAACCATATTCTTGTAAAATGTGTGGTTCTTCTTTTACTGACAAAGGAAATTTGTCACGACATATGCGAATGCATCTAAGAGGGAAATAGCCAGCCTTATTTATGACATGAAGAGAAACTGGGATTTTATGAAAGTCTTTATATTTCCAGTAATTATAAAAGAAACTGGATTGATGGAAAGGATGTCAACCACAATCTAATGTAAAAAAATGTTTGCTTCCTTATTTATTATTACTTATTTATTACTCTCTATTAGTTATTGATTGTTTATTACTAATTCGTTTACTTTTACGTTTTCTTGTAATGAGTACTTTTACATTTTGTTTACGATTATCAATGTTCTTAAGTATATGTGTGTGGCTGTGAATGCTCTTACATATATTACATGCAGTTCACTGTTATATGTGGGTGTGTGTTCTAATCCTTACACTATTTCTTGCCTTGAAAGTCTCCTAGATGTATATGTGCAACAATAATGTGAACATTCCTGCTTGCTTTGCTCAGTGGATGATGCCTTCTTGGTCGCTGCTGGTCTTGTGGGGAATGGTACTGCAGACAGATTCATTAATGAACACAAGATGGGATTTGAAGCTTCAGTCTTTTATTCAAGGCAAGCCTATCATCTCGGACCCTGATTGTCGGGAGGGACCCAATTTTCCGTCTGCTTCAGCTGCTGCCTATAACCACTCTGCCCCCATGTGGTCGTCAACCAGAAGCCTACGACCACAATCCTTTGTCACCCCTAATTTCCGGTACATTCTATCTAGGTCATCAAAGGTAACTTGGTCTCACGCCTGTCAAACCCAACCTTTTCTGACCCCGCTAAATCGCTGATGGGAAACAAAATATGCTTACATAACTTTCTATTTCTAAAACTACCTATATAGCATTTAACCTGGGATTCCCAATACTACACTTGCAAATATCCCACGGGAATCAAGAGATACGAACAATTGCACTTTAAATTTTAATAAAGATCTCTCATACCTTAACTCAAAAATATTACATAGGAAAATAATCTTTGAAAAGTCTTCTCATACAATAACTGAAATATACAAGACCGTGAGTGTCTGGTATCCGCTAGGATGCCCCATATTTACCATGAACAAAATGATAATAAAATTGAACAAAAAGAGAAAAATTATATTCTTGTTCACTGTACGTGTCTTCATTTTCAAATACATCGAATATATTGCATACGAACATCTACTGTAAATAAAATCATATTCGTGTAAAGCTGCCACTTTTTACACAGATACATTGCGTTCAATAAAATTCCAACACATAAGCAACTTGAATGCTTACAGAAGAGAAATTAAATGCCTACTGTTGTCTATCTGTGATAAAATAATATTGGATGTGTGTATATGCCATCATAATTTTCTGTGTATATATCACACACATATGCATATGCATATATATATATATATATATATATATATATATATATATATATATATATATTTATTTATTTATATACATGCAGCACCATGTCATCTAGTGGTGTGTATACACTCTTAACATTTGTATATATAAAGTGCGATCGTACTATTTATTTTGTATATCTAAATGTGGTATGTGTGCTGCACAAATGTATGTATAAAATTATCCATTGTTAAACTATTTTGTGAAGTATGCATGTCAGCGTAAATCTAATTCTGTGATTCTTCCTGTTAAACAAATCCGATATGTTGATACTAAAAGGAAGTATTTGGTGTATTTACAAAAAGAAAGAAACCATATACTAATAAAGTATTTGTTCATTTACAATGTAAAAGCAAACGTAGAAACACATTCAAACACATTCATATAAGTGAATGTGTTTCATTCTTTATACAGAATTAAATTTGCATCATTCTTGTTAAATATTGCTAATATTTTTTACGTGAAAAATAAATGTGGATATTTTTTCAGAAAAATACTGTAATTTTATAATAGAAAAATACTGTAATTTTATAATAGAAAAATACTGTGATTTTATAATAGAAAAATACTGTGATTTTATAATAGAAAAATACTGTGATTTTAAAATAGAAAAATATTGTAATTTTATAATAGAAAAATACTGTGATTTTACAATAGAAAAATACTGTGATTTTATTATAGAAAAATACTGTGATTTTATTATAGAAAAATACTGTGATTTTATTATAGAAAAATACTGTGATTTTATAATAGAAAAATACTGTAGTTTTATAATAGAAAAATACTGTAATTTGATAAAGTCATATGAAATGTGAGTCCTGTAAATGCTTGGTCTGATTTTTCGAGGAAATCAGAAGTAATTTTTTTATTTAATGAGAATACAAGTTGACTTCTGAAATTATATTTTTTTAATTTTTTCTACTTTAATGGAAAAATAAAATACTATCTCCCAAAATGTATGAGGTCGGCGTTGTTAAATAAACCTGTTTTATTTATTGTTCCTTTGAAGATATTCGAAATGTTAAAGTAACTAATTGGCAATTTCTATGTAAAATGACTTTTACCAAACGAGCTGTACGGATGTTGCTTTTGAATTTCGTTTGTTACGTTTTGTTTAATAAGTCACGTTTACAGAATCTGGGTTTGTAATCGAAATATTGATATTATTTTAAGCAATAGAAGTTTGTTTAAAGTGGGGGGATAAGACTATTTGCTAAATCAAAAATTGTTTAATTAGGCTTACGGAAGTAGGCGGTACGCTTTTTGTCGATTTTTCGTCTACCTCGCTCTTTACTATTGCAGGATATCTAGTAATTCTATTTTCGACGTCGGGCTTTTTTTTATTAATCTCCACATTTTTTTCTTTTTAATTCGACTCATTTATGTTGGCATGCTTGTCTGCTTACTTGTGTATGAGATGCATCACATTTATTTCGCTTGTATGTGTCTTTTGTTGCATTGTTATTGGATGGAACATGAACTGCTAGTTTTATATATGAAAATATGATATATGAAAACATGATATATAAAATATATGATATATGAAATATATGAAATATATGAAAACATGATATATGAAATATATGATATATGATAACATTGTATATGAAATATATAACATGATATATGAAATATATCACATGATATATAAAAACATGATATATGAAAACATGATATATGAAATATATCCCATGATATATGAAAACATGGTATATGAAATATATGACATGATATATGAAATATATGACATGATATATGAAATATATGACATAATATATGTGAAAATCTAGTTTTATATAATTATAAAATGTAGACTGTAGGCTTATGTCAACTTTACAATTCCTGTGCAGAAATGTGGTGCAAAAAGACAACAATTATGTTATCAAATAGTTCCTCATGACAAAACGTATTATTCTATTCTCTTCTTTGCTATAAATGGCCAGGTGATATGGAACTCCAGGGTATCACATTATATTTTCAACAAAATAAACTTACTAGGCAACTTTCTTTACGTGTAAGCATTCCCTTTGATTTTTAGTCCTATTAATGGAACTCATAAATATAATGCCAGAGAAGATTTACACTAAAAATTGTTGAATGCGGACAAGGTAACAGCACTTACTATAAAGTAGCTTCTACACTTAAAAGCTGTTTAAACGTAGCCTTAAGGAGAACTGCTTCCCAACATTCTGGGAAACTTCAGCAGGCTGCCCCGTATTTAAAAAAGTCTAGTGCTCAGTCATATGCCTCTTGGTCCCCTCTGTGTCTTGAGTAAGTTGCTGGAATATGTGATGAAAAGAGGAGTAGTCAATTGCCTCAACAAAAATCAGCTACTCAATTGCATGCAATATGGTTTTCATTCTGCTAGATCTACAGCTGATGTGCTAACTGTAATACCACACAGGATCAATGAATTTCTTGACAAGGACTTCGTTTCTAGACCAATAGCTTTTGACATATCCAAAGCTTTTGATATGGTATAGCATAAGGGTTTACTTCACAAGACTAGAGAATAGCTGGCAATGTCCTCTCAATTATTAAATCTTTTCTCTTTGATAAGCTTATGACAGTAATCGCTGATAGGAACAAATCAGAAGCTCCAAGTATTAATGCTGGTCTCCATCCTTGGCTCAACTCTCTTCCTAGTCTTCATCAATAATCTTCAAAATCACATTCCTAGATTATTTGTAGATATTTATGCAGATAAGACGGCAATCTATGGCAACACTTCAAAGGCCGACAATGACCAAAGATTTTCTGATCGTCTCTCTTCTGACTTTGAGCACGTTGTGCAATGTGGGAAAATTGGTCACTTTTAATGTATCTAAAAGCAAGCATCTCTTTTCTCCATAATTGCTGTGACTCCCATCTGGCCTCAATTGAAATGAGTGGCTCTAGTATTAGGGAAGCACCATATCTTGACAAAGTTTTGTGACTGGTCATCACTCCTAATCTGAAATGGAACACATCCATGAAATCTGTGGATAAGATTTCTCCCTTGTAAAAAAAAAGCACAATAAAGACACTTATTAAATGTGCGAACACAATGCATATGCCTACAGACATGGAAAATATTTTAACAAGAGCATTGTTATATTGTGGGTAGTTATCGAATCTGATAGTTCCAACGATGAATGAATAAGGCGAGAGCTGAGTAATCACATGCTTTAATGCTTTATATTTAAAACGCCATTACCAAAAATCAACAAAAAACAAAGGGCAATAACTCTTTTCAACTTCCGAGTTATACAAGCGACAATTACCACAATCTTCCTTGTTTTAATAGAAGTTGACTCACCTATCTAGCATTGCTTTATTTATGGAAGAATATAGTGTCGATCTGTTAAATAATTTGGGGAACTTTACACAGTCTCTGTGGAACACTAATATATCTTCAGGATTTTCTTGGCTAGGAGGTAGATCTACAGGATTTACTGGTGTGTGATTCAGTGGTCGGCTGCTTTATGTATGTTTTAGTGTAAGTGTTTTTTACATGGTAATCACCATTTACCAAGGCCCAGAAGCCACTCGGGGATAAGGGTTATTGTGTATACAGTAATCAATGGGATAATGTAGTAAACATTAGTAATGGAGATTTGATAAAGTGTCTTACTTAAGGATGCGGTTTATCAGGAATTTGTTTATGTTAGACTTGAAGACATCTAAGTTGTAGTCAGGTGGGAAACAGGCAAAGAAAGAAGCTTTGTTCATGGAATCTACGTTTTGATTTAGGCACAGATAAAGAATATTGCACATTATTGACAGTGGTTTCAGATAGACGGGTGTTTTTCATGAAAGATTTGCTAGTGGAACCAGAGATTGGAGCTCAGACGAGCACTTTCCATGCAAATAACGATAAAACAAAGTGTAAGTGATACATGGCTTTCAGACCTCCTCCTCTGACTAAGTTCTAGTGATGACCTGTTCTGTAGTGTGTGTGGTGTTGAAGATTGTTGATTTTCAGTTCACTTTGTAATGCAATTTCTTCAGATGTATGCGCTTGAGCAGATCTACGTTTGAGTATTGAGCTTCTCTTATCTAGTCTGGGTTATAATAGAAAATTGAAAAAATAAATATCTATAGATAGTAATCCTAGTAACATGTTTTAAACAATTCAGAAATTAAACAATAGAAAACCATAATACCCTACAACAAAGCATTGTTGAACTATCCCCCGTTTTGTAAAATTAATAGGGGGAAAAGATTTCTAAGTACAGATGATATACAAAAACCCTCAGAAAAATATAAAACACAAAATGGCTAATGATCGCAGCAATATTCTCTATCAAAATGAACAATAAAGAGACTAGATAGAATAATGGACAATATACAGAAAGCAGCAAAAGTAGAAACAAAGAAAAGTCAAAAGCGAAACAAAAACAAGGACGATTTATAAGTTTTACGAAAACACAAACTACTGGATATGGCCACAAAAAGGACACTTTAACAGAATTGCAACTAGGCCTACTATTTGCTACACAGAATTTTTTTTTTTTTTTTACTCATGTTCACCCCTTACAAAGTATATCGCCACTTGGACGTAAGGGGCTACTATGAAGATTTATTCGATAGTTGTCGTAGCACGCGTCATCTCCACAATGCCACGATCAGACAAGCCACGCCTATACCCCGCGTCTCGGAACAACCACGTCTTAACAGACGAGTCGTCTGTAAACCCTGCTCTCGCATCTAGACGACCCTTACCACTTAACAAGTGGTATTATTTATTGTGACTATTACAGATGCAGAAAAGGATTCAACAATACCTCATCTGATTTGTGGTAAATAAATATATGTTCAACTTACTCAGTTATCGTATTCTTGTTTTTGAAACCATACGCATTTCTCGCCCACAATACATAGAATATAACAATCTTTTTAACGATTTTGAGTCGGAAGGGGAGGTATTACAAAAAAGTCTCAAACACTCAGGATCGTATTGAAGAGTTCCTTTACAAATTTTATATCCAAGTACGTTAATAGAGCAAAGTGGAAATTTTCACTTTTCAAGGTTTATTTCGAGGTAGCATGTAGCGGCAGCCTTTTAAAAACGCTCCAAATTAACGTTATGCTCATACTGCGTCCTACCGCAAATTGTTATGTTGTCCAAATACGAAAATGTTCCAGGCAATCTATTATTAGTAATTCAAGAATTCATGAAACGTTGAAATGCAGAAACTCCATTTGTGACACCCAATGAGTATTCGTTTAAAGTGACATAGACGATAACCAGCTTGTAAAATAATATAGGGCATTCTGAGAAGCAAATTATAATCTGATAGTATGCTTTAAAAAAAGTCAATTATACTGAAGATACGATACTGGGCTATTAGGTTTATAATATTTTCGATTCGTGGCAAGAGGTATACATCAACAAAGTCAAACTTTGTTAAAGTTAAATGGGCTGGTATTTGGGGAAAAACAAAATTAAAAGTTCACAAACAGAATTCCTCACTGTATTTCCCCCTCTTCACAATTTTCTCTCTCACCTCTGCCAACCGGCGTTTTATTAAAAAAAAAACTGACTGCATTTCATTTGCATATATGTGCAATGGGCGGTGCAATCTCGTGCGATTCCATGAGACCATACTTTATAAAATCACGGCCGCCATCTTAAATCTCTCCGATCCCACCTGAAGGTAAGTCGTACAGCCACACAAAGCAAACACACGTGGGCGTTTGGTTCTTTGACTATTACATTTAACTCCAGAATAGTCTGGAAGAAATCGACTAACAATCGTTTCTTTTTATTAGCTGAAGAAGTTACAATTTGAGCACGCCATGCAGATTAACTTGGTTCAATTATATCATTCTCAAGTAATTTAAGAGTTTCCTTTTCAATGAACCAAACATCCTAAGCACGGTATTAGCGGGACTTAGTAGTAATGTGTTTGCAAATTTCTGAATAAATGGGTACACAATTGATTTTAATAACAGCGCATATTTTTAGACTATCCTGCGACCCGCCAAAACAAATAATACTACTCCAGTGCATTTTTAAAAAAGGGATTCCGAGTATAATATTAGTGCATGAATAAGAGAGTATCGAGAAGTCAATGTCTTTATACTCGAAACAATTGAATGTAATATTCTCAGTGCAATATTCAGATAATTAAAGGTAGAAGGCGAATGGCGCCATAGAAATTGGTGTCCATTTCTGAGTAGACAAGTACAAGGTTTTAACGACATTAGCACTGATAAAATTGTCGGATCTGCCTGTGTCTATAAGGATGGTTTACTTTTCATTTTACCATTTTAGTAACAGGAGAATTATCAACATCATTAGCACGGGCTACTATAATAGACGAAACGCTTGGCCTTCGGGACAAGATCAAAGTGTAGTATCTGTTCTTCAGATGCTGCACTTCTATTTCTTGTTCTCTTTCGGTGGAGGAGAAATCCTTCATGACTGAGACAATTTTTATTTTTGTACCTTTTCTTCACGTTAAAAAACGACCCTGGTGTCTAACTCTGTCCCGTGGGGAGACATAGTAAATAGGTACTATAATAGACGACCTTTTGGTCAAGATCAAAGTGTAGTATCTGTAAATAGGTACTATAATAGACGAAGTAGAACGTGAAGGTGTCAATCTTGTAGAACGGCCAACTTTGGAAAAATGAGCGAGTTTGCCACAATTTTGGCATAGTTTATCGTGAGCGGGACAATAGCGACGATCATCCTTAAAGTGACGTTTCTTTCCACAATTGTAGCATCTGCCGCGAGGAAGAAGAGCAGTAACAGTACTGAATCAAACTCCATACGCGAATCAGCTGAGTCAGGGAGTACGTTTTTAATCATAGTAGCAGTGGCAGCATCGGTAGGAACCCTTTGAGTTGGAGTTTAAAGACTATGAATCAGCACCAAAATGAGGTTGTTCTAATGCCCCTATCAGGTTGGGCTGCCTCCTTGAGATCCAACGCATCATTTTCGAAAAGTCTGACATATATTATGGAAGGCTGTAGGCTAGGTATGAAGGCATCAGGGAGATTCATCCCTGTAGATAGCAACAGTAATAACTTTGGAGCAACAGTCAGCGGCAAGACGACTCAAAGCATGAAGGTATTGATCTAATGACTCGTTGTCCCGTTGTAAACGTGTTGAAAGTAGATGTCTTGCGTTTATAACTTCGGAAGCCCTGTCGTAAACAGATTTCAGTAGTTTGATAACATTTTCGAGCTCAGAACAACCCTCGATAATGTCAGCAACTGTAGCAGAAATGTTGAGATAAAGGACTTCAAGTTTGTGGGGATTTAAATGCTCAATGGTAGACAAATAGTACTTAAAGTTTCGATAGCATAGTTTCAAAAGTTTGCCGAAGTTATGTCGAATAATTTTATTCATGAGATAAAACTAGGTTGAAAAAAAATCCAGTTGAATAGATTATGATGTCATGAAGACACAAGCAGAAAGACTTTTTTCTAAAACTTTATTCAACTGAATTTTACAACGAAAAATGTGGCAAGTGGCCATGTATGCATGCTAATAAAATAAAAAAGAAAGTATTCAAATAAGAAAATAAGGAAAAGGCAAAGGGCAGGATCACATAGAGGAGATAGGCAAATCAAGAGAAAGCCACTTTAATAAGAAAGTTATTATAAGAAAATTAAAAGTGGTATATATAAAAATAACATCCAAATCACAAAGCATTACAATAATTGTAGATAAGTATTGAACAAATAGCGATATAAATAAATGAGAAACCTCAATATATGTTTCGTATTTGTTGAAATAAAATATAAATCACATAGCATTAGAGTAATTGTTAATAAGTATTGAAAAAATAGCGATATAAATAAGAAACCTCAGTATGTTTGGTATTTGTTGAAATAAAATATAAATCTTATAATATTACAATAATTGTATAGAATTATTGAAAAAATAGCGATATAAATAAGAAACCTCAGTATGTTTGGTATTTGTTGAAATAAAATATAAATCTCATAATATTACAATAATTGTATAGAATTATTGAAAAAATAGCGATATAAATAAGAAACCTCAGTATGTTTGGTATTTGTTGAAATAAAATATAAATCACATAATATTACAGTAATTAAGAAGTATTGAAAAATAGCGATATAAATAAGACACCACAGTTATGTTTGGTGTTTGTTGAAATAAAATATAAATCACATAATATTACATTAATTGTTAAGAAGTATTGAAAAATGGCGATATAAATAAGACATCTCAGTATGTTTCGTATTTGTTGAAATAAAATATAAATCACATAATATTATAGTAATTGTTAAGAAGTATTGAAAGAATAGCGATACAAATAAGAAACCTCAGTATGTTTGGTATTTGTTGAAATAAAATATAAATCTCATAATATTACAGTAATTAAGAAGTATTGAAAAATAGCGATATAAATAAGAAACCTCAGTATGTTTCGTATTTGTTGAAATAAAATATAAATCACATAATATTATAGTAATTGTTAAGAAGTATTGAAAGAATAGCGATACAAATAAGAAACCTCAGTATGTTTGGTATTTGTTGAAATAAAATCCAATGTTTTCACACTATATTAAGCGATATATTTATAATTCAAAGTGTGTGCAACATAGGTTCATTAGGTAAACTAAAACAATTTTTATGATCCTAGAAAATAAGATTTTGACAAAAAGTTTGAAAATGTTTTTAAAATAAATCCAATTCTCCGATTAATATGTATACTGTAAGACTTAAACAAATTTGAATTGTCACTGATGTCAATATTAAAATACATTAATCTAACTTGATTATTTTTAATAATTTTGTATTCACTTTTTTGAGTTTATAAAAATTGAGTTTTAGTTTGGGGGCATGGGAGATGTTACGTTATTTTTGAAGGAGTCCATTTGAGAATATCCCAGGCTTGGGCTTATTATTATTATTATTATTATTGTAATATTATGCTTGGGCTTATCATTATTATTGTAATATTATGTGGGGCAGTGTAATCGGGGGAGGGGGGTACAGAGTATTGGAACTGGATAGGGTTGCACAGCCATTTGGCACAGTAAGAAAGTTTCTGATTTGTCAACAGTTTTGCCCAACTCCCAGTGACGTGAAATTTCGGTTTGATCTATTTGAGACAATTTTTCATGAAATTAAACTTTGACATTTAACTTCCATCTTGATATGTAACATTTTCTTCTAAATATCTTTGTTTTAACAGTAATGTGTTGAAAGCATTCTTTCAGTTTCGCGCGTTTAATTTGACATATTTCTGAAAATTAGAAATTTCATTCTTCATATCAGCTTCAATATTTTATTCGTTTTTGTAAGTCCCACGACAAAATGAATATGGACCTGTAAATTCACCCTTGTCCGTTTGTCTGTCCACACCTTTCTCAACATCTACGCCTTGGAATTTTTGGAAATTTTGCACAAACATTAAACATGATAGGAGTAAAAATGTAACAGAACGGATTTTCCGGGAAAACTCTAGCTGGCTCCCTAGGGGTGCCATTCGTGTTAAAATGGCGAAAATTGACACTTTTGTACTTATTAAAAAAATTGATGCCTTCGATTTTTATTTCCAAAACGTTGTAACTAACTGATTTCTATATAATTTTGTTTGTCTATACTTCACAATAATTCTTGGGTGTGCCCCAGGGACTCTTGTAGGGCTAATCAATTCATTTTGGGGACTATTTTACCATATTTGTCCAACATTTTCTGTGTATGTCTATTTAGCAGTTTTGTATGGTGCAAAACTAAAATTTTAATATGTTAAGGCCTTTTGGGGCTAAACAGCGGGGATCAAATGATGGACTTAATTATTTATTTATTTTTTTTTTTTCGTGGTGCAGAACTCAAACTTTCATGTTAAGGCCTAAAACTGCACTGTTCATTTTTACCAGGATTTGGCGTCCCCTTGGGACGTTTAGGGCGAAATTGGAAGGGGGCAAATACTGAACTTAGTAATTTGTTTATGCCTCGGTCACTGTGCACTCACGGGGCACCTTGCATGATTCACTTGTTGAGAGTTAATCAGTTTGTTTTCGGAAAATAATCAAACTTTTACTGTTTTTATATACCGCATTTTTGGTTTTATATATCATATTTTTTATGCTTTTCTAGTTTAGTCAATGGCATTTAGAAGCAGTTTTTGCTTGTATTCAATAACATGTTTTGGAAGATATGTACATTTTTGTGATAAAATTAAAAGTAATTTTCTGGTTGTAGTTTTAGCTATTATTTTCTTGTGGAGAATTGCATTTAAGTTTCAATTAAAGTATTTTTTTTCTTCCAATCTTATATTGTGATTAGCGAAGCACTAAGCAGTATTGTGCATTTTTCTCTTACATGGACATTCGATAAGCTTTGCATATTCTACTGTGCATATCAGCATCAAGTTTTTTCATGTTTAATGGGTTTTATTTTGGTCAACTAATAAATTGTTTTATCAGAAACTTTTACTTTGATTTCATCTATATCTTTGGGGAGATATTTAAATATTTGTGATGTAAATAAAAAATAATTTATCTATTGAAGTTTTAGTTATTTACCTTGTGAGTGAGAGAGAGAGAGAGAGAGAGAGAGAGAATGTAATTAAACCCACATTTTATGTCTGCCTTACTTCTATTAGCTTATGTAAACACAGTATCTAAATATGATTTTGTTTTACTCACTGGACTATTTTACAAAATTATAATGTCTTTTCTGAAGTAATTATTTAGTCTTGTGGAACTATCAAATTACTAGCACAACTGGTACACTAGCGTTGCCTGGGGGAAAGATGACACAAAGCTTAGACAGATTCTTTGAACAAACTCGATACTGTCAACAACAAACGAAACTATATTTTTCTTTCTGATAATGGTGAATTTTTCTTTCAGTTTTTTTTATTTTGACAGGAATATTGACATAGTCTGGGAAAATATTTTTTCTCTTTTTATATTGTATCAGTAAGAAAAAAATCAAGCTAATATTTTATTGCATTATAGTAAAAATATATACCAGAGGTCTCTTTGAACAAATTGTCTTTGTCCATTTTATAGCTGCTCTCTGTGTATCACAAGAGACTGGTCTACTAGGTCTGTCAGAAATTTCGTGAAAAATAGTGAATAATTCCACCCCGTCTTTCCAAGCTTATAACTCCTCGAAAAATGTAATTCAAGCCCTAGTTTTTTTTCAATTAAAGGAGCAAGGACCAAGGTTTCATTAAAAAAAAACAAAAGAAAAAACAACGTGGTTTAAAAAAGGTTTTAAACGTCGAACTTTACAGGTAAATTTCTAAAAAACAGTACTTTTTGTTTTAAATTTGAATATATTATTTATTGACCTTTTCTCTTCAATTTGTGATGTATAAAAACGTGGTGAGTAAATTAATTATTTACTTTTTAATAGACATTTCAAAATTGGAAGCGTGAATTATTCAACCCCCCTGTATTTCAAGCTTATAACTCCTCGAAAAATGTAATGGAAGCCCTAATTTTTTTTTCAATTAAAGGAGCAAGGACCAAGGTTTCATTATAAAAAACAAAAGAAAAAACAAAAGAAAAAACAAACAACGTGGTTTAAAAAAAAGGTTTTAAACTTCGAACTTTACAGGTAAATTTCTAAAAAAAACACTAGGTTTTTGTTTTAAATTTGAATATATTATTTATTGACCTTTTCTCTTCAATTTGTGATATATAACACATTGGTGAGTAAATTATTTACTTTTAAATAGACACTTGAAAATGGTGGGGGGGGCCTGAATAAAAAAACCGTTTGCCTGAAATATTATATTCGGTTTATTAGAAAGAGCATAAAATTTCACATTGACCCTGAAAATATCGTAAAAATTGAATCAATAGAAAAATTTTGATAGATTTTTAAAGTTTAAAAATTGAAAAATATTGAGTTCGTAAAATTCATTACTGTTTTCAAAAAAAAAATATTTCTATTACTTTTAAAACAACTTTAATAGTTTATTTTGGAAGTATAATCCATAAAGAAAATAAACAACCCAATTTTAAAAGAGAAATTACGAGTTTTTTTTTAATATTTTATTCGCAGTTTCGTGTTAGGGGTATCAAAAATTCCTAAAAAAATTCTGATACACTTACTGGTCTACCAGGGATTGTGTTTAAGTAGTTCAGAAGACTTTTACTATTGCTCTTATAACAAACAAGCTTGGGTTCCAGGCATTGCCTGAGTGTTTGGAGGTGTGTGTTGAGCAAAAAAAAAGAACAAGTGGTAGTAGGCAGGCAAGCAAGCAGGCTCGAACACATACTGCAGAGGAGGAAAAGAATGTGAAGAAAAAATGTAACATCTTTGCCGTTGTATCCATCGCCAAACCGGAAGTGCTTTAAATTAAGGCTACTCAATCAAAAACGGTGAAAAAAGCGACCTATCTTTGTAGAAAAGTGCCTAGTTAAGGGTGAAGGAATTAATGTTTTTAGCCAATTTTTCGATATTTGTCGTCTGAAGGGTTGAGCTTCAAAAGGATACTGATTTTTTGAAAATCTGTCACCTCTGTCGAAAGTTTCAGGCAGACATACAAACAAACATCCATACAGATAGGTGAGATTTATATTTTCGATGTTTATCTCTTTCAGAGACTTCATCATTTTTAAACTATCCTAATTCAACTTGTGTTATATTGTCCACTTGTGCTCTGTAATCTGGTTTGTTCCATGAAATACTGTCTTGCTTGGAGTTCTCACATCAACAAATCCAAAATTCTAAAACAAGACTATGCACATATTTTGCAAATATGCTTTTTACGTATTGTGTGCTTTCTCATATCAACAAATACTGTCTTGCTTGGAGTTCTCATATCAACAAATCCAAAATTCTAAAACAAGACTATGCACATATTTTGCAAATATGCTTTTTACGTATTGTGTGCTTTCTCATATCAACAAATACTGTCTTGCTTGGAGTTCTCATATCAACAAATCCAAAATTCTAAAACAAGACTATGCACATATTTTGCAAATATGCTTTTTACGTATTGTGTGCTTTCTCATATCAACAAATACTGTCTTGCTTGGAGTTCTCATATCAACAAATCCAAAATTCTAAAACAAGACTATGCACATATTTTGCAAATATGCTTTTTACGTATTGTGTGCTTTCTCATATCAACAAATACTGTCTTGCTTGGAGTTCTCATATCAACAAATCCAAAATTCTAAAACAAGACTATGCACATATTTTGCAAATATGCTTTTTACGTATTGTGTGCTTTCTCATATCAACAAATACTGTCTTGCTTGGAGTTCTCATATCAACAAATCCAAAATTCTAAAACAAGACTATGCACATATTTTGCAAATATGCTTTTTACGTATTGTGTGCTTTCTCATATCAACAAATACTGTCTTGCTTGGAGTTCTCATATCAACAAATCCAAAATTCTAAAACAAGACTATGCACATATTTTGCAAATATGCTTTTTACGTATTGTGTGCTTTCTCATATCAACAAATACTGTCTTGCTTGGAGTTCTCACATCAACAAATCCAAAATTCTAAAACAAGACTATGCACATATTTTGCAAATATGCTTTTTACGTATTGTGTGCTTTCTTCATATGTATTCCTAAACTTGATTTGCGAGAACAAGAATATTCACATTCTGTGCAAGAATATGGCTTTTCGCCGGTGTGAATTCTGATATGCCTCACTAAATATGACTTTTCAGAAAACGAAAATCCACACACTTCACAAGAATGAGGCTTTTCACCAGTGTGTATTCTCATATGTGTCGCTAAACTTGATTTTTCAGAAAAGGAAACACCACACACTTTACAAGAATGTGGCTTTTCGCCAGTGTGAGTTTTCATATGTCGTACTAAACTTGATTTTTCCGAACAAGAAAATCTACACATTTCACAAAAATGTGGCTTCTCCCCCGTGTGAGTTTTCATATGTCTCATTAAACTTGATTTTTCAGAACAAGAATACTCACACAGTTCACAATGATGAGGTTTTTCTCCAGTATGAGTTCTCATATGTGCTACTAGTATTGCTTTTTGAGAAAAAGAATATCGACACGTGTTACAATAATATGGCTTTTCTCCAGTGTGAGTTCCCATATGCCTCACTAGATTGGATTTTTGAGAACAAGAATATCCACACACTTCACAAGAATATGGCTTTTCTCCACTGTGAGTTCTCATATGTGTCACTAACGTTGATTTTTTAGCAGAGTAATACTCACACTTTTCACAAGAATATGGCTTTTTCCCAGTGTGTACCTGCATGTTTCAATGAATGGATCCTGAGCAATATTATGGAAGTATTTTTTTTAATATAGCATCTTTGTATTAATCAAAGTTTCGAGACATTCCAGCAAATTTTATTGAATGCTAGGAAAAGCACAGCTGTCTTCACAAAAAAGTAGCATTCATCTAGTGTAACTTATGTAAAAGATATTTGTTAGTTTCTCCTTTTAAAAGCCACACACTTTTCTGCTTTTAAAAGTCACGTTCTTTTCTGCAATTTGTGATTCTGTCTCTTCATACCTTTTAATTTTGAAACATTAAACACATATTTCACAAATATTATTGACTTTAATACATATGATTTTCCAATCTATTTAAGGAAATTTGTAAAATAATAATATTCTGAGTAATTAAACTGTAGCACAGATGACTTTATTGCTTTCCACAGAAGCAATAATTGACGAAAGACAATGACGATCCAGTAAAATATAATACAGGTGTTCAAGCAGGAATATCTGTAAATAAAAATTAATGAAATTCAATATTTTATATATCATTATTAGGGCTAGGACAACCGCATAGTCTTTCCATTGTTTTGACTCTTGAGTGTGTATATGTCGATATCTTATATGATTTTATATACAGTGATATGGTTCTCAGTTGATTAACTGTGCCTGTGTCGGATATATAATCGAAAGTAAAAACAATGAAAAGAATATGCTGTTGTCATAGAAGCATAATTCACATATTCATATTCTGTTTGTTCATCATTTTAAGTTTATTTGTCGTTATTAATTGAACTCACACATTCTAGAATTATTAAATATAAAATGTCGCATGAAACACATTAGAAAATTATTTAATATAAAATGTCATATGAAACACATTAGAAAATTATTTAATATAAAATGTCATATGAAACAGAAAAGTATTTAATATAAAATGTTATACGAAACAGAAAATTATTTAATATAAAATGTCATATGAAACAGAAAATTATTTAATATAAAATGTCATATGAAACACATTAGAAAATTATTTAATATAAAATGTCATATGAAACACATTAGAAAATTATTTAATATAAAATGTCATATGAGACACATTAGAAAATTATTTAATATAAAATGTCATATGAAACAGAAAATTATTTAATATAAAATGTCATATGAAACACATTAGAAAATTATTTAATATAAAATGTCATATGAAACAGAAAAGTATTTAATATAAAATGTCATAGGAAACACATTAGAAAAATAACTCGATATTTTGTAATCTGACAGAGAACCACATAAGACAAACCTAGACTGCTGATATGACTTTCATCATGGTGATAAAATGAGAAATCCATGACGTGTTTAATAGAGTTGTGATCGCATGAGAAAGATCTACAATCTTGTAATGTTGTATTTAGAATATAAATCGGTGTTTGTGTCATTATAATGGATGGAACCACTACATATTGTATACAGGTTTATTCTGTCTCACTTCAAGAAATTGTTCTCGTGTTGGCATGTGCTGATCTTCTACTCAAGTCAGTTTAATGCTAATTGTTAGTCAAAACACCTTTGTTGCTGGTGAGTAAACGATTTACACATGACTTGGTTTCTTCATGAGATGTGGCAAAGTGAACAGCAGCATCAGCAAAGAGAAGATCTCTGATGATGGCTCTTTTAACAAGTTTTTTTGTTTTGTTTTTAATAGCCTGTGGTTGAAGAGCCCTCTTTGGGTCCCTAATTGAAATTTAATGTCTGATAAGGCGTCAGAAACACATGAATAAAAATGAAAACAGAGAAAATAAAACCCAGCGCCATCACACATTCTTGCTTGCTACTGTTGGTTTCATCAGAAGGGTTCGGTAGGACATAACCAACTTTTCTACTTTAAAGAAAGGGTATGTGAACTTTTAACATATCAGGAAATCTGAATTTCTCTAGGACTCTCCTCAAAACTTATATTGACTGACTTAAAAGTCTACAAACACAACTTGATCATTACTTTGCGACTGCTTTACAATCCATTGCAGTGAAAAATATCATGTCAACAATTCCATGGTGGGATCAAAAACTACATTGTGACTCAAGGTGTATAATATAAACGTAGTATTCCACGAATCTATTGAGTATCACATGAGTCAACGTTTTACCAGTTATGTATACAAATGATATTCCATGATGATAATCTCATCCCCTTTTGTTATTCCTTGTTATTTTCTTTAAAGCAACCCAGGTGTGCCTGGATAGGAAGACCAGAATAATGAATGACAACCCCCATGCATGACTACAAATAACTCTTTCCATTATTTTTGAAAATCAGTCATGACTTCGATAATGTTCAGTGCATTCTCCATCTAAGGAGGTTAGTCGTTTTTTTTCTATTGATTATATCAGTGACAAAATGTTAATACATTTTTTGCTGATTGTAATTTTATTATGCGCTGATGATTTTAAGATAGCAATATTTTGCATGATCAGATAAATAGCATGTCTTGTTAGATTAAAACATAGGAAGTCTCTGAAATATGAATGTTTTGCTTTATCTAATATACATAAAAAGCAAAACGTGAGTGTTTGTATGGCTGTCAAAAACTTTTGGCACATGCAATGAACACTGACAAAGAAAGATGGACAATTCAGTACTGGTTAACGGGGTCGTTTTTGCAAGGAGGGGTAAGTTTTTCCGTTCACATTCATACCTAGTGATCTCATTATACGTTTAAAAGGTGTCATATGTAAGTAATTCATGCCTAGTGATCTCAATATGCGTTTAAAAGGTGTTATTTGTAAGTAATTAATACCTAGTGATCTCAATATACGTTTAAAAGGTTTTATTTAAAGTAATTCATACCTAGTGATCTAAATATATGTATAAAAGGTATTATTTGTAAGTAATTCATGCCTAGTGATCTCAATATATGTATAAAAGGTATTATTTGTAAGTAATTGATACCTAGTGATTTCAATATACGTTTAAAAGGTGTTATTTAAAGTAATTCATGCCTAGTGATCTCAATATATGTATAAAAGGTATTATTTGTAAGTAATTCATACCTAGTGATCTCAATATATGTATAAAAGGTATTATTTGTAAGTAATTCATACCTAGTGATTTCAATATACGTTTAAAAGGTGTTATTTAAAGTAATTCATGCCTAGTGATCTCAATATATGTATAAAAGGTATTATTTGTAAGTAATTCATACCTAGTGATCTCAATATATGTATAGAAGGTATTATTTGTAAGTAATTAATACCTAGTGATTTCAATATACGTTTAAAAGGTGTTATTTCGAAGGCTCATTATAGCACAAGTGCGCCATGGGTGAGACAGCTTATGCAGGGTTTTTTTTCAACTCCTTTCCCTCTTTCACGTTACAGACTCTAGCCTAGCTACTGCTGCTGTTTTTTTGCACGCTTGCACGGGTACTCACAGGTATTTATTTGTTTTAGGGGGGTTTGAACTCAAAATTTTTACTATTCCACCTCTTGACACTCAGACAATGCCGAGTACCCATACTAGTCAGTTCTAAAGACAGAGTATAAACATTCCATGAAAATAAATGGAGTGTTTTCTTAGTCAATGTGTTTTGACCGCAAGGAAAATCAAAAGCTGTGAATAAAACGTAAGGTAAAAGCATATGAGTAATGACTAATGAGTAAAACTCAGTGTCCGTGATATTACGTTCAAGTCAAAGGCTGTGTTAACTATTCTTATTTTGAAACAACAATCTTTGTGGTTTATTAAATTGAAAGTACAGAATAGTTAACAATGCTCTTTCATTATGTTTAAAATAAAATTCTAAGGAATAACATTGTTATTTAGAAAGACATTTTAAACATGTGGACACGGAGGCTTTGTTAAAAATATTTGTAGGATTTGTAACAAAACAAATGTTTCAATTATAATCAATACAATTGTAATACAATGAAACCAATTTTTAGTAAAGAAAATGTTTTTTGTAAATAATGTGACTTTGATGTTCATATGTGATAAATACACAGCAAACTGATGTTTGGTTGGTTGGTTGGTTGTTTTTGTTTTACGGCATATCAACCCTTTTTGGGTTATTTAATGCCAAATCCAAAGATTTTGAAGAAAAAATTTTTTTAATAGAATATATTTGTTGTTTTGATGTCGGTTTCTATTTAGCCCATAGTTAGGACCCTAACAGGTACTACCACTCCGGGTAAGAGTGGACCTGCGAGCAATGGTAATTAAAGGGTGGCTCCAAACTCCCCAAAGCCCACAAGCTGGGGCATCACCACTGGATTTATTTTAAGGTCATATTCAGGACCCCCATTGAGGGACTTTTACCCTCTGCAGGGGGGCAGTCGGCATATTCTAATGCCCCACTGACAGGGCCAAAACTGATGTTTGTATTTCATTGTAGACTGCAGAACACACTTTGGTGCTTATACACTTATGTGACCATGCTATTTTTAAATAGTACATTTAAGTTAATTCAAGTTTTACAATATCTTTTTATTAAATTGTTAGATGAAAGTTCCAAATAATTACAAAACACTCTCGCCTCTCCATGTTAAAAATGGCTTTGTAAATAATAACAAAATCATTTCAGAATGGTAACATAAGTGCATAAGTATTCACGGAATTGATGGCCTATGAAGCTAGTTGTTTTCACATGCACAGTTTCGCAGGAGGTTGTAGCCATAACTATTTACTTCATAAAAAAGTAATTGGAAACGTAATAGTATCATAAATAAATTTTAATATTTGTAGATTATAAAGATTTTAAAGATATTTAATAATGCTTTTGAAATGTAATAGTAAAAATAAATATGATTTTTTTTAGATTGTAAAGATTTTAAAGATATTTAATAATACTCAAAAGTATTATTTAAACGTAAACTGTTTAAACGTAATAATTTTAAACGTAAAAGATATTTAACGTAAAACGTAAACGTAAAAGATATTTAATAATGCTTTTGAAATGTAATAGTGAAAATAAATAAATATGATATTTTTTAGATTGTAAAGATTTTAAAGATATTTAATAATACTTTTGAACTGTTTAAACGTAATAATTTTAAACGTAAAAGATATTTAACGTAAAACGTAAACGTAAAAGATATTTAATAATGCTTTTGAAATGTAATAGTGAAAATAAATAAATATGATATTTTTTAGATTGTAAAGATTTTAAAGATATTTAATAATACTTTTGAACTGTTTAAACGTAATAATTTTAAACGTAAAAGATATTTAACGTAAAACGTAAACGTAAAAGATATTTAATAATGCTTTTGAAATGTAATAGTGAAAATAAATATGATATTTTTTAGATTGTAAAGATCTTAAAGATATTTAATAATACTTTTGAACTGTTTAAACGTAATAATTTTAAACGTAAAAGATATTTAACGTAAAACGTAAACGTAAAAGATATTTAATAATGCTTTTGAAATGTAATAGTGAAAATAAATAAATATGATATTTTTTAGATTGTAAAGATTTTAAAGATATTTAATAATGCTTTTGAACTGTTTAAACATAATAATTTTAAACGTAAAAGATATTTAACGTAAAACGTAAACGTAAAAGATATTTAATAATGCTTTTAAAATGTAATACTGAAAATAAATATGATTTTTTTAGATTGTAAAGATTTTAAAGATATTTAATAATGCTTTTGAAATATAATAGTAGAAATAAATAAATTTGAATTTTTTTAGATTGTAAAGATTTTAAAGATATTTAATAATGCTTTTGAAATATAATAGTAGAAATAAATTTGAATTTTTTTAGATTGTAAAGATTTAAAAGGTATTTAATGTTTTTGAAATGTAATAGTGAAAATAAACAAATCTGATTTTTTAAATTGTAAAGATTTTAAATAATAAATATTTAATAATAAATATTTAATAATAAATATTTAATAATAATAAATATTTAATAATAAATAATTAATAATAAATATTTAATAATAATAAATATTTAATAATCCTTTTGAAATGTAAGAGTAAAAATGAATAAATATTATTTTTTTAGATTGTAAAGATTTGAAAGATATTTAATAATGCTTTTGAAATATAATAGTAAAATAAATATGATTTTTTTAGATTGTAAAGATTTTAAATATATTTAATAATGCTTTTGAAAGGTAATAGTTAAAATAAATACGATTTTTTTAGATTGTAAAGATTTTAAATATATTTAATAATGCTTTTGAAATGTAATAGTGAAAAAAGAATTGGAATTTTTTTAGATTGTAAAGATTTGAAAGATATTTAATAATGCTTTTGAAATGTAATAGTGAAAATAACTATGATTTTTTTAGATTGTAAAGATTTGAAAGATATTTAATAATGCTTTTGAAATATAATAGTAAAAATAAATAAATTTGAATTTTTTTAGATTTTAAAGATTTTAAAGATATTTAATAATGCTTTTGAAATATAGTAAAAATAAATAAATATGATTTTTTTAGATTTTAAAGATATTTAATAATGCTTTTGAAATGTAATAGTGAAAATAAATAAATATGATTTTTTTAGATTGTAAAGATTTTAAAGATAGTTAATAATGCTTTTGAAATGTAATTGTGAAAATAAATAAATATGATTTTTTTTAGATTTTAAAGATATTTAATAATGCTTTTGAGATGTAATAGTGAAAATAAATATGATTTTTTTTGATTGTAAAGATTTTAAAGATATTTAATAATCCTTTAGAAATGTAATTGTAAAAATAAATAAATATGATTTTTTTTAGATTTTAAAGATATTTAATAATGCTTTTTAAATGTAATAGTAAAAATAAATATGATATTTTTTAGATTGTAAAGATTTTAAAGATATTTAATAATACTTTTGAACTGTTTAAACATAATAATTTTAAACGTAAAAGATGTTTAACGTAAAACGTAAACGTAAAAGATATTTAATAATGCTTTTGAAATGTAATAGTAAAAATAAATGATATTTTTTAGATTGTAAAGGTTTTAAAGATATTTAATAATACTTTTGAACTGTTTAAACATAATAATTTTAAACGTAAAAGATATTTAACGTAAAACGTAAACGTAAAAGATATTAAATAATGCTTTTAAAATGTAATACTGAAAATAAATATGATTTTTTTAGATTGTAAAGATTATAAAGATATTTAATAATACTTTTGAAATGTAATAGTGAAAATAAATTTTAATTTTTTTAGATTTAATAGATTTTAAAGATATTTAAACTTAATAGCAAAAATAAATAACTTTGAATTTTTTTAGATTATAAAGATATTTTATAATGTTTTCATAATGTAATAGTAAAAATAAATAAATATGATTTTTTTTAGATTTTGAAGATTTTAAAGATATTTAATAATGCTTTTTAAATGTAATAGTAAAAATAAATAAATTTGAATTTTTTAGATTGTAAAGATTTCAAGATATTTAATAATGCTTTTGAAATATAATAGTAAAAATAAATAAATATGATTTTTTTAGATTGTAAAGATTTCAAGATATTTAATAATGCTTTTGAAATGTAATAGTGAAAATAAATAAATATGATTTTTTAGATTGTAAAGATTTTAAAGATATTTAATAATGCTTTTGAAATATAATAGTAGAAATAAATTTGAATTTTTTTAGATTGTAAAGATTTAAAAGGTATTTAATAATGTTTTTGAAATGTAATAGTGAAAATAAACAAATCTGATTTTTTAAATTGTAAAGATTTTAAATAATAAATATTTAATAATAAATATTTAATAATAATAAATATTTAATAATAAATAATTAATAATAAATATTTAATAATAATAAATATTTAATAATCCTTTTGAAATGTAAGAGTAAAAATGAATAAATATTATTTTTTAGATTGTAAAGATTTTTGAGATATTTAATAATGCTTTTGAAATGTAATAGTAAAATAAATATGATTTTTTTAGATTGTAAAGATTTTAAATATATTTAATAATGCTTTTGAAAGGTAATAGTGAAAATAAATACGATTCTTTTAGATTGTAAAGATTTGAAATATATTTAATAATGCTTTTGAAATGTAATAGTGAAAAAAAAATTGGAATTTTTTTAGATTGTAAAGATTTGAAAGATATTTAATAATGCTTTTGGAATGTAATAGTGAAAATAACTATGATTTTTTTAGATTGTAAAGATTTGAAAGATATTTAATAATGCTTTTGAAATATAATAGTAAAAATAAATAAATTTGAATTTTTTTAGATTTTAAAGATATTTAATAATGCTTTTGAAATATAATAGTAAAAATAAATAAATATGATTTTTTTTAGATTTTAAAGATATTTAATAATGCTTTTGAAATGTAATAGTGAAAATAAATAAATATGATTTTTTTAGATTGTAAAGATTTCAAGATATTTAATAATGCTTTTGAAATGTAATAGTGAAAATAAATAAATATGATTTTTTTAGATTGTAAAGATTTTAAAGATAGTTAATAATGCTTTTGAAATGTAATTGTGAAAATAAATAAATATGATTTTTTTTTATTGTAAAGATTTTAAAGATATTTAATAATGCTTTTGAAATGTAATAGTGAAAATAAATTAATATGATTTTTTTAGATTGTAAAAATTTTAAAGATATTTAATAATGCTTTTGAAATGTAATTGTGAAAATAAATAAATATGATTTTTTTAGATTGTAAAGATTTTAAAGATATTTAATAATGCTTTTGAAATGTAATACAAAAAATAAATAAATATGATTCTTTTTTGGTTTTGTAAAGATTTTAAAGATATTTAATAATGCTTTTGAAATGTAATAATAAAAATAAATATGATTTTTTTAGATTGTAAAGATTTTATAGATATTTAATAATGCTTTTGAAATATAATAGTAAAAATAAATAAATTTGAATTTTTTTAGATTGTAAAGTCTTTTGAAATGCCACAGTTAGTAGATTTTGAGTTCTTACATTTGTTATATTGTAAAGATTTATTAAAAAATTTTCCTCCGATAAGTTTCTACAAATTAGTGGTGGCCAATAAATATGTGCTCATTTTATGCAAACTTTATAAAAGTAAGTGATCCCCATTCTAAAATCTTAAATATTAAATAAAAGATAAAAAAAACTAATTTCCTAGTGACATAATAGGTAATTGTAGATGGAAAACGATTTTTTTTAATATTAAAAAAATTAAATTACGAAAAATCTGTTTTTATGCTTAGTTGTCTAACAATTCAACCAACTTTGAAATGAATTCGAATGTTTATAGTAAACATTATTTTATTTTCACAAAAAAATGTTTTACTTAAATAGGCATATTTTTTGACAAAATCTAAATGTCAGATTGAATAATATTTTTTAGATTTTTTAAATCGTCTATTTACATCTATTATAAAGCGTAGCGGGTGCTAGTGCACTTATTGATCCGGGCTATTTTTTTTAATAAGATTTTCAAGTTAAATTGGTAATCATCAAGAAAGAGAGAGCCTGTTTCCTCCGTTGACTATAGGTGGCGTTACTATCTGTCCACCCAGTTACGGAAGCACAAAAGGTATATAATGGCACCCTTGAAATAAAAATAAATGTTTTTGTTATATTTTTATTTTAAACATGTTTTTTTTGCAAACATATTTAAGTTTTTTTTTCAGACATATTTAAGTTTTATTTTTTTTTGTTTTTGCCAACATATTAAAGTTTTATTTTTCCAAACATTTGCGTTTTGTTGCTTGTTTATTTTCAAACATTTACGTTTTTTTTTGTTTTTACGTTTTTTTTTTGTTTTTTTTTTTTGCAAGCATAAACTAAATATGTTTTAAATATTTTTCTTTGGAAAAGTCTTCTTATGTACTTATTGTACCGCGCTATTTTTTAATAGTAGTTTCAAGTAAGATTCAGGTTTTACAATATCCTTTTTCAAATATATATATATATATATATATATATATATATATATATATATATATATATATATATATATATATACTCATGGAAAAGGTAAAATAAGTGCAGAAAAATTAAGAAAGGGGGGGCATAAAAAAGATAAAAGACAAAAAACGTTGATTTTTTTATTATAAGAGCGTAAAAAATACTCGCGGAAAAACGGTTGTACCCATAAATATGTTTAAAAGAAAAAAATAGGAAAAACATTTAGTTTATGCTTGCAAAAAAGAAAAAAAAAAGTTTAAAAAAAACCGTAAATGTTTGGAAAAATAAAACTTAAATATGTTTGCAAAAACAACAAAAGAAAAACGTAAATATGTTTGCAAAAAAACATGTTTAAAATTAAAATATAACAAAAACATTTATTTTTATTTCAAGAATGCCATTTACATTTTGTGCTTCCGTAACTGGGTGGACAGACAGTAACGCCACCTATAGTCAAACGGTTACCTAAATTAACGTTTTATAATATCTGGGGTTTTTATTATTATTATTATTATTATTATTATTAAATTATAAGGTACAGAATAGTTACAAAACACTAGGTGTGTCAGAAATTTCGTGAAAATAGTGAATAATTCCAACCCATCTTTCCAAGCTTATAACTCCTCGAAAAATGTAATTCAAGCCCCAATTTTTTTTTCAATTAAAGGAGCAAGGACCAAGGTTTCATTAAAAAAAAAAAAAAACAACAACGGTGTTCTTTTTTTAAAAAGATTTTAAACGTCGGACTTTACAGATAAATTTCTAAAAAACAGTTCTTTTTTTTGTTTTAAATTTGAATATATTATTTATTGACCTTTTCTCTTCAATTTGTGATATATAAGACTTTGGCACTTAATGTGATATATAAGACTTTGGCCCTTAAATTAATTATTTACTTTTTAATAGACATTTCAAAATGGGAGGCATGAATTATTCGACCCCTTGTCTTTCCAAGCTCATAACTCCTCGAAAAATGTAATTCAAGCCCTAATTTTTTTCAATTAAAGGAACAAGGACCAAGGTTCCATTGAAAAAAAAAAAAGAAAAAACAAATAACGTGGTTTAAAAAAAATAGGTTTTAAACTTCAAACTTTACAGGTAAAATTCTAAAAAACACTACCTGTTTTTTGTTTTAAATTTGAATATATTATTTATTGACCTTTTCTCTTCAATTTGTGAGTAAATTAATTATTTACTTTTCGGTAAGTAAATTAATTATTTACTTTTTTAATAGAAACTTGAAAATGGGGATCCTGAATTTAAAAAGAAAAACGTTTGTCTAAAATATTATTTAAGATTATTTTAAAAGTTAATGAA
>NC_136526.1:50203886-50463886 GCF_053919585.1 Euprymna scolopes | reverse complement strand
ATAGAGAAATAGTCAACCACCTCAGCAGAAATAACCTTCTTAGTGACATGCAATATGGTTTCTGTTCTGCTAGATCTACAGCAGATGTGCTGACGGTTATATCTCATAGAATTAGCGAATCTCTTGACAAAGGCTTCCTTTCTAGGGCAATTGCTCTTGACATATCAAAGGCCTTCGACAAGGTATGGCATAAAGGCCTACTTCACAAGATTTCCAGCTACGGTATAACTGGAAATGTTTTCTCAATCATTAAATAATTTCTCTCTGATAGGCTCATAAGAGTAGTGGTCGATGGACAAAAATCAGACGCCTGCAGTATAAATGCTGGAGTCCCTCAAGGGTCCATCCTGGGCCCAACTCTCTTCCTGGTCTACATCAATGATCTCCCTAAACACATACTTAAATCATTCGTTGACATCTGCGCTGATGACACGACCATCTACGGCCACACATCAAAGGCTATAAATGACAAAGTTCTCTCTGATTCTCTTCTCTCTGATCTTGAGCGCGTGGTTCAGTGGGGGAAGACGTGGCTGGTTACCTTTAATGCATCTAAAACCAAACTCCTATCTTTACATCATCAACGCTCTGATTCCCATCTGGCATGAATTTAAATGAATGGCTCTCGTCTAGGAGAAGCCCCATGTTTTTTACCTTTACTCCTGATCTGAAATGGAACACGTACATCAAGTCTGTTGCCAAGGTCGCTGGAAAGATGGTGGGATCCTTCTACTGCTCCAGAAGATATCTCACTACTGATACAATTCTCTATCTATATAAAAGCCAAGTATGTCCAAGGATGGAATACTGCTGCCATATCTGGACAGGAGATGCTAAAAACAGCCTATCCTGCCTTGACAGAGTACAAAATAGACTTTGTGGCTTAGTGGGGGATGCCCTTTTCTCTTCCCTGCAACTTCTCTCCCACAGAAGAGACGTTGCGAGCCTATCTTTGTTTTATCGTTATTTCCACGGCAGGTACTCGTCTGAGCTGCAATCTCTGGTCCCCCCCTCGCCAATCTGTTACGAAAAACACCCATCTAGCTGAAACCACTGTCAAAAATTTTCCCCACTCTTTATCTGTGCCTAAATCAAAACGTAGATTCCATGAAAAAAGCTTCTTTCTTAGAACTGCACGCCTGTGGAACTCTGTTCCGTCTGCCTGCTTCCCACCTGATTACAACCTGGATGTCTTCAAGTCCAACATAAACAAATTCCTGAAGTAGACACTTTATTAAATCTCCACACTAACGTACTGTACATGCACTAATCCTTATCCCTGAGTGGCTTCGGGGCCTTGATAAGTGGTGACCACCTTGTAAAACAATAAATAAATAAATAAAAAATAAATTAAAAAAAACTTTATGAACACAAAATTCCTTTAATACTTTCAAGAAATTTTTTCTTCTAAAAAAAAAATGTAACATTATTTAAAATACATACATACATATATATATATATATATATATATTATTATTATTATTATTATTATTATTATTATTATAACTAGCGGGACCTGTGGAAATTCCGCAGCAGCATTTTTCTATGCAATATATTGTTGCTGGGCATGCTGTGAGCGTTCTATTCAGCATGAATGAAGTCACAATCATATTCTTGTTTTTTTTTATTAAAACTGTACTGCCCCCTTACGAAAATAATAACTTTGATATATTTCATGGGCTGATTATTTCATTACAAACACACCGGTCAATTAACTCATATTTTATCATTTTTCATAATTATTGAATATGTTACTATGTTTGACAATAATTTTGCATAATTTCAACCCACATTCTCGCCTCTCCCTTTACTAAAATAGTAAATTTGATATATTACACACAGACTAATCAATTAACCTCCATTTCATCGTTTTTCATAATTATTGGGTATGTTACTAATTTCGACAATCATTTCAGATAATTTATACCCACATTATCGCCCTCTCCTAAGAAAATAATTACTTTGAAATATTGTCCTGGCTTATTATTTTATTACAACACACTAATGCATGAACTCACATTTAATCATTTTTCATAATTCTTGGATATGTTACTTATTTCGACAATCATTTTTCATAATTTTAACTCACATTTTCGCCCTTCCCTCTTTACTAAATAATAACTTTGATATATTGTCTAGGCTGATTATTTCCTTACAAACGCGCCAATCAATTAACTAATATTTCATCATTTTTTCGTAATTCTTGGATATGTTACTAATTTCGACAATAATTTTTCATAATTTAAGCCCTCCTTATCTTCTTTCCCTTTACTTATATAATAACTTCGATATATTGTCCAGGCTGATTATTTTATTATAAATACACCAATCAATTAAATCACATTTCGTCATTTTTCGTAATTATTGGATATCTTACTAATTTCGACAATATTTTTTTTATAATTTAAACCATCCTCGTCCCCCTCTCTTACTAAAAAAATACTTTGATATATTTTCTGGGCTGATTATTCAATAAAAAAAACATAACTATCAATTAACTCACACTTCATCATTTTTCTTAATTCTTTGATATGTTACACATTTCGACAATTATTTTTAATATTTTTAACCCACATTATCAACCATCCACTACAAACATAATAACTTTGATATATTATCTGGGTGATTATTTCATTTCAGACACACCAAACAATTAACTCACATTTCATCATTTTTCATAATTCTTGGATATGTTACTTATGTCGACAATCATTTCTCATCATTTTAACCCACATCATCGCCCCACTTACTAAAATAATAACTTTGATATATTGTCCGGTCTAATTATTTCATTGCAAACACACTACTGCATTAAATAACATATCATTTTTCATAATTCTTGGATATGTTACCAATTTTGACAATTATTTTTCATAATTTAAACCATCCTTATCGCCCTCTCTTACATAATTACTTTGATATATTTCGTGGGCTGATTATTTTATTATAAACACACAATCGATTAACTCACATTTAATCTTTGTTAATAATTCTGGATATATTACTAATTTCGACAATAATTTTTGTAATTAAAAACCCACATTATGCCTCTCCCTCCTACATATAATATATTTGGTATAGTGTCTGGGCTTATTAAATCATTACAAACACACCAATCAAGTAACTCACATTTCACCATTTTTCATAATTCTTGGATATGTTCTAATTTCGACAACAATTTTCATAACTTTAACCCACTATGTCGCTCCTCCTTACTTAGATAATAACTTCAATATATTGCCTGGGCTGATTATTTCATTACAAACAAATAAATAAATTCTGGGTATTCTCATAGCATATATGTTTCATCTATCTTATCCAATCCCGGGTGACGTCGCATATTCTGCTAATATATATGGTTTACCAATCTAATTTGATCCCGGGCGACGCTGGGTATTTTGCTACTATATGTTTTCCACCTATCTCATTCAATATTGGGCGACGCTTTCTGAGAGTATATATTTGCACATCTCATTCAATCCCGGGACTGACTTCATGTCCGGCACCCAGTGTTGAAAATATACATTAAAAAAAGTAATGTTTTAATCGTAAACTATTTCAGCCATTTTCGGGTCTGACTTTATATCCCCAACCCACTGCTAAAAATATACATGAAATAATGTAATGTCTAAATAGTAAACTGTTTCAGCCATTTTCGGGATTGACTTTATATCCCAAACCCACTGCTAAACATATACATGAAATAATGTAATATCTAAATAGTAAACTGTTTCAGCCATTTCCGGGACCGACTTAATATCCCAAACCCATTTTCACCTATTCACAATGCCTCCCCACAGGACAGATTTAGACACTAGGAAGGTTTTTTTAACGTGGAGAAAAAATTGTCTTAGTCGTAAAGGATTTCTCTTCCACTGAGAGAGAATAAATTGAAATGTTGCACTTAAGAATAGATACTACACTTTGATCTTAGCCAAAAGGTCAAAAAAGACAAATCATTTTATTAGCTTTGCCTCAACAGCGACACCAATTTTTTTTTAATATTTCAATTTCCTTTTCAAGGGTGACAAGGTTTATTTGGAATATTCCACTTTCCTTTTTTAGGGATGCACAGCATGATAACGGACGGAGCGATAAGCGTAATAATATAATGATAATAATAACAACATTTTCCTTTACAGCTAATAAAACTTAAAAATTAAGGTAGTTTTTTTTTTTTCTTGTTATGCTTTCATCACCGACGCTCGGTTTAATTTCCTCAGCGACGCTCGGCGACGCTCAGCTTACTCCGGCTATTGACGTCATGTTCCGGGGAGAGCCAGCCGTACGCTGATTTACGTCCGTATCACTCTCTGCGTGAGTATCATAAATAATGATTGTAAAAGAATTTTTTTTTTTTAAGTTAAAATCATATTTAAGTAACACAATTCGATTGGCTATTAAAAGTGATACATTTTAGTTTATTTTAAAATTAAAAAAAAAATAATTAGATCTCCAGTTATTGCTATAAAATATTGATAGAATTTAAAAATTGAAATTATTGTAAAATAATTTAATTACTAAGTATTTAATAATTAAAATATTAGTATAGAAAAAATAATAAAAATAATTATTGTAAAAGAAGTTTTAAAAAGTTAAAATCATTTAAGTAACACAATTCGATTGCCTATTTATAGTGAACCATTTTACTTTATTTTAAAATTTAAAAAAAATTAATTAAATCTCCCAAAAAATCGAAAATGCAAGGAAGTCGACAAATTGTTGATCAGGTATTAACGCCGCAGGCAATATGACTAGGTGTATCAGAATTTTTGTAGGAATTTTTGACACCCCTAACATGAAACTGCGAATAAAATATTAAAAAAAAACTCTCTTTTAAAAGTGGGTTGTTTATTTTCTTTATGGATTATACTTCCAAAATAAACTATTAAAGTTGTTTTAAAAGTAATAGAATTTTTTTTTAAACAGTAATGAATTTTACGAACTCAATATTTTTCCATTTTGAAACTTTAAAAATCTATCAAAATTTTTCTATTGATTCTATTTTTACGATATTTTCACGGTCAATGTGAAATTTTATGCTTTTTCCAATAAACCGAATATAAAATTTTAGACAAACGTTTTTTTTAATTCACGCCCCCCTCCCATTTTCAAGTGTCTATTAAAAATGCTATGCATCACAAATTGAAGAGAAAAAGTCAATAAATAATGTATTAAAATTTAAAACAAAAAAAGTAGGGTTTTTTTTTAGAAATTTACCTGTAAAGTTCAAAGTTTAAAATCTTTTTTTTAAACCACGTTGTTTGTTTTTTCTTTTCTTTTTTTTTGTAATGAAACCTTGGTCCTTGCTCCTTTAAGTGAAAAAAAATTAGGGCTTGAATTACATTTTTCGAGTAGTTACAAGCTTGGAAAGACAGGGGGTCGAATAATTCACGCCTTCCATTTTGAAATGTCTATTAAAAAGTAAATAATTAATTTACTCACCAAAGTGTTATACATCACAAATTGAAGAGAAAAGGTCAATAAATAATATATTCAAATTTAAAACAAAAAAAGTAGTGTTTTTTTAGAAATTTACCTGTAAAGTCCAAAGTTTAAAATCTTTTATTAAAGAAAAACACGTTTTTTTTTCTTTCTTTTAATGAAACCTTGGTCCTTGCTTCTTTAATTGAAAAAAAATTACAGCTTGAATTACATTTTTCGAGGAGTTATAAGCTTGGAAAGACGGGCTGGAATTATTCACTATTTTTCACGACATTTCTGACACACCTAATGTATGACGTAAAATGGAATTAGTTAAAAAAATAAAATAAAAGACAAAAAAACTGCTTACTATTGTCAGTTTTAATATCGTTTCATTTAATATTTGTAATTATATTCATTTGTTTGTAAAAAAAAAATGTGTTTTCTACTATTCTCAATTTGGTACTTGTACAGTTTAATCAAGACATTAAAAAATGAAAATATCGGGGAAAAAAAGTTTAAATTGCACGTATCCGTTATGGAATGAAATTCTCCGAAAAAAAAATCACTTAATTTCATCAAGTAGTTTTTGTTTTACTGCGAAAAAAACAATTTGTTATGATACCGAGCAAAGGGTTCGATTTTTAGGAAGGAAAGCTAGTATTAAAGATGGGGAGGGAGTGTCGGTGCTTTAACTGGAGTTATCTGCCCGTGACGTTTTTAAACTCCAAACTAAAATTAAGAAAAAATCCAAGGTGTCTGCCTTCAACGTGCTCTCATAAAACGTGTTTTTCCGTTGTAAAAAAAAAACAACAAAAAAACAAAAAAAAAAAAAACTACTCGATCAAATTAAGAATTTTTTTCGGAGATCTTCAGTACAAAACAGATACGCACAATATAACCTTTTTTTTTTCAATATTTTCATTTTTTAATGTCTTGATTAAACTGTACAAGTACCGTCAATTTCAATATCGTTTCATTATCATTTCTAATTATCTTTTTGTTTATCATTTTATTTATAAAATTACGCGGAAGTGATTCAATAAAAAAAAGATATAAACTACTAAAAAATTTTTTTTTAATTCCTGTATTTAATAAAAATTATATTTAAACTTTAAAAATCTAGCAAAATTTCTCTATTGGTTAAATTTTTACAACATTTTCAGGGTAAATGTGAAATTTTATGCTCTTTCTAATAAACCGAATATAATATTTTAGACAAACGTTTTTTTTTAATTCACCCACCATTTTGAAATGTCTATTAAAATTTTAATAATTAATTTATGTGCAAAAGTTTTATATATCACAAATTGAACATAAAGGATCAATAAATAATATTTTGTAATTTAAAACAAAGAAAAAATAGTTTTTTTTTCGAAATTTACCTGTAAAATCCAATGTTTAAAACCTTTTTAAAAAAAAAAACGTTGATTTTTTTTTTAATGAAACCTATTAATCTTGTTATATTGCACAGAAAGTTTCGTTTTATTACGAAAATTATTTCTATTACATTCAATGTTTTTTTTAGATATTAAAAATAAAAAAAATCACTCCATAAAGTGGAAATAAAATATATTAACTCAAAAACTCGTGTATTTCTTTGAGAAAAGAAAAAAAAATTGAATGAAATGTTTTGTTTTTTTTTAAGGCAAAAAATTATAAGTAAAATTTGACTAGTTTTCCAGGATGAAGGCACAAATTTCTTCACGTGCAAGGCTAGAAGGCTAACGCGAACGTGTGGTTTTTACTTCGTTTTGTCCACGCATAGTTCAAAACAATAAAAAAAAAACTACTTCCGGTTTTCAATAAAAACGTAAAATCCTATACAAAAGATATACAACTGCGAAATTTTTTATTGGTTTCTATGACTATATGTTGTAAGAAATTCTCTTACTCGTTTTTGCCTATGGCAGAATGAAAGAGACTCAGAAAAGCAACAAAGGCTCACCTTAAATCCAAGACAAATTTTATTTACAAAAGGGTAAAAGAGGAGTCCATATTGCAAAAGAGTGCCCTCTTTAGCTTCTGCCAAAGGGCGGGTAGTTCTTGCCTAGAAAGGCGAAGGTAGTTGTAGTTCATGCCTTGAAAGGCGAAGGTAGTTTTCTTCTTGTGAAGATGCTGGTAGACTCGGCCGCTCGTAGAATTGGTTGAGGGTTCGCGAAATCCTTCCAGACTGTCGATACGAACAACGCATGTTCATAAAATAATATGCCCCCTTGTGGGCAAAGATAATGAAGTAATTATTCCGTAGAACATTTTAGCCTCTGGCTAGTATCCGCATTTAAATGAGCGGAGAAATAAATGGGGTAGAACCCTGCCTTAGTTCATTAGGCCTGGAGCGAGATTTCGCGTGTCAGCTTTGCTCGGCATCATATTGAAATCTGTTTTTTGAAACACAAATTCCCGCCAATTCTGAATCCGCCTTAGCAACTGAACAATGCAATACCGCTGGTCGAAATAATCGCGTGATTGTAAATCACGCGGTTATCGCCCTTGCATTCTGAAATTTCTAACAATGTTTAACGTTTATTCTATGAATACATTTTTAAAGTTTATTTCTATGGATAAATTTTTTAAGTTTATTTCTATGAATAAATTTTTAAAGTTTATTTCTTTGAATAAATTTTTAAAGTTTATTTATATGAATAAATTTTTAAAGTTTATTTCTATGAATAAATTTTTAAAGTTTATTACTATGAATAAATTTTTTAAGTTTATTTCTATGAATAAATTTTGAAAGTTTATTTCTATGGATAAATTTTTAAAGTTTATTTCTATGAATAAATTTTGAAAGTTTATTTCTATGAATAAATTTTTAAAGTTTATTACTATGAATAAATTTTTAAAGTTTATTTCTATGAATAAATTTTGAAAGTTTATTTCTATGGATAAATTTTTAAAGTTTATTTCTATGAATAAATTTTGAAAGTTTATTTCTATGAATAAATTTTTAAAGTTTATTTCTATGAATATATTTTTTAAATTTATTTCTATGAATAAATTTGGAAAGCTTATTTCTATAAATAAATTTTTAAAGTTCATTTATATATATGTTTTTTGAAAATTTATTTCTATGAATATATTTTGAAAATGTATTTCTATGAACATATTTTGAAAGTTTATTTCTATGAATAAATTCTGAAAGTTTATTTCTATGAATAAATTTTTAAAGTTTATTTCTTTGAATAAATTTTTAAAGTTTATTACTATGAATAAATTTTTAAAGTTTATTTCTATGAATACATTTTGAAAGTTTATTTCTATGGATAAATTTTTAAAGTTTATTTCTATGAATAAATTTTTAAAGTTTATTTCTATGGATAAATTTTGAAAGTTTATTTCTATGAATAAATTTTTAAAGTTTATTTCTATGAATAAATTTTTAAAGTTTATTACTATGAATAAATTTTTAAAGTTTATTTCTATGAATACATTTTGAAAGTTTATTTCTATGAATAAATTTTTAAAGTTTATTTCTATGAATATATTTTTTAAATTTATTTCTATGAATAAATTTGGAAAGCTTATTTATATAAATAAATTTTTAAAGTTCATTTATATATATGTTTTTTGAAAATTTATTTCTATGAATATATTTTGAAAATGTATTTCTATGAACATATTTTGAAAGTTTATTTCTATGAATAAATTTTTAAAGTTTATATCTATGAATAAATTTTTAAAGTTCATATATATTAATGTTTTGAACGTTTATTTCTATGAATATATTTTGAAAGTTTATTTCTATGAATAAATTTTGAAAGTTTATTTCTATAAATAAATTTTTAAAGTTTATTTCTATGAATAAATTTTTAAAGTTTATTTCTATGAATAAATTTGGAAAGTTCATTCATATAAATGTTTGAAAGTTTATTTCTATGAATAAATTTTGAAATTTAATTTCTATGAATAAATTTTGAAGGTTTATATAAATGTTTTGAAAGTTTTTTTCTATAATATATGTTTGAAGTTTATTTCTATGAATAAATTTTCCAAGTTTATTTCTATGAATATATTTTGAAAGTTTATTTCTATGAATATATGTTTAAAGTTTATTTCTATAAATATATTTTTAAAGTTTATTTCTATGAATAAATTTTGAAAGTTTATTTCTATGAATAAATTTAGAAAGTTTGTTTCTATGAATATATTTTGAAAGTTTATTTCTATAATTATATTTTGAAATTTTTTTTCTATAAATATATTTTTAAGTGTCTTTCTATGAATATATTTTTACAGTTACTTAATTTTCAAGAGAAATGATTATATCTGTAACTTTCAATATTGAATAAATAAAAGAACACACTTATATACGGATAACATAATTTTAAATCGAATTATCTTGCACAACGACTACATTTTACTAGTGTTTGCACTAAAATTCATTACAATATACTTTTTTGATCAGTAAAGTTTAAGGATTAAAGCAAAAATAAAAAAATTAGCAAGATTGGTGGGTGGTAGAAAAATAATGCAAAAAACGGTATTTTTCCTCATAAGGTTACAGTAGTGGAAAATTCCATGACAAGTTAACTGTTCCATCTGCCTGCTTCCCACCTGACTACAACCTGGATGTCTTCAAGTCCAATGTAAACAAATTCCTGATGAACCACCCCCTTTAGTAGACACTTCATTAAATCTCCACACTAACGTACTGTACTTGCAATAACCCTTATCCCTGAGTGGCTTCAGGGACTTGATAAGTGGTGACTACTGAGTAAAAAAAAAAACAAAAAAAAACGACGAGTTATGATCACATTACAGGATATTTCATCAGGTAACATGTCATGTAAAACCGTATGTGACAGAAGTGAGATCGATTTTGGCTTTATGATTGAACTGAAATATTTCAAAACCAAAGGTTAAAATTTTAAATGGTAAAAGATAGAAAGGAATAAAGTCTGGTTTAGTGGCGTGTGTTGATTGTCAATTATCCACTGTTATTGTGCAGTGTGCCCCACATGTAAGTCTGGTACATTTGCATCTTTATATGGTGGGCAAAAATCTTGCTGTTTTAGACCTGACTTTCTTAAGCCAATCATGGTTTTTTCCACCTAGTCCATAGTTTTTTATTAAAATGTTCAGGAGTAGTTGGGTAGAGATTGTAGACGCTATGTCTTTGAACTACTTGAATATTTTAGGTGTGTAGTAACCCATGGTGATGTTTGGGGGCATGCTTATATCTTAGACGAGGGTATTGTTCTGTTTTAAATTCATGGCGATGCCAAACTTGCTGCTACACTGGATATTTTGCGTTTTCACAGATGGTCCACTTGAGATTTTTATACTCTCCATTATGTTGCATTGTATAAAATCCGTCCCGAGCAGAAATTTCTTACTGAATGTCAGATGGCTCAGATTCTAGTGTGACTTCTCATGTTTCACTAAACTTGATTTTTGAGAAAAAGAATATTCACATATTTTACAAGAATATGGCTTTTCCCCAGTGTGAATTCTAATATGTTTCACTAAGCTGGATTTATCTGAACACGAATATTCACAAAATTCACAAGAATATGGCTTTTCCCCAGTGTGAGTTCTCATGTGTGTCACTAAATGTGATTTCTGGGAACAAGAATATTCACATATTTTACAAGCATATGGTTTTTCCTTAGAGTGAGTTCGCATATGTGTAACCAAAGTTGATTTAACAGAGCAAGAATATCCACATATTTTACAAGAATATGGTTTTTCCCCAGTGTGAATTCTCATATGTTTTACTAAATTTGATTTCTGGGAACAAGAATAATCACATAATTCACAGGAATGTGGCTTTTCTCCAGTGTGAGTTCTTATATGTGTCACTAAATCTGATTTAAAAGAAGTAGAATATTCACATACATTACAAGAATACATGTTTTCACCAGGAAAAATAAAGATCAATTCAAATTCAGCAAAGGCTTTGAACCAGGAACATCTGCAAATAAAAAGATTAAATTCAATTTTTTAGTAGCTGCATTCATATTCAGTTCGTTTATCATTTTACATATTTTACATATTACTAGATAAATTAACAAACTCTATACTAATATATTTTTCAAAGAACTTGGGAGAATTTGAATGCCTACGACGACACTATTTCCGACTGTACAAGGGTTTTTCAGGACAACTGGTATGAGATTATTTTCCCTACGAGTAAACTGACTAAATATTTATATCACATGGTATCCGTGGCCCAAATAAGATCTCCTCACTATGGTCAACTTAGACTAGCTTTTACATGGAATGGTGCACCTTCCCCAAGTGATGTTTCCTCAAGTAGAACATGAAGTTGGATACTCCACCAAGCTAGATGAATTCTTTTGGAAATCACAAGGACTAAGATGCCATTATAAAAATATACTATAAAATATAAAAATATTCAATTGGGGGGACAAATCTATGTTCTCAATTTTGTTATTAACTCATAACTTTAATAAAACATTCAGATATCTATGTATCGCATACAGAGTTAAAGTGTTATCCCCTTGATTTCGGAGAACCTCAACTGAAGTAAAATGAAAAAAGGGAAAGTTATATTCGTGCAAAATATGTGAGTATTCTTTTTCCCAGAAATCAGTAATAATGAAACGATTTTTTTAGAAATTTGTTTTATAACAATATATTTTCATATAATTGACATTAAAATATATTGAAAAAAATGATGCAGAACAATATATTTTAATGAAATTGATATATATATATATATATATATATATATATATATATATATATATATATATATATATATATCAGTTATATTAAATATACTGAGACTATTAACATCAAACAAGTATTTCTTCAATGTAGCTAGGAAAATACGAAGATGAGAAAATTATCCTAGAACAATATATCTATATATATATAGATATAGATATAGTCATCAGTTTAAGAACATCTGTACGATTGTTTATTTATGTAAGTAAAACTATTCTGCGATATGATACATTAATTAACTTTCTGACAAAATTATGTTCCAATGAAGGAGTATTTTTTATAGTTTTAAAGAAACTTCTAAGACTATATATATATATATATATATATATATATATGTGTGTGTGTGTGTGTGTGTGTGTGTGTATATATATATATATATATAGCAGCGTCCAGTAATCAAAGACTCATGGTAAAAAAAAAGAAAATTATATAATCGATATATATATATATATATATATATATATGTGTGTGTGTGTGTGTATATATATATATATATATATATATATATATATAGCAGCGTCCAGTAATCAAAGACTTATGGCAAAAAAAAAGAAAATTATATAATCGATATATATATATATATGTGTGTGTGTGTGTGTATGTGTATATATATTTATATCTGTATTATATAATTTTCTTATTTTTTTTTTACATGAGTCTTTGATTGCTGGATGTTGCTTTGTTGGCATTTGAGTTTATTGTCAGCTTGGAGAAGAAAAAAAGATAATAAGAAAAGAACCGGTGCTGCTTGAGTAATAAGTGAACGTTTCATGGGAAAAAGAAAGACAACATTTGACTCGCGTGTGTTTTTTGTTCTTAACTTAAAATAATTTGCATAATTAAAATAGGAATTGATTCTCTTAAAATATCATTAGGTAATGAAAAACCAGCCAATCTTTGAAAATGTGTTTCTTATATGAAACGGTCATCGAAATATTTCAATCAAAAAATAATTCCTCTGAAGAGTTGATGCTTGAATAACTAATTGCAAAAGTGCAAGTAAAAAATCTCCCTTTTCTATTGATAATAATCCCACTATTATAATTTTTATAGTGATATCAAAAAAAGAGAAACTGGCATTTATGCAAAGTTCACAACTTCCGACGTTCAAACACTCTGGATTGTCTAATGTCTACGCCAGAATAGTGAATTTATTAGTTATTAATTCCCTTCATTCCAATGGCAATTGTTTGGTGGCCTGGAAGTAAAGGCTTAGCTAATGAAGATGAAAGTGACTTTGTGCCTGCATCTCCTGATCAGCAGATTGTGTAAGTATGAAGCACTAGTGTCTCTAGGTATAAGAAATAATTATTATTTTATTGTAATCGCAAGTGGCGACTAATTTGAACAATTAAAATATTTTTCAAACATAACTCAATCCGAAAATTATTGACTATTTTAACATATGTTTTGTGTCATATAACTATGTAAGAAAAAGGTGTTAATTAATACAGTTTTAGTATACTAATAATAACAAGCATAATAATATATAGATTTAAAGTATGTTTACAAATATGATGATAACGGTCGAAGCGACAAGCCTAATAATATATAAATATTGTTAAGATTCCGAATATAATAATTTTACATAGTGGTCTTTAAATAGAAACGCATTGATAATGTGTATGTAATGTTTAGAGTAATAGCAAAGAAATGTTTCCATATTTGTGGAAGCATCAGTCAAAAAGGTTCATAATAAAATGTTCACCAATTTCAGGACAGAATAGGGCTTAAGTGATAACAGCATTAGTTTTTGAGACTCGATTTTGGGGGGTTGGTGTACTAAACAAATCTTCGTCAACTCTTTTCGTTTTTTTACGTTGTTTCGACATTTTTTGCCATTCATGTTTTTTTTAGGTTTTCAGTATTTTGTTCATTGAAAAAAAAATGATAAAAATAACACAAATATAAAGTGCATCGACAAAGTTTTAATGTTGGTGAATTTAAAAGCAAAATTAATTTTATTAATCTAGCAATGTTTTGCACAAGTATTTTTTTCAATTTTAGTAATTAAAATGTGTACAAAATGTCTCTAACAATTTGATAACTTTATTAAAATTAGATGGATATAATTATGGAATTAGTCTCTGAAACACATTCCTCTTAAAAAATGTGTTGTTAAAAAAAAGAAAAACAACAATATACCTCTATATTATTTAATTAGAATTCATTATTGAGATGAGTATTATTAATTTATTTATTGCGGACTATTATCCTCATCTTTTCTTAGTTATTGTTCCATGGTGCAGTGGATAGACATTGAATCTCTACAGTTCCAGGTGAAAATTGTCTGAAGATAGCGGTTTCAATCCTACCCAAAGCCGGCCAGAGGCTTACTTGGCCAATACGTGGTGAGATGACAACAACTATGGATGGCAGTAATTGCTGAAAATGCAGTTAGGAGATTCAGAGTTCCAATCCTGTTGCAGTTACCACTTGACGAACGCTAGAGGAATAGTTGGCCGAAACATTGTGAAACAACAACTAATAAAAGATGAGGGTAATTGTCCGCAATAAATAAATAATAAGCCTATTTATACTTTTTGAATTTGAGGCGGTAAGTTTGGGAAAAAGAGTTATAAATAAAAAACAGAAAAAATACTGTTAGAAACTCGCTCAATATATGTTACTGTGACATAAGCTGACATATATTGGGCGGGATTTAAAAGTATTTTGACTGTTTTTTTATTTATAATTCATTTTCCCAAACTTACCATCTCCAAGAGATAGTTGGCCGCCATTTTGAATTTTCCAATACATCGGTAAACACTGTATGTTTTTCGAGCTGAATAAACATGTTACATTAAATATAAACACTAAAAACATATCCAGTTGGGTAGAAAAGTAACTTATCTTGCCTTTGATAACATTTATTTGTTCTATATTTGTTTTGTGACAACTTTTTCGAATCTATGTGTACAGTAAAACAAACCCAAATAAAGATTATCGTCAATAAACTGTCTTTAATCAAATTTTTGTAGAAACTTTTTACAACGTTGCGTTGGTCATGTCATTTACGCTCATTCCAAGGTTTTTAGAAAGTTATTGAACGCAACTTTTTAGAAAGGTGTTACAAAATTGCGCCATACTTGAACCGAAAGTAGCTTGGTAATCTGGAAGAAAGAGAGAGCCTGTTTCCTCCGTTTGACTATAGGTGGCGTTACTGTCTATCCACTCAGTTATGGAAGCACAAAATCTATATAATGGTACCCTTGAAATAAAAATAAATGTTTTTGTTATATTTTAATTTTAAACATTTTTTTTTTTTGCAAACATATTTAAGTTTTATTTTTTCAAACACATTTACATTTTGTTGCTTGTTTATTGTCAAACATTTACGTTTTTTGTTTTACATTTCTAAGAGAACATCCTTTAAAGAACACTCAAGATGTCACTTAGTGGTAAAATGTTATCAAAAATTGCATCCATTATGTGGTTTGGCAAGGGTTAATTGGCGGCAAATATCATAAGAGATTGCTTATTTTTACAAAATAAAAAAATTTAAAAAAATATATTTGAAAAAAAAAATGACAACAAAAAAATATGTTTGCAAAAAAAGAAAAAAAACGTAACTGTGTTTGAAAAAACAAAAAAGAAACGTAAATGTTTCCAAAACAAACAAAAATAAAATAAATATGAAAAATGAAAAAAAAAACGTAATGTTTGAAAATAAACAAGCAACAAAACGTAAATATGTTTGAAAAAAAATAAAAATATGTTTGCATAAACAAAAACAAAAAAAACGTAAATATGTTTGCAAAACTAAAAAAAAAACAACTTAAATATGTTTGAAAAAAAAAACGTAAATATGTTTGAAACAAAAACATGTTTGCAATTAAAATATAACAAAAACATTTATTTTTATTTCAAGGGTGCCATTATATAGATTTTGTGCTTCCATAACTGGGCGGACAGAGTAACGCCACCTATAGTTAAACGGAGGAAACAGGCTCTCTCTTTCTTCCAGATTACCGCTAAGTATTGGTCGTGATTGTCTTTTTTTATATACCGTTCAAACGAAATAAAAAATAAATAAATAAATAAATAAGTGTTAACACGTTTTCTACGTAAGTGAATTTATTTTTACTCCAAAACTTTCATTATGTCATAATCTTAAAAATAAATAATATAATCGACTAGAAACTATTTAAACGAATTTTCGTAGAAACTTTTTACGGCTGGGATTCATAATTTAACCTCATTTAAACGTTTAAAATTGTTAAAAGGGTTTTTGAATTTTTTTTTTTTTTTTAAGTATTACAAAAATCTTACCTTTCATTCCAGAAAATTCAATGGAAAAAAAAAAAAACAAAAAAAAAAAACAGGATGAATTATTTTTCTTTTGTGTTCAAAGCAGAAAATTTTTTTTGTTTAAGATTTCTTTAGTAAATTAATACTTTTTGTTTTGTGTGTCCAATTCATTAAGAAATAAAATATATGAAACTATAAAAGAATCAAAATTAAAAGATTAAAAAGTAATTTTTTTTTAAAAAGAAAATCAACTGCTAAAGAACAATGAAATTAGGTCATCGTAAGGCGGTGTAATCATTATTTCGTTCCTCGTGTAAAAATGCTCCTTCATAAATTAAATGTGGCCAATTCTTTTCTGATCAAGTTTAGATTGATTTATCAATGCATAAGGCTAAAAGTCTATACATTAATACCATAGTGTGTGTGTGTGTGTGTGTGTGTGTGTGTGTGTGTGTGTGTGTGTGTTATTTTCTGTGTCACACTTACATCCGGGTCGTTTAATTTTTATGTACTTCCATTTCTTGTCATAAATAATTTTACTTAGAATTCTTCATTCGTTTGTTCTTTCGGTTTCGATTATAACTGATGGGACTCCAGTAATCGATTTTTTTTCAATTTTTATAGATAATTTTATTAAGAATTCTTCATAGGTTTTGGTTTCGGTTTCGATTATGACTGAAGGAACTCGAGTTATACATCTATTTTTTTCATAAGTTTTTATTCCGATTTCGATTCAAGCTAATGCACCCAAGTCGTATGGATATATGATTTATTTTTTAAATCACAACTTAATAATATATAAAAATCCATAGAACATCAACTCTATAATAATATATATGAAATCTGCAAGAATTAAAATATATTTAAGCGTACTTTGCAACCGGGCTTTGCCGGGCGTTCGTGCTAGCTTAGATAAATACTTTTTCAGTTTTAACAAAAAAGTTACAATATCAGAGCATCTCCATTTACACTGAACATCTACAAAATGCCAACCTCAATATATTACATATGAGTCCCCCTGTGGACTTTCCACGGATCCCACTAGTAAAGTATTAATACGAATTAAACAAGCGCCGAACACACGAGGACAAAATTATTAAAAAGAAATTCAGTTGCTGCGTCATTGTCTCAAGTCATAGACATATGGTAACCAGCATTTCATCACTACACTTATGAGAAGTTTAGTCGACCCATGGACAGGTAGACACATAAAAGGGCTGATATTTAGATAGTCACTAAAGAAGGGTAAAAATTTGGCAACTGTAGCAATAACACTGACCATTCTAATTTGTGTTTTGAGTGGATTATCGACACCGCTGTAAACGAATCTTGCATTTAAACCAGTCACAAACTTACCATTTGCATGGTATTAATTCCTGGACCTATTTTGCGCCATTTTTTCGCGTTCGTTAATGCTTGTCTTACATGATGCGTTTGCATAATAAAGTGACTTGTCACATCGTGGAGAAATCTTTAGCGGACATTTGAAATAAGAAAGGTTTTGGTGCTTATGTATTTTTGGTACCACTCTATTTTTAAATAGTTTTTTTCAGGTTAAATTCAAGTTTCGCAATATCTTTTTTTTATTAAATTGTTAGATGGAAGCACAGAATAGTTACAAAACACCCTGCGCTCCCCATGTTTAGCATGGCTTTCAAAATAATAACGTTATTATTTCAGCATGGTACCAAAAATACATAAGTACCAACTTTTCAAAAAAAAAAAACAAAAAAAAAAATGCGGTTCATTTTATTTTGTGTGTTGTTACGTAGTTTTTGGTACTTTTTAATTGATTTAAAAGATAAAGTTTTCACGAGCTGTTTATGGAAACATTTTTTTGTTTTTTTGTTCTTTTTTTGGAGGGGAGTTGTTCAATTATCGAACGTAAATTTTTTAACAGATGCTTCTGCAGTTTAATTAACCGTTTTTCAGTCAGTAACGTGTTGACATTAACCAGGCAGAAGAACCGTTTAATATTTCACACAAATTATGTTTACATGAAGAAGGGGTGAAAGGGGCGAGGGGTGTTGTAGTGACCGCATTAAACAGCACTAAAAATGAACCACATTTTGTTTTTTGAAAACTTGTTATTCTAAATGTTTGCTGAGAGATTTCTCCTCGATGTGACAAGTCACTTTACTATGTGCGTGTGCGTGAATGCATCATGTAATAAAAAGGTTAACAAAGGCAGTGAAATGGCACAAAATAGTCCCAGGGTTATGGGGTTAATACCATGCAAACGGTGAAACTGTAACACAATGATTTTGTAAGGCAAGAGAAATATTGGTGACTCCGAAACTCTTGTCAGCAAAGGAAAACTTTACTAGTGGCGTCCTCATTGTAACTCCTTGAAGACGTCAGCCTTTGGAATAGCAACATGTTCAGGCAGAGTTATTTCCCTTATCCCACAACTTCTAATGGGATTAAATATAGGCTTTTAACCCAGAGACTGTGGAGCAGTCATTTCTTCGGTTTTAACCATTTTTTTTTTCACAATGTCGATTCAGTCCCATGTATCCTTTTAATTGTTGGTTGGTTGTTTTTTGTTTTACGGCAGGTCAGCCAGTTTTAGGTTATTTAATGCCGAATCCAAATATTTTGAAGAAAATTTTTTTTAATAGAATATATTTGTTGTTTTCAAGTCAGTTTCTATTCAACCCATAGTTGGGACCCTAACAGGTACTATCACTCTGGGTCAGAGTGGACCTGAGCGCAATGGCAATTAAAGGGTGGCTCCACACTCCCTAAAGTCCGCAAGTTGGGGCCTCACCACTGGATATAGTTTAAGGTCATATCCAGGACTATCTTTTTAGTGCATTGTGTAAATATTGTAAGTGAAGACAAAACATGAATAATGCGAAGGAATGAAAAACAAACAATAAATAATGATGAACCGGAACTGTGAAGAATAGATGAAATAGTATTGTTAGACAATTAAAGAATAAAAAGGAATATCATTTTCCTGCCAGTACACGCTTCGAAAGGAAATATTTTGGGGGATGGCTCTATATTGCCTTAGGAAGTGAGATAAATGTGTTTTCTAGTTGTGACGGTCCACAATGGTAGAAATCTTTTTAAATATGCATAAAGTGCTTAATTTACCTCACGAAATAGTCATGTGATTTTTCTATATTTGAAACCTGAATTAATGGAAAAGTCCTTGAAATATGGGTTTACTATTGGACTTTATAATGGTTGGATACCCCTGTTTGGCGAAAAATCATGTTCTAACGAGAGATGACTGCATTTGCCAACAGAAAGAGGCGCATTTCAACTTCAGGAAATCTGCTACAGTCATTACGTGTGACTAGCAGAGCCTTTCCAGATGCAAAAGGACCTGAAAAATGAACTGAAATTTCAGTCGAAGGAGCAGTTAGGAGAGAGATCGAGTGTGTTGGTTCAAAGTGTGTGTCTTGAGTTTGAGGCTTTGTGGCGAATGCAGCCATGTAGTGTTTCAGCCCCTAACTTGTTCATTCCTAGGAACCAGACCATTTCTCTTATTGTTTTGTCTTAACAATGCTTTTATGTGCGTGATGTGCTATGCTGACTTTCCTTTCTCTCAATTTGGAAGAAATCACAAGATGGTGTCCTCGAAAGAGGAGACCACTATGAACTGATAGTTTATCTTTAAATGAAGGAACACGTGAAAGCTGAGGATCAGTTCATCGTCCATCTTTAATGACAGCTTCACTTTCTGTAAAAGAGGGCCTTCCTTTTTAGCTTATTTTATGGGGTGATAGCTATGGCTGTAGTGCTTTGTATCACATGCCTTCTAGAAGCATCTGCTGTATTGTCTTTTGATGGTAATTGGTGTGGGTGGCGACAGGTCATCTTCAGGGCTCAGATAGTTTTTCCTAGGCTAGTATATCAAACTGTATTGATATGACATGAGTTCAATCCTGGTTGTTGTTGATTTGAGGCTCTTCACGATCTCAAGAAATGGTCTGTGGAAACGTTCGACTGCATACACAACAGCAAATATTTTTGGTCCAGGAAAGTATCGCTGTTCTAAATCCATAAAGGTAAGATTTGCATAGCATAATACTTTCCCAATTTCTATAGGAACTGCACCGTCTGCAAGATTGTTGGTGTCTTTATTTTGGTTAAAGGACAAACTTCAGCTTCTGCCTAAGAATGATTGACCTTCACTAATGTTATTGGGGATTTGCATTTCGTTATAGGTAGAGTGATATTCTCTTTTCTCTGAAAATCTGCCCCCAAGAGATTAGTTCTTGCACAGAGAAAAACTATCTTTTAACCTAAGAAGCCTGTCTTTTAACCTAAGAAGATACACATTTTAGTAACATTTGAGTCAGAATCTCCAGTCAGTATTTTCAACATCGAACATGGAAGCCAGGCTAAGTAGCCTCGCTGAATATGAGTCCGTAGTTTCATCTGGGCTTTGCATGGCCTATCGAAATTTGAAATAGTATGACGTGTGTATTGACCGACTTTATTTCAACTGAAAGTGCTCAACGATAAGAAACGGGTTTCTTAAAAGGGTTATTAGAGGGGCTGACATAATTATTTACTATAATAATTATTGAGTAATTACAGAAACAAGTGTTTTCAGGAATCATCAACATTTGGTTCTGGATAATGGAGTCAGAGATGGCTTCGTTCCTTGGTTCGGATCTATCGACTATTGTTAATTGTGACACCTGCACTGATGATTCCTGAAAGGATGAAACACTTGTGTCTGTAAAAATATATTTTCTGATAATATATACTAATCCTTATTTAAGAAGCTCAATGTAATTACAGAGCAATATGGAGAATCAATGACAAGAAACTACATCCCAAAATTCAGTCGGTGAATCTATTATGCCCTTAACTCATCAGAAGAAATAGCAACAATCAACCCTCCAAAAGGAAATGAAGTGTGATTTGACATGATTAAAATGAAGTGATTGATTTTGCAGATACTGTCACGAATTGTGAAAGTCAATTGGATAAAAGGAATACATTATAAGATGGTCAACATCATGAATTTTCGAATATTGTTTTTGGTCATTTATTCTCTCTCTCTTATATATATATATATATATATATATATATATATATATATATATATATATATATCCATTCTATTTTTCCCCCCAAAAAATATATGTGTTCAATCGTTATTATTTAAAAAAAAAAAAAATGATCTACACGTTTTCATACAATAGTTTTGAAAATCCTTACGGTACGGGCAAAAATGTGCAGCCAAAAATGTGCGGGGACCTCATTTTGAAAGCCGATTTATCATATTGTTTTGTAGGTTTCCGATTACCTTTTGATTGTATTTGAAAGATTAAAGACTAAAGTTAATTTCCTAAAGGAAAAAAATATTTGTACACATGAAAAAAAAAATTATAAAAAATGTTTTCACGGCGAGCTAACCAATTCAGCTAAATTTTGAAGTTAAATAAATGCATTATAAAAATCCTTTAAACCATAAATATTAGTTTTCTCGGTCTATTTCAAAGATAATTCGTAAAATACAGTCCTAAGATATTGAATTAAATTTAAAAGTAAAACACCTTGTTTGTGCAAAAATAACTTTTAGCCCTCAAAAAGCAAGTAATTTACCGTTCGCCAAAAACGCAACAAACTAAAATTTTGTAAACACGATTAAAAGGAGGCCCAAAATTTCAGCCAATCAAAACGCTGTTTTAAAATGAAGTCATGATAGTAAAAGAAGGTAGAGGTGTTAGATTTCTTCTCCCCCCTGACGTGCATCCATACATTCCTATTCTGAATGTTTGTATCAGTTTTGATCATTTTTTAATTCAATTATTTTTTATGTTCCTGGTTTTAAATTTTTTTTTTATTGTTGTTCGAGATTATACAAAAATTATATTACGCGAAAAGTTTCACATTCTTGCGAGCTAGGAAATTATTAAAATCTTGCATATAAACATTATGAAAAATCTGTAATTTAAAAAGAAAAAAAGTAGAAATATCTTTGCTATTATAATTTGTTTGTGTGAAAATATTAAATAAACAATTATCGGTAGTTCGAGAAATTCATTTTTCTTCGAGTTATATCGAATTCATTAATATAGATTCGGGGGGGGGGGTTCGTACTGTTCCTGTAATTTTTTATTATTGCTACAAGTTACGATGCTTTATTTATATAAAAAAAAGCAAAACTAAATTCTTGCGTTTTTTTTTTTGTTTTTTTTTACTACTGAAAACCATAACTTTAGTAAAGGTATTTGGTACTTCTACACTTTATCGCCGAAACTGGAGACATCATTTTATTTCGCGCACCTGCTGTTGAAATCCAAGGGGGAAATCAGTATTTTAAACGATGCCCGAAGTCATGCTTCGACGAAGCAACAAAAAACTTAAACTGGAGAAGGGTTGCTTCCGGAAAGAATAGATTAACCTAAAATTAAATGAAAAACTTTAATTAAATCGAAAAATTTCCAATTAAACAATTATGGATATATGTTCTCTTTCACTTTCTTTGTTTACTATTTTTTAGTTCTTTCTGGAAGTTTATTTAGCTTAATTTTTTATTTCTGACTTCGGCCATAGTTTAAAATACTGATTTCTCCCCTGATTCTAATCGACAGGTGCTCGAAATAAAATGGCGTCTCCAGTTTCGGCGATAAATTGTAGAAGCCCCAGGTATTTTTTGTTTAAACAAAATAATGCATTTTCACTAAGATTTAAATAAAACTAATCAGTTAATTATATTCCGCGATCATTCTTGGATAAATACTGAAAGTTTCATTGAAATTGGTTAATTCCTGATTTTTGGTGAATTTTTAAGTTACGGCAAGCAGGCAGGGGTCAAAATGTTTATACATTTTGAGCATCGGCATTCATTTGGACCGTATTAATTTATGTCCTTTTATTTTTGTCGCCGGATGTAATTTTGTAAAATGCTTCAGCTTGCAAGAAACATGACAGAACACAAACGTATAATTAATAACAACCTGATCGCTGAGTAAAACTATCTCGTACGCTTTTCTATGTACCTCAGTGTTATCGTTTCAGGGTAGATAACTCTTTTGGGAGTTATGTCCCTTTAATTACATTACAACTTCAAGACCTTGTGTCTATTTTATTCACTCAACAGTCTCTCTCTATAAAGACATGAGTTCTTTAAACTTTTCTAAATAAACAGGCCCTGTTAGTGGGGCATTAGAATACACCGACTGTCCCCCCCCCATGCAGAGGGTAAAAGTCCCTCAATGGGGGTCCTGGATATGACCTTAAACTATATCCAGTGGTGTGGTGAGGCCGAGGCCCTAGCTTGCGAGCTTTGGGGAGTGTGGAGCCACCTTTTAATTACCATCGCTCCCAGGTCCACTCTGACCCAGAGTGGTAGTACCTGTTAGGGTTCCAACTATGGGTCAAATAGAAACCGACTTGAAAACAAACAAATATATTCTTTTAAAAATATTTCTTCAAAATCTTTGGATTCAGCATTAAATAACCCGAAAAGGGTTGATATGCCGCAAAACAAAAACAACCAACCAACCAACAACTAAATAAACATTTCTTGATTGAAAATTACTTTTATATTCTTTAAAAATTATAGTTCTATAAATGTTTTGTCATTTAATCATTTTTTCTTTGTTATTTTATTTACAAAGCACTCTTGAAGTATTTAGTTAGCACTTGCTATTTCTCCCGGTATTTTTATTCTATTTTATTTTATTTTTTGTACCTTGATACGCAAAATTTAAGTCCTCCATTGGGTACGTCAAAAGTTGCTAGGTATCATGTCTGAATATGTTTCTACAAAAGAAAAAAAAAGGGTTATCTTTAGATTTTTCTCGTTTTTTTTTTTTTTTTTTTTTTTTTTTTTTTTTACATTTCTCTCTCTCTCTCTCTTTTTTTTTTTTTTTTTTTTTTTTTTACATTTTTATCCAGCAAAGAAACAAGGGGTTTGTATTACTGTACACATAGATTCGAAAAAGTTGTCAAAAAACAAATATATAACAAATAAATGTTATCAAAGGCAAGATAAGTTACTTTTCTACCAAACTGGATATATTTTTCGTGTTTTTATTCAATGTAACAGGTTTATTCAGCTCGAAAACCATACAGTGTTTACTGATGTATTGGAACATTCAAGATGGCGTCTTATTCTCTCTTTAACACGGTAAGTTTGGGAAAAGATGTTATAAATAAAAAAAAAACGGATAAAATACTGTTAAAAACTCGCTCAATATATGTTACCGGGACATAGGTTGACATATATTCGGCGGGTTTTTAATAGTATTTTGTATAGTTTTTTTTTTTTTATTATTTATTTATAACACCTTTTTCCATACTTACGGTATTAAATAGGGTGTGAGACGCCATCTTGAATTTTTTTTACATCGTTAAACACTGTATGTTTTTCGAGCTGAATAAACATGTTACATTGAATAAAAACACAAAAAATATATCCAGTTAGGTAGAAAAGTAACTTATCTTATCTTTGATGACATTTACTTGTTATATGTTTGTTTTTTGACAACTTTTTCGAATCTATGTGTACAGTAATACAAACCCAAAAAAAAGTTGTTGTTTTTTTTTTACGGCATATGTTCCCTAACAACTTTTAACGTACCAAAATGGTGGTCTGTAATTTGGCACAGTGACATACTGGTGTACTGAAAAAAAAAAGGGGGGTTTATCACCATTTTCACAAAATACCTCAAGTTTTAACGAATCTTATATTACTTTCTTTTATTCAATGTCAAGGTCGTTTACATGTCAGCAACATAAATACACAATCTTTTCACCGAGAACAAATTGAAAGAAAAACTTCCTCGATTTCAAACCAAATCTCTTCAACAAATACAACGATATTTTTAATCAAATCAAATTGTTTTGTCTTTAATTCAACGGATGAAAACAAATACAAATTACGATGTGAAGAGTTTTCTCCCCCTACATGACTAGCCATTTATAAAAAAAATGCCAATGAATTCTTTTTTTTTTTTTTTCATATGTTAATATTATGAAATAGTTTTAAATTAATATAAATTGAATTTAGGTAATCTCCAAAAGTCACGTGATCGGATCACGTGACTCTTCTGGCGGCCATGTTGTAAGTCCTAACGGTATTTTTGGAGATTACCTGAATTTATTTAAGGCGATCCATAAGTTACTCTTCTACCTTTCTGGGAAGGTTTCTAGTGGTTTTACTCACTTTAAAACGTGTAATCGCTTCGAAAATCATACAATTGTTTTTAAAAAGAAAAATGTCGGTATGTTTGTAACTTATCTTGCCTTAGATAACATTTATTTGTTATATATTTGTTTTTTGACAACTTTTTCGAATCTATGTGTACAGTAAAACAAACTCGTTATGTAAATTAATTACAGTTAAAATGTTATAAAAAACAAAAAAATTGAAGTTTTAAATATATTTCAAAGAAATCAATTACGCCCCGTGCTAAAATATTGATAATTCACCAATCGTAAAAAAAAACAAAAACAAAAGAACACTGGCGTGAAAAATGCTTACTTTAAAATATTTTAAAATACTCAGTGAAAAGTTTTATTTATTATTAAAAGAACGGACTGAAAAATATTATATAAAAATTGGGGTTTGTATTACTGTACACATAGATTCGAAAAAGTTGTCAAAAAACAAATATATAACAAATAAATGTTATCAAAGGTAAGATAAGTTACTTTTCTACCTAACTGGATATGTTTTCAGTGTTTTTATTTAATGTAACATGTTTATTCATCTCGAAAAAACATACTGTGTTTACCGATGTATTATAAAATTCAAAATGGCGCCCGACTCTCTCTTTAACAGGGTAAGTTTGAGAAAAGGTGCTATAAATATAAAACTAGACAAAATGCTGTTAAAAACTCGATCAATATATATTCCCGTGACATAGGTTGACATATATTCCGTGGGTTTTTAATAGTATTTTGTATAGTTTATTATTTATAACACCTTTTCCCGAACTTATGTAAAAGAGTGAATTATTTATTTTTATTTCTTTCACCTTATTTTTTTTATTTCTTTCACCTTATCTATTTTTATTTCTTTCACTTTATTGTTTTTTTTTCTTTCACTTTATTTTTTTATTTCTTTCACCATCTCTTTTATATTTCTTTCACTTTATCTATTTTTATTTCTTTCACTTTATTTATTTTTATTTCTTTCACCTTATCTATTTTTATTTCTTTCACGTTATTTATTTTTATTTCTTTCACGTTATTTATTTTTATTTCTTTCACCTTATTTATTTTTATTTCTTTCACGTTATTTATTTTTATTTCTTTCACGTTATTTATTTTTATTTCTTTCACCTTATTTATTTTTATTTCTTTCACGTTATTTATTTTTATTTCTCTCACCTTATTTATTTTTATTTCTTTCACGTTATTTATTTTTATTTCTTTCACCTTATCTATTTTTATTTCTTTCACGTTATTTATTTTTATTTCTTTCACCTTATCTATTTTTATTTCTTTCACGTTATTTATTTTTATTTCTTTTACCTTATCTATTTTTTTATTTCTTTCACGTTATTTATTTTTATTTCTTTCACGTTATTTATTTTTATTTCTTTCACGTTATTTATTTTTATTTCTTTCACCTTATTTATTTTTATTTCTTTCACGTTATTTATTTTTATTTCTTTCAACTTATCTATTTTTATTTCTTTCACGTTATTTATTTTTATTTCTTTCACCTTATTTATTTTTATTTCTTTCACGTTATTTATTTTTATTTCTTTCAACTTATCTATTTTTATTTCTTTCACATTATTTATTTTTTATTTCTTTCACGTTATTTATTTTTATTTCTTTTAACTTATCTATTTTTTTATTTCTTTCACGTTATTTATTTTTATTTCTTTCACCTTATTTATTTTTATTTCTTTCACGTTATTTATTTTTATTTCTTTCACCTTATTTATTTTTATTTCTTTCACCTTATTTATTTTTATTTCTTTCACGTTATTTATTTTTATTTCTTTCAACTTATCTATTTTTATTTCTTTCACATTATTTATTTTTTATTTCTTTCACGTTATTTATTTTTATTTCTTTCAACTTATCTATTTTTATTTCTTTCACGTTATTTATTTTTATTTCTTTTACCTTATCTATTTTTTTATTTCTTTCACGTTATTTATTTTTATTTCTTTCCCGTTATTTATTTTTATTTCTTTCACGTTATTTATTTTTATTTTTTTCACCTTATTTATTTTTATTTCTTTCACGTTATTTATTTTTATTTCTTTCACCTTATTTATTTTTATTTCTTTCACGTTATTTATTTTTATTTCTTTCACCTTATTTATTTTTATTTCTTTCACGTTATTTATTTTTATTTCTTTCACGTTATTTATTTTTATTTCTTTCACCTTATTTATTTTTATTTCTTTCACCTTATCTATTTTTATTTCTTTCACCTTATCTATTTTTATTTCTTTCACCTTATTTATTTTTATTTCTTTCACGTTATTTATTTTTATTTCTTTCACGTTATTTATTTTTATTTCTTTCACGTTATCTACTTTTATTTCTTTCACGTTATTTATTTTTATTTCTTTCACCTTATCTATTTTTATTTCTTTTACCTTATTTATTTTTATTTCTTTCACCTTATCTATTTTTATTTCTTTCACCTTATTTATTTTTATTTCTTTCACCTTATCTATTTTTATTTCTTTCACCTTATTTATTTTTATTTATTTCACGTTATTTATTTTTATTTCTTTCACGTTATTTATTTTTATTTCTTTCACGTTATTTATTTTTATTTCTTTCACCTTATTTATTTTTATTTCTTTCACGTTATTTATTTTTATTTCTTTCACCTTATTTATTTTTATTTCTTTCACCTTATTTATTTTTATTTCTTTCACCTTATTTATTTTTATTTCTTTCACCTTATTTATTTTTATTTCTTTCACGTGATTTATTTTTTATTTCTTTCACGTTATTTATTTTTATTTCTTTCACGTTATTTATTTTTATTTCTTTCACGTGATTTATTTTTTATTTCTTTCACCTTATTTATTTTTATTTCTTTCACGTGATTTATTTTTTATTTCTTTCACGTTATTTATTTTTTATTTCTTTCACGTGATTTATTTTTTATTTCTTTCACCTTATTTTTTAAATTTCTTTCACGTTATTTATTTTTATTTCTTTCAACTTATCTATTTTTATTTCTTTCACTTTATTTATTTTTGTTTCTTTTACCTTATCTATTTTTTTATTTCTTTCACGTTATTTATTTTTATTTCTTTCACCTTATCTGTTTTTTTATTTCTTTCACGTTATTTATTTTTATTTCTTTCACGTTATTTATTTTTATTTCTTTCACGTTATTTATTTTTTATTTCTTTCACGTTATTTATTTTTTATTTATTTTACGTTATTTATTTTTATTTCTTTCACGTTATTTATTTTTTATTTCTTTCAACTTATCTATTTTTTATTTCTTTCACGTTATTTATTTTTTATTTCTTTCACCTTATTTATTTTTTATTTCTTTCACGTTATTTATTTTTATTTCTTTCACCTTATCTATTTTTATTTCTTTCACGTTATTTATTTTTATTTCTTTCAACTTATCTATTTTTATTTCTTTCACGTTATTTATTTTTATTTCTTTCACCTTATTTATTTTTATTTCTTTCACGTTATTTATTTTTATTTCTTTCAACTTATTTATTTTTATTTCTTTCACATTATTTATTTTTTATTTCTTTCACGTTATTTATTTTTATTTCTTTTAACTTATCTATTTTTTTATTTCTTTCACGTTATTTATTTTTATTTCTTTCACCTTATTTATTTTTATTTCTTTCACGTTATTTATTTTTATTTCTTTCACCTTATTTATTTTTATTTCTTTCACCTTATTTATTTTTATTTCTTTCACGTTATTTATTTTTATTTCTTTCAACTTATCTATTTTTATTTCTTTCACATTATTTATTTTTTATTTCTTTCACGTTATTTATTTTTATTTCTTTCAACTTATCTATTTTTATTTCTTTCACGTTATTTATTTTTATTTCTTTCACGTGATTTATTTTTTATTTCTTTCACCTTATTTATTTTTATTTCTTTCACGTGATTTATTTTTTATTTCTTTCACGTTATTTATTTTTTATTTCTTTCACGTGATTTATTTTTTATTTCTTTCACCTTATTTTTTAAATTTCTTTCACGTTATTTATTTTTTATTTCTTTCAACTTATCTATTTTTATTTCTTTCACGTTATTTATTTTTGTTTCTTTTACCTTATCTATTTTTTTATTTCTTTCACGTTATTTATTTTTATTTCTTTCACCTTATCTGTTTTTTTATTTCTTTCACGTTATTTATTTTTATTTCTTTCACGTTATTTATTTTTATTTCTTTCACGTTATTTATTTTTTATTTCTTTCACGTTATTTATTTTTTATTTATTTTACGTTATTTATTTTTATTTCTTTCACGTTATTTATTTTTTATTTCTTTCAACTTATCTATTTTTTATTTCTTTCACGTTATTTATTTTTTATTTCTTTCACCTTATTTATTTTTTATTTCTTTCACGTTATTTATTTTTATTTCTTTCACCTTATCTATTTTTATTTCTTTCACGTTATTTATTTTTATTTCTTTCAACTTATCTATTTTTATTTCTTTCACGTTATTTATTTTTATTTCTTTCACCTTATTTATTTTTATTTCTTTCACGTTATTTATTTTTATTTCTTTCAACTTATTTATTTTTATTTCTTTCACATTATTTATTTTTTATTTCTTTCACGTTATTTATTTTTATTTCTTTTAACTTATCTATTTTTTTATTTCTTTCACGTTATTTATTTTTATTTCTTTCACCTTATTTATTTTTATTTCTTTCAACTTATCTATTTTTATTTCTTTCACGTTATTTATTTTTATTTCTTTCACCTTATTTATTTTTATTTCTTTCACGTTATTTATTTTTATTTCTTTCAACTTATCTATTTTTATTTCTTTCACATTATTTATTTTTTATTTCTTTCACGTTATTTATTTTTATTTCTTTTAACTTATCTATTTTTTTATTTCTTTCACGTTATTTATTTTTATTTCTTTCACCTTATTTATTTTTATTTCTTTCACGTTATTTATTTTTATTTCTTTCACCTTATTTATTTTTATTTCTTTCACCTTATTTATTTTTATTTCTTTCACGTTATTTATTTTTATTTCTTTCAACTTATCTATTTTTATTTCTTTCACATTATTTATTTTTTATTTCTTTCACGTTATTTATTTTTATTTCTTTCAACTTATCTATTTTTATTTCTTTCACGTTATTTATTTTTATTTCTTTTACCTTATCTATTTTTTTATTTCTTTCACGTTATTTATTTTTATTTCTTTCACGTTATTTATTTTTATTTCTTTCACGTTATTTATTTTTATTTTTTTCACCTTATTTATTTTTATTTCTTTCACGTTATTTATTTTTATTTCTTTCACCTTATTTATTTTTATTTCTTTCACGTTATTTATTTTTATTTCTTTCACCTTGTTTATTTTTATTTCTTTCACCTTATTTATTTTTATTTCTTTCACGTTATTTATTTTTATTTCTTTCACCTTATTTATTTTTATTTCTTTCACCTTATCTATTTTTATTTCTTTCACGTTATTTATTTTTATTTCTTTCACATTATTTATTTTTTATTTCTTTCACGTTATTTATTTTTATTTCTTTCACCTTATTTATTTTTATTTCTTTCACGTTATTTATTTTTATTTCTTTCAACTTATCTATTTTTATTTCTTTCACATTATTTATTTTTTATTTCTTTCACGTTATTTATTTTTATTTCTTTTAACTTATCTATTTTTTTATTTCTTTCACGTTATTTATTTTTATTTCTTTCACCTTATTTATTTTTATTTCTTTCACGTTATTTATTTTTATTTCTTTCACCTTATTTATTTTTATTTCTTTCACCTTATTTATTTTTATTTCTTTCACGTTATTTATTTTTATTTCTTTCAACTTATCTATTTTTATTTCTTTCACATTATTTATTTTTTATTTCTTTCACGTTATTTATTTTTATTTCTTTCAACTTATCTATTTTTATTTCTTTCACGTTATTTATTTTTATTTCTTTTACCTTATCTATTTTTTTATTTCTTTCACGTTATTTATTTTTATTTCTTTCCCGTTATTTATTTTTATTTCTTTCACGTTATTTATTTTTATTTTTTTCACCTTATTTATTTTTATTTCTTTCACGTTATTTATTTTTATTTCTTTCACCTTATTTATTTTTATTTCTTTCACGTTATTTATTTTTATTTCTTTCACCTTATTTATTTTTATTTCTTTCACGTTATTTATTTTTATTTCTTTCACGTTATTTATTTTTATTTCTTTCACCTTATTTATTTTTATTTCTTTCACCTTATCTATTTTTATTTCTTTCACCTTATCTATTTTTATTTCTTTCACCTTATTTATTTTTATTTCTTTCACGTTATTTATTTTTATTTCTTTCACGTTATTTATTTTTATTTCTTTCACGTTATCTACTTTTATTTCTTTCACGTTATTTATTTTTATTTCTTTCACCTTATCTATTTTTATTTCTTTTACCTTATTTATTTTTATTTCTTTCACCTTATCTATTTTTATTTCTTTCACCTTATTTATTTTTATTTCTTTCACCTTATCTATTTTTATTTCTTTCACCTTATTTATTTTTATTTATTTCACGTTATTTATTTTTATTTCTTTCACGTTATTTATTTTTATTTCTTTCACGTTATTTATTTTTATTTCTTTCACCTTATTTATTTTTATTTCTTTCACGTTATTTATTTTTATTTCTTTCACCTTATTTATTTTTATTTCTTTCACCTTATTTATTTTTATTTCTTTCACCTTATTTATTTTTATTTCTTTCACCTTATTTATTTTTATTTCTTTCACGTGATTTATTTTTTATTTCTTTCACGTTATTTATTTTTATTTCTTTCACGTTATTTATTTTTATTTCTTTCACGTGATTTATTTTTTATTTCTTTCACCTTATTTATTTTTATTTCTTTCACGTGATTTATTTTTTATTTCTTTCACGTTATTTATTTTTTATTTCTTTCACGTGATTTATTTTTTATTTCTTTCACCTTATTTTTTAAATTTCTTTCACGTTATTTATTTTTTATTTCTTTCAACTTATCTATTTTTATTTCTTTCACGTTATTTATTTTTGTTTCTTTTACCTTATCTATTTTTTTATTTCTTTCACGTTATTTATTTTTATTTCTTTCACCTTATCTGTTTTTTTATTTCTTTCACGTTATTTATTTTTATTTCTTTCACGTTATTTATTTTTATTTCTTTCACGTTATTTATTTTTTATTTCTTTCACGTTATTTATTTTTTATTTCTTTCACGTTATTTATTTTTATTTCTTTCACGTTATTTATTTTTTATTTCTTTCAACTTATCTATTTTTTATTTCTTTCACGTTATTTATTTTTTATTTCTTTCACCTTATTTATTTTTTATTTCTTTCACGTTATTTATTTTTATTTCTTTCACCTTATCTATTTTTATTTCTTTCACGTTATTTATTTTTATTTCTTTCAACTTATCTATTTTTATTTCTTTCACGTTATTTATTTTTATTTCTTTCACCTTATTTAATTTTTTTTCTTTCACGTTATTTATTTTTATTTCTTTCAACTTATTTATTTTTATTTCTTTCACATTATTTATTTTTTATTTCTTTCACGTTATTTATTTTTATTTCTTTTAACTTATCTATTTTTTTATTTCTTTCACGTTATTTATTTTTATTTCTTTCACCTTATTTATTTTTATTTCTTTCAACTTATCTATTTTTATTTCTTTCACGTTATTTATTTTTATTTCTTTCACCTTATTTATTTTTATTTCTTTCACGTTATTTATTTTTATTTCTTTCAACTTATCTATTTTTATTTCTTTCACATTATTTATTTTTTATTTCTTTCACGTTATTTATTTTTATTTCTTTTAACTTATCTATTTTTTTATTTCTTTCACGTTATTTATTTTTATTTCTTTCACCTTATTTATTTTTATTTCTTTCACGTTATTTATTTTTATTTCTTTCACCTTATTTATTTTTATTTCTTTCACCTTATTTATTTTTATTTCTTTCACGTTATTTATTTTTATTTCTTTCAACTTATCTATTTTTATTTCTTTCACATTATTTATTTTTTATTTCTTTCACGTTATTTATTTTTATTTCTTTCAACTTATCTATTTTTATTTCTTTCACGTTATTTATTTTTATTTCTTTCACGTGATTTATTTTTTATTTCTTTCACCTTATTTATTTTTATTTCTTTCACGTGATTTATTTTTTATTTCTTTCACGTTATTTATTTTTTATTTCTTTCACGTGATTTATTTTTTATTTCTTTCACCTTATTTTTTAAATTTCTTTCACGTTATTTATTTTTTATTTCTTTCAACTTATCTATTTTTATTTCTTTCACGTTATTTATTTTTGTTTCTTTTACCTTATCTATTTTTTTATTTCTTTCACGTTATTTATTTTTATTTCTTTCACCTTATCTGTTTTTTTTATTTCTTTCACGTTATTTATTTTTATTTCTTTCACGTTATTTATTTTTATTTCTTTCACGTTATTTATTTTTTATTTCTTTCACGTTATTTATTTTTTATTTATTTTACGTTATTTATTTTTATTTCTTTCACGTTATTTATTTTTTTTTTCTTTCAAATTATCTATTTTTTATTTCTTTCACGTTATTTATTTTTTATTTCTTTCACCTTATTTATTTTTTATTTGTTTCACGTTATTTATTTTTATTTCTTTCACCTTATCTATTTTTATTTCTTTCACGTTATTTATTTTTATTTCTTTCAACTTATCTATTTTTATTTCTTTCACGTTATTTATTTTTATTTCTTTCACCTTATTTATTTTTATTTCTTTCACGTTATTTATTTTTATTTCTTTCAACTTATTTATTTTTATTTCTTTCACATTATTTATTTTTTATTTCTTTCACGTTATTTATTTTTATTTCTTTTAACTTATCTATTTTTTTATTTCTTTCACGTTATTTATTTTTATTTCTTTCACCTTATTTATTTTTATTTCTTTCAACTTATCTATTTTTATTTCTTTCACGTTATTTATTTTTATTTCTTTCACCTTATTTATTTTTATTTCTTTCACGTTATTTATTTTTATTTCTTTCAACTTATCTATTTTTATTTCTTTCACATTATTTATTTTTTATTTCTTTCACGTTATTTATTTTTATTTCTTTTAACTTATCTATTTTTTTATTTCTTTCACGTTATTTATTTTTATTTCTTTCACCTTATTTATTTTTATTTCTTTCACGTTATTTATTTTTATTTCTTTCACCTTATTTATTTTTATTTCTTTCACCTTATTTATTTTTATTTCTTTCACCTTATTTATTTTTATTTCTTTCACGTTATTTATTTTTATTTCTTTCAACTTATCTATTTTTATTTCTTTCACATTATTTATTTTTTATTTCTTTCACGTTATTTATTTTTATTTCTTTCAACTTATCTATTTTTATTTCTTTCACGTTATTTATTTTTATTTCTTTTACCTTATCTATTTTTTTATTTCTTTCACGTTATTTATTTTTATTTCTTTCACGTTATTTATTTTTATTTCTTTCACGTTATTTATTTTTATTTTTTTCACCTTATTTATTTTTATTTCTTTCACGTTATTTATTTTTATTTCTTTCACCTTATTTATTTTTATTTCTTTCACGTTATTTATTTTTATTTCTTTCACCTTGTTTATTTTTATTTCTTTCACCTTATTTATTTTTATTTCTTTCACGTTATTTATTTTTATTTCTTTCACCTTATTTATTTTTATTTCTTTCACCTTATCTATTTTTATTTCTTTCACGTTATTTATTTTTATTTCTTTCACATTATTTATTTTTTATTTCTTTCACGTTATTTATTTTTATTTCTTTCACGTTATTTATTTTTATTTCTTTCACGTTATTTATTTTTATTTCTTTCACGTTATTTATTTTTATTTCTTTCACCTTATTTATTTTTATTTCTTTCACGTTATTTATTTTTATTTCTTTCACGTTATTTATTTTTATTTCTTTCACCTTATCTATTTTTATTTCTTTCACCTTATCTATTTTTATTTCTTTCACGTTATTTATTTTTATTTCTTTCACGTTATTTATTTTTATTTCTTTCACGTTATCTACTTTTATTTCTTTCACGTTATTTATTTTTATTTCTTTCACCTTATCTGTTTTTTTATTTCTTTCACGTTATTTATTTTTATTTCTTTCACGTTATTTATTTTTATTTCTTTCAACTTATCTATTTTTTATTTCTTTCACGTTATTTATTTTTTATTTCTTTCACCTTATTTATTTTTTATTTCTTTCACGTTATTTATTTTTATTTCTTTCACCTTATTTATTTTTATTTCTTTCACGTTATTTATTTTTATTTCTTTCACGTTATTTATTTTTATTTCTTTCACGTTATCTATTTTTATTTCTTTCACGTTATTTATTTTTATTTCTTTCACGTTATTTATTTTTATTTCTTTCACGTTATTTACTTTTATTTCTTTCACCTTATCTGTTTTTTATTTCTTTCACGTTATTTATTTTTATTTCTTTCACATTATTTATTTTTATTTCTTTCACGTTATTTATTTTTATTTCTTTCACGTTATCTATTTTTATTTCTTTCACGTTATCTACTTTTATTTCTTTCACCTTATCTGTTTTTTTATTTCTTTCACGTTATTTATTTTTATTTCTTTCACGTTATTTATTTTTATTTCTTTCACGTTATTTATTTTTATTTCTTTCACGTTATCTATTTTTATTTCTTTCACGTTATCTACCTTTATTTCTTTCACCTTATCTGTTTTTTTATTTCTTTCACGTTATTTATTTTTATTTCTTTCACGTTATTTATGTTTATTTCTTCTACCTTATTTTTTTATATTTTATTTCTTTCACGTCATTTTTTCATTTTTTATTTCTCTCACGTTATTTATTTTTTATTTCTTTCACATTATGTTTATCATTTCTTTCACATTTATTTTTTATTTCTTTCACGTTATTTTTTCATTTTTTATTTCATTCACCTCATTTATTTTTTATTTCTTTCACATTATTTCTTGTTTATTTCTATTAGATTATTTATTTTGTATTTCATGTTATTATTTTTTTCATTTTTTATTTCTTTCATGTTGAGTTTTCATTTTTTATCTCTTTCACGTTATTTTTATATTTTTTATTTCTTTCACCTTATCTATTTTTATTTCTTTAATCTTATTTATTTTTATTTCTTTCACCTTAATTTTTTTTCTATTTTCTTTCATGTTTTTTTCATTTTTTAATTCTTTCAACTTATTTATTTTCTATTTCTTTCACGTTATTTTTTCATTTTTTATTTCGTTCACGTTATTTATTTTTTATTTTTTCAAGTCATTTTTTATTTCTTTCACCTTATTTGTTTTATTTCTTTCAGCTAAGTTATTTTTTTAATTCTTTCACGTTATTTGTTTATTTTTTATTTCTTTCACCTTAATCATGTGTTTTATTTCTTTCACGTTATTTTTTTAATTTTTTTTATTTCGCTCACCTTTTGTATTTTTCTTTCTTTCTCGTTATTTATTTTTTGTTTCTTTCATGTTCTTTTTCATTTGTCACGTTATTTTTTCATTTTTTATTTCTTTCACGTTTTTTTTTTTGTTTCATTCCTTTATTTCTTTCACCTTATTTTTATATTTTTAATTTTTTTCACTTTATTTTTTATTTTTATTTCTTTACCTTATATTTTTTTAAATCTGTTCCTTGCATTTTGTACTCCTCCGACTCCAGTTATTTCTTTTCAATTAAATCAGAAGCTCATAGTATTAATGCTGGAGTCCCTCAGGGGTCCATCCTGGGCCCAACTCTTTTCCTGATCTACATTAATGATCTTCCAAATCACATCCTTACATCATTCGTAGACATTTTTGCTGACGACACTACCATCTATGGTAGCACATCTAAGACAGTAAACGACCAAGTTCTCTCCGATTATCTCTCCTCTGATCTTGATCACGTTGTACAATGGGGAAAGGAGTGGCTGGTTACTTTTAATGCATCTAAAACCAAGCTTCTATCTTTACATCATCAACGTTCTGATTCCCATCTGGCATCAATTAAAATGAATGGCTCTTGTCTTGGGGAGACCTCAAGTTTTGACAGACTTCTGGGCTTGACCTTTACTCCTGATCTTAAGTGGAATACGTACATCAAATATGTTGCCAAGGCTGTTGAAAAAATGGTGGGATCCTTCTATCGATCCAGTAGATATCTCACTGCTGATGCAATTCTTTATCTATATAAGAGCCAGATACGTCCAAAGACGGAATACTGTTGCCACATATGGGCAGGAGCTGCTAGAAAAGTTTTGTCCTGCCTTGATAGAGTTCAAAATAGACTTTGTGGCCTGGTGGGAGATGTCCTTTTCTCTTTGCTGCAACCTCTATCTCACAGAAGAGATGTTGCGAGTTTGTCTCTGCTTTATCGTTATTTTCATTGAAAGTGTTCGACTGAGCTTCAATCTATGGCCCCCCTCGCCAAACTTTCACAAGAAACACTTGTCTAGCTGAAAACACTATTAATAATTCCCCCAACTCTTTATCTGTGCCTAAACCTAAACATAGATTCCATGATCAAAGCTTCTTTCTTAGAACTGCACGCCTGTGGAATTGTCTTCCATTTTCCTGCTTTCCAGCTGTCTATAATATGGTTGTCTTCAAGTCCAACGTGAACAAGTTTCTGATGAGCCATTCCACTTAAGTTAACAAGTTTACCGAACTTCCATTACTATCGATTACTATATTGTTCCTTTGACTACTGTACACTCTTTAACCCTTATCCTTGAGTGGCCTATCGGCCTTGATAAGTGGTGACGCCTATGTAAAAAAAATAATTACCTTTTTTCAATCTTCATTTTGACTACAATGCTACTAGTTTGTTCTCTTAGACTGACAGATTTCCTTTTTAAACTAATTATGACAACGCATTTGGCCAAATGAATTTCTTCCTCGTTCCAAACATTATATTCACCATCACATACTGAGATCAAAGCAATTAGGTTTTTCCTTAAAACAATTTTATGAGAGTACTTCATTAAAAAATGGAATAGACTTTTTATAGAAAAGACAAAATATTTTAATAGAATGAGTTTGAAGTAATTATTTTTTTCTAAAACGATTTTAATTTTTGTTTGACACTATCTCAGAAAAATATGGAACACATATTTTAGATAAGCAAAAGTATTTTAATAGAATGAGTTTGCAGTAATTACTTTTTTCTTAAATGAATACAGTTTAATTTTGAGAGAAATTTCAACAAAACTGACTTTTTATAAAAAAATATTTTTAATTGTTTTTTATTTCTACTGATGTTTGAAAGAATATTTAAAACAATGCAGATTTATTTTCTGCATTAAACAAAATCTTATAAAAAAGCAGATAACATTCCACAAAATCTTTTAAAATAAAAGTTACCTTCACAAAAAATATAATGAAAAATAATTTTAACTATCCACGATTTTGCCAAAAACAATGAGTAAATAAAAACCCAGTTCTTAATTAAATATTTCATAAACTAAGTAAAGATCGGATTCGTATTGTAATTTTTTTTAGGAAGAACATATTTCAAATCGAATTCGTTAAAGACGGAATTTTCTTTGGTAAATATTTCATAAACCGATTAGGGACCGATTCCTAATTGCTCTCAGAATAACGTGTTTACCATAACAGTATTTTCAAATCGATTTTATTTTAGAAACGTTTCCCTTTATTAACAACTATTTATTTCCTATACAAATTAAATAAAACACTTGATATCGATAACATGAAAATTTCTTTCCAATTACTAATCAACTTTCAGTGTATATTGTGCAAATAATCATATATTTATAAAGATATCGCGTTTTGTTTTAGTAACATTATAAATATTAGAACAGAAATGAACAAATTCATATACAAATACAGAATAAAAACTGTACAATTTTTTCTAAGGAAGCATACATCACAAGATTTTGGTATCAATCCAGTATGTTTTTATGGGCCACAACATTTGAATCTGCAGAATTATAATTTTTTTTCTCTAGTCCCTATATATAATAAAGATGCAGTTTTTTCTCTCCAGATCAAAATACCGTAAGTTTACAACAACAGATGCCACATACAAATTTATTCTGTCTAAACTATTATCAGCCATCATATCCAACTTTTGACCGCTGTTATAGACACATTTGTTAAATTAAAACCCTACATTGAATCCGAGGAGAGGCATCATGATGATCACCATAAGCCAAAGAGGAAGTAGTTCTTATTTTTCCCTCTCAATCTACCATACTCTGCCTACCACCAGTCTACACCCGGAAGATATATATGCATTCTTACTATGTTCTCCAGTCACCCTTCTTAACTGGATTACAAACTCCTAGACAAAGCATTTACTTTTTATTTCCCGTACACAACATAATAAATTCTCCCCTACACATTTCCATCAATTTGATTGGTTGCTACTGCTCAATCCGCTTATTCGAGAATAGATACCTTATTGATTAAATGAACGCATAGGCTGTAAAAAAAAAACATGGCCTATAAACAACCGGTTTCTTTTCTGTTACATTTTCCTTTTCCCCATTTACACCTTACTTACTTAACTTTTACACCTGTTGTCTATATACACTTATTGTTTTCGGCAAAATATAACACCAGTGAGCCATCGCTGATAATGACTTCTCTGGAGACTGCTAGTGAATTAATAATCATGAGGATACTATAAGAGTTATGAAACTTCTAATTTTTTGTTATTATTAATTTTCAAGTAGAAATCGCTTCAGACAATGCATGAAGCCACTTTATGTAAGGAAATAGTATAATGCTTTAAAATATGTGTTTTTAATGAAAGTAGCATAATTATTAGTTTTAGTTGTGGCATGATAACTGTACTACTACTACTACTACTACACACACGTGTGTGTGAGTGTGTGGGTGCGTATGTGAACCGTAATATGGATAAAGAAAACTATTTCTGTGAAAATGTAAAATTGAGAGGCGTCGAATATTGGTATTCGCGTAGACACATACAGATATACAGACTCCATGAGATAGACTTAGAGAGAGAGAGAGAGAGAGAGAGAGAGAGAGAGAGAGAGAGAGAGAGAGAGAGATACAAACAGGTGGACAGAGAAAGAGATACAGACAGAGTCAGAAAGCAATAAATACCTTTTTGAACAAGATTACACATTTTTATTTACTTTAGACATAACATTTTCTTTGTTTATAAACAACATGCAGATAAGTTTATACACCTTTCTTTTTCTTGTAAACAATACGGGCAGAACTATTGTTGTCTTTATTTTTAATCTTATACACCGTTATTTTTATTCTCATACACCAAACTTTAGTTAACTTTTAAAGGGAAAATAGTATGCTTACAACAACTCCCACAGTGCGATTGTCCACAATTAAGTAGATTTTTGATTATTCAATATAATTGCTGATTGGACATTATTAATATTTATGTGACTATTTATTATACAAATGAAATTATTTTTTAAATTACACCTTTTTGGTTTTTGGGGCACTAGAAAACACAGTTGCGAAATTATTATTTGTTTTACAACAATTACTGTAGGGGTAACCTTCATGCATAAACACAAAATTATTTTATAGAAAATACAGTTGTGAAATTATTTTTAAAAATTTAAAAAAAAAATAACTTTGTGGTTTAACTACGATCTTGGGAACTTGGCCTTTGGACCAAGATCAAAGTGTAGGATCTGTTCTTCACATGCAATTTCTGAGACAATTTGTATTTTTGTTATTTTTCTCCATGTTAAAAAACGACCCTGGTGTCTCTGTCCCATGAAGAGGCATTTTAAAAAGGTACGATATTTTTGCATTTGAAGTGGTAATTTATTTTCTAGAAAATACAGTTGAGAAATTATTAAAAAATAATTTTTACCAACATTATTAGTGACCTACTTGCATTTATTTAAAATATCCACAAATAAGTAGTTTTTCGAATTAAAAAAAATCAGTATAATTCATCTACATTATTTATGACGAATTTGCATTTAAATAAAAAATAACACATTATCATTGTATGCAAATAGCTAGTTTGTCAAATAATAAGCAATATAATTTTTTTTACTTTTGTTTGTAATAAATACCATTGGATTAAATCGAGGTGATTAAGTACAAAGATATTTTCTATGAACTACAATTGCGAAATTATTAGAAAACAAAAACATTTTTATGTACCTACATATTTGTGTCCTATTTGCATTATAAAAAGACTAATACTTAACAGAAGTTTCCAGGCAATGTAGTTAATAACTTTCCTTTTTCTTTCTTTTTTACTGTTTTTCTTTCTTCACCGACACACACCCTATAACTTAAAGGAGATCTTAAAGGTCAACACGGATATGAATGAGTTGTCTATATTATAAACGCTTTACAAACTTTATACAGGTAAAATTTGATAACGTTATTATTGAACATGTAATTATGTGATTATAACATTTTAAGGTGGAAGAACAGATTAATTAGAAAACACCCTCCTCTAACATGTTCAGAATGGCTTTCAAAATAATAACATTATTTCAGCATGCTAACAAAATACTCATAAGTAGCTAACATTTTCATTTTTTTCCGACCAACAATGCACACCCAAAATTGCAAGGTTGGTTCATAGTATTTACACGTTAGGATCATGACAACGATTATGAAGATTACATTTGGGGCAGATATTTGACAACCCCCCACACACACACACAAAATGAAGTGTCTATTCTGAAAACCATTCTTAACAGGGTAGGTTGGGGATGTTCATTACGAAAGCCATTCTTACTATGAGCATGTTGGGAGTGACTATTCAAAAAGCCGTTCTTAACATTAACAGGTTCGGGTTTTGGGCAATACCAACAGCCATACTTAAACATTTTATGAGAAGGGGTATGTTTCCACCGGGCAATGCCGGCTAACGGGTCCTGCTAGTGTAATTGTATTATAGTAGCCATCCGTATGAACTACAGCACATAAAACCTCTGTATAAATTAAATAAATTTGTTAAGGATCACCATATTACATTTTTTCACATTAAATAATAAGATTTACAGCATATTTGACCCTCATGTAAATGAATTAATATAACTAGTGAAAGTTTTCTCTAGTTTCTTTATGGTCTGTTAAATATTAAATTTCTTTGAAAAACCAGTGCCACATATTTCAAAAGAAGGATGCAACTTTACAGGAATATGTATTAAATCACTGTAAAATGTGTTCGACTATGCTGCAACATTGTGAATGAACAAAATATTTGATTTCTTTTAAGCATCGCCATATTCGATTTTAGTAGGACAAACATGCTTCATATTTTTTCAGTTATAAAAGATATTTCTGTGTAAAAGAGGGGACACATATTTCACAAGAATATAGCTTCTCTTTTTAAACATTTTTAATAGGTCATCTAAATAGATGCCAAAGATTTACATACATTCCAACCAAGAGATTTTTACTGCTCCTTGATAATGTTTAAATTGTGTCTTGATCACTTAAAATGCTATCCCTTTAATCATTTCTCTCTACTATGTGTTGACAAAAAAGAGCTGCATACTTCACAAGAATATGGTTTCTGTCATGTTTCATTTTCCTTCAGTTGGAGTTCTCAGAAGTAAATACGTCCCATACTTATGACTAACACATGAACTCCATAAATATTTGAATGTTCCATTAAAGTTTATTGAGTTTATATAAAAGTTGATTACATATTTTCCCCTCAATTAATCATTTTAAAATGCTATAATATACCTTTTTTGTTTTCTTGGTTCTACTTAATTCCAGGACTAGAATTCATCAAGTCTGGTAGCGTCTCCATGTTTTTGCTGTTACATGAGTTAACATCTCATGAAAAAATTGAACCATTCCTCAAATAAGCCAGTGTTTCAAGATCTGGTCAATGTTTGTAAATTCCAAGATTTTAACCGCTCCTTGATAATGTTCAGATTCTGTCTCTTGACCATTTAAAACTATAACTGTCCCTCTGCCTGTTCTACAAGTACTTTAAAGGTGAATGCTCCGACGCACTGCAAGCACTTGTACCCCTAGATTTAAGTACCCCTGACAAGCAGCAAAATCCCACTCCTTCACAGTTGAGATCGCTAGATGTAAGAGCACCTTCTACTCCAATAGTTTCTTCCCCAGAACCACTAGACTTTGGAATGCCCTTCTGGGTTCCTGCTTCCCCAACTGTACTGACATTCAGAAGTTCAAGTTTAATGTGAACCAACATCTTGCTGCCCAACTCCCCACATAGTACCCCTGTAGCTTATGTCCCTGATAGTAGCTCCTTCATCAAAGTGGCAATGTGCCTTGTTTGGGTTGAAAATGTAATGAAAAAAAGGTCCCATACTTATGAGTAACGTATGAACTCCATATGAAACACATAATTATTCGAATGTTCCATTAAAGTTCTTTATCTATAAAGTTTATAATAATTTTTCTCCCCAATTAACCATTTTAAAAATGTTATAATATACCTTTTTTGTTCTCATGGTCTTACTTAATTCCAGGACTAAAATTCATCAAGTCTGGTAGAGTATCCATCTTCTTGCTATTACATGAGGTAACATCTCGTGAAAAAATTGACCCATTCTTCAAATAAGCCAGTGTTTCAAGATCATATTTGGAATGCGAATACTATGTGATTTTCTTATTTGGGCAAGATTTACTTGTAGGAAAAATTACATTTATTTCTGAGAAAGCCCTGTGCTGACATTTGATACTCGGGGACAGTGTGCAGCAGGTATTAAAGTTCTCTTCCGTTTTGCATATTAATGATCAAGTTTTCATTACTTTTAAGAATGAGCCACATGTGTTTCTCGAGTATGCACTACCTATGAATAATCAAGTATTGTCTACTTGTATGAGTGTTTACAAGAATATAGTTTCCTTCCAGTATGTGCTTGCAAATAAATGGGCACATATAGTTTCATTTTAACAAAAGAGCCTCATAATTCACAAAAACATGGTTTCTCTCCAGTATTTCATATATTTGTATCTCTTTTTTTTCATTTTTCTTCATCTTTTTCTTCTATGTATCTCCAGTATGTGTTCGTCTATGAATGGCAAAGTTTCGTTTACTTGTACAAGAAAAGCTACATATTTTACAAGAATATTGCGTATTTCCACTATGTGTTCGCATATGACTGACCAAGTTTTGTTTTTGTCTAAAAGTTAAACCACATACTTCACAAGAATATGGTTTCTCTCCAGTATGTGTTCGCATATGTCTAACCAAGTGGTGTTTCCGGTTAAAACAATAACCACACAAGTCACAAGAATATGGTTTCTCTCCAGTATGTGTTCGCATATGAGTGACCAAATGGTCCTTCTGGTTAAAAGAATAGCAACATACTTCACAAGAATATGGTTTCTCCCCAGTATGGGTTCGTATATGAATGGTCAGGTTTTGTTTACTTGTAAAAGAAGAGTCACATACTTCACAAGTATATGGTTTATCTCCAGTATGTGTTCGCATATGAATGATCAAGTGATTCCTCTGTGTAAAATTAGAGCCGCATACTTCACAAGAATATGGTTTCTCTCCAGTATGTGTTCGTATATGAGTGGTCAAGTTGTGATTACTTGTAAAAGAAGAGTCACATATTTCACAAGAATATAGTTTCTCTCCAGTATGTGTTCGTATATGAATTTTCAAATTTTGCTTAGTTGTAAAAGAAGAGCCACATACTTCACAAGAATATTGCTTTTTTCCAGTATGTGTTTGCATACAAATGGTCAAGTATCGTTTCATTTTAAGAGGTATGTTTCACAAGAATATAGGTTTTCTCCAGTATGTGTTTGTATAAAACGATCTCTTTTGTTTCTGACTGAAAGAAAAATCATATACTATGATAGTATATAGTTTCTATTTTTTTGTTTTACTTCAGTTATTTTAAAGAGATCAATGGCTTCCCTCTTGAGCAAACACTCGATTCCATTTCAATTTTAATTTATTTCTGAGGGCTGTTTTTTAATAGTTTGTTTTTCAATATATCATAAAATTCTGAATGCAAAGTAAATTGTGTACAGTTGAGAAGAATATGTTTTCTTTTGTTTTCAGCTTTTAATTTTATGCAATTTTCATTTGTCTTTCTTCGTATTGAACGTTGGCTATTCTGCAAAATTAAAAAAAAAATGTTTATTTTAAAGGTGTTATTAAAAGTGTTTTTGGATGTGAGAAACGGACATGTTTAAATTGATGGATAAATTAGTTATAGAGTTTAACATAGAAGACTAATATACAATTGAAATAATCATGTACAATCATTTAAAAAGTCAGTAAATTATAAAGATCATGCAGATATTTATGCATTCAAACTAATCCCTTTTTATAGAGAATTTTAAACTAAATATTAATGAAGTGTCAGAAAAATGTTTTATTTTTCATTACATTATCATAAAATTTGATTCGATGAAAAAATAAAATGTGTACATTACGTTAGTGTGGAGATTTGATGAAGTGTTTACTTAAGGGGGCGGTTCATTAGGAATTTGTTTACGTTGGACTTGAAGACATCCAAGTTGTAGTCTGGTGGGAAGCAGGCAGACGGAACAGACTTCCACAGGCGTGCAGTTCAAAGAAAGAAGCTTTGTTCATGGAATCCGCGTTTTGATTTAGGCAGATATAGAGTGGGGGAAATTTTTCACAGTGGATTCAGCTAGATGGGTGTTTTTCATGAAAGATTGGCGAGGGGGGACAGACGAGTACCTGCAATGGAAATAGCGATAAAACAAGGATAGGTTTGCAACCTCTCTTCTGTGGGAGAGAGGTTGTAGGGTAGAGAAAAGGGCATCCCCACTAAGCCACAAAGTCTATTTTGTACTCTGTCAAGGCAGGATAGGCTGTTTTTAGCAGCTCCTGCCCAGATATGGCAACAGTATTCCATCCTTGGACGTACTTGGTTTTTATATAGATAGAGAATTGCATCAGTAGTGAGATATATTCTAGAGCGGTAGAAGGATCCCACCATCTTTCCAGCGACCTTTAAAAGAATATGATTTCTTTTGTTTCCGGTTTTTAATTTAATGTAATTTTCATTTATTTTCTGCATATTGAGTGATACATATTCTGTAACTTTTAAATAAAAAGTAATAATGTTTATTTTTAATATGTTATTTGTCAAAAAATATTGTTAGATGTTTAGTTGCAAAAACGGTTATTTTTTAATCGAGGGATCAATTAGTAGACATCTTGCCATATCAAAATGATCCCACCATGTTGTTTTAGTGAGGTGAATTCAGGGCCGATTTCTTATGACTGCTACAATGGTTACTAAATAAAATCATAAAAATTAGTCAGTCATCTCATAAAATGTATATCAATAAAATACTAAATTTTCAAGAGTCAACGACAAATTTACATGCCTGTAAAAAAGTCTTGAAATTTATTTAAAGCACCTCATACTAAGTCAGCATTTATCAATGCATACTTTATTTGAACTGGTGTATTTAGAACTAATCTCTCCCTGTAGACAACGTTCTAAAAAGACTATCTAATAGTTAAAATACTATCAACCAAACATTTTTTACAAATACTTACTGACGAATTGATAGCACTTAAATACTTCCAATTAAACCCAATAGGAGATAACATCTCACCCTTTAACTGTATAGCTCCTCATATGCCAGAAATTCTTCTATGGTAGCATTTTATTTCCTTTACTTGCAAGATTTTAAAAGTCCCTTGATGTTTCCTATTTCCATGACTCTAATAACACACACTTATTCGTACATGTTTCAGATTAAACAACCAGATTGACCTGTGAAAAGATTGGATACCACAGAAAGGAAATGGGTATTGTTCCTGAGCACATGGACCCAATACAAGGATATGTGCAGATTGGAAGGCCTAGCTACAATCTGGAATGATCTATGGGACACATGTACATTGAAAACAAATAGGTTACTCTTTGAATGGGTCATTAGGATCATGTTAAACCTGTGAAAAGGATGACAGAATCCATTGTTCACTTTCCTATTTTTAGAAATACTACTGGGGATAGATCCTGGTTACTGAATTAGATGTCATATGGTTGTAAATAAGCAGAAGTTATGAGCCCCTTTCAAGAAGCATTGGAGACAATAACAGAAAGTTCTATTAGGAGTCCGAGTAAAGGAGAGTAATTTACTGATGCGGTGTGACAGTCAGTTTCTGAGAGATAAACAATTAAATATTTTTTTAAAAGCTTTTGGAATCAATTAATTTTTTTTCTTAAAAAGATTGAGAATGATTTGCTGTAAGAATATGCAAAGTGTCTGAATTTCAAATAATTTCATCTTTTATCTCACTAAAGATTTTGTGTAGCAAATTAAAAAAAATAATTAATGATAGTTTTAAAGAAACTATGGTAGCCTTGATAGAACTAAATCAACTTATTTCCATTTAATTTTCATTGTTTTGACTCTCGAGTGTGTATCCGTTGATATCCTATATGCTTCTATATAGAGTGATGTGGTTCTCGGTTGATTAACTGTCTATCTGTCAGGTTCTGAGAGATAAACAATTAAATATTTTTTTTAAAGCTTTTAGAACCAATTAATTTTTTTTGTCTAAATACGATTTAGAATGATTTGCTGTAAGAATATGCAAAACTATTATAACATAAGTGTCTGTATTTCAAATAATTTCATCTTTTATCTCACTAAAGATTTTGGGAGTTAGTAGTCATTAGTAGGGCTAGGACAACAGCATATTTTTTTCATTATTTTGACTCTCGAGTGTGTATCTCTTGATATCTTAGATGCTTTTATATAGAGTAATTAGGTTCTCGGTTGATTAACTGTGTCTAATGGTGTCGGATGGATACTTATTAGTAGGGCTAGGACAACAGCATATTCTTTTCATTGTTTTGACTCTCGAGTGTGTATCCGTTGATATCTTATATGCTTTTATATAGAGTGATGTGGTTCTCGGTTGATTAACTGTCTATCTGTGTCAGATATATACTCGGGAGTCAAAACAATGAAAATAATATTCTGTTGTCACAGCCCTAGTCATATTAGGCATGGTCAAAAAATGGAATAAAAACCAAGTTTTTTTTTCAAACGAATTAAAATCCATTATTCTTGAAAGATAAAAGCCTGAATTTTATCACATGGAAAGCAGAATAATATAAAACTTTTTCTATTTATAATAGAATTTAAAATTAAAAAAAAAAACATTCACTGCCATTTTTGATTCAATAAAACATTTGAATATTTTTTTGAAAAGGTTTTTGAACCAATTAATTTTTTTTGTCTAAATACGATTTAGAATGATTTGCTGTAAGAATATGCAAAACTATTATAACATAAGTGTCTGAATTTCAAATAATTTCATCTTTTATCTCAATATGTAGAAATCCCGTGTTGAAATTAAAAAATAAAAAATTTAACATTCTTTTTAAAGCAACTACAGAAGGCTTTATAAGAAATAATTCGTAATTTTGGAAAAGGAGGTGGTAACAACTGTTTGTAAATACAAAACTACTATTTTAATGCGTATAGTCAACCATAGGTGAATTCATATCAAGTAACAAGAAATTACTAATAGAAATTATAGTATTTTTTAGCAAAATATGCAGTTATTTATCGATTTTTTTCTTTTTTGGCATCTATTCTTCAAAGCATTTCCTATTTAATGGTATATTAGCAATATTGGATTCACGAAAAGAAAATAATTTATTTTTCAAAGAATTAAAACTAATGTTTTTCGTAAAAATAATGAAAATATATCAATGTATATTTTTTTTGCTAATCTGAAAGATAATAATAATTATTAACACATTCAACAAATTTCACACTTCAAAAGATGAAAAATTAAACACATTCAAAATTCGGATTTTCAACCTTAAAATTTGATACATGCAGTTTTTTTTGTTTGTTTTATTTACAATTCTCATCCTCCCACAATACAAGATATTTTGCTCGACTTTAGCTGATTATTTTAAGCATCTTTGTACCCACAAATAAAGAAGGTGGGTTTTACAGGTAAAATATATGAAAATATCTATTATTAAAATAAAAATATACCATTATCTACTTCGTTCTTCACTTAATAATCGTGAAAATTTTGCATTGATTGAATAATTGCTTGATTTTTGGAAGATGTAAAAAAATACTTACTCTCTTCTTTTGTTTTGGCCGTGCCTACTTTAAAAATACAAACACAAAAAAAACATACCTGACTGGAGCGAATTCTATCATATTACCATTTTTTGTTAACTTTAACTCATTTCTTATACTAAAACAAAAGGAACCTTAATTGGTTGGACACCTTCCTGTAGTAAAAAAACAAAAACAACTACATTCAAATAATACGTTATTAAATTAATAAATACTTAAGCAATGTAACATTTTTTTTATGAATTTAAATAAGAAAATTTGAAAACCTGAAAATGTTGAGAAATGATAAAATCATTTTTTAACGTAATTTTTTTGTGTTGTTATTAAATTCCAAATGTTCCCCAATAACATGGCTTTATCAAGGAGATCAGTCTGATTGAGTTTTTTTTGCTTCTTCATAATGATGTAATGAGGAGTTGTAGCCTCCCAAAGAGAAAATATGTCCTGTTTCGGTAACTGTTCAAATCGTGTGTTGTCGTTCGGTTTAGGTGTGAGATTTAAGCAATGTAAAGTCACACATTTTAGAAAAAAATTTTTTAATGAATTTGAATAAGAAAATTTGAAAAAATCATTTTTTTAATTAATTATTGAAAATGTTGAGAAATGATGAAATCATTTTTTTATTTAATTTTTTTTTTGTTGTTATTATTATCACATCATCAGTAGAAGGCAGGCTTGAACCCATACCGCGAAGGAGGAAAATAACGGGAAAAAAAAACGTGACATCTTTGTTGTTTCGCCCATCGCCAAACCGGAAGTGATGTAGGTTTAAATAAAGGCTAGTCAATCGAAAAGAGAGGATGGTTTTTGAAAACATCGGCAAAAAAGCGCCCAGTTGAGGGTGAAGTAATAAATGTTTTTAGCTAATTTTTCCGTATTTGTCGTCTGAAGGGCCAGTTTCACAACAATACTGATCTCGTGAAAATCCCTCGCCTGTCAAAATTTTTAGGCAGACACACATACACACATATATACATGCATTAAAACAAACAGGTCAGATTTATATTATAGATTATATTGGATGCAATATATAGAAATGATTTAAAAAGTTAAAAACAAAAATAAAGACTCGTGCGCCACCACCGAGAATCGAAACCAAAACCTTCAGCTTACAACTTATTTTTGCTTCTGCTGCCAATGACTGGGCCATGAAGACATGTTTACTGCAAGGCTAAAAATTAAAACATGAACCAATAGCTACTACATTATGCGTTCGTAATGGCAGTGTTCGACCTTCACCTGGCAAATTTCATTTTTTTTAATTTTCACACTTTTGCACCGATTTTTCCGGGCTAAAACCCAAATATAAAGTTTCGCATGGATTCAAATATCTTATATATAAAGTTTCATGTCTGTAGACCAATAACTCTAGGAGTTTGGTAGGCAAAATTTGTTAAACAAAAATATATACGTATACATAAATATATATGGAAACAATTTTGTGTTTACTATAAACTTTTTATGCAAATATTATGCAAGTATAAATCATGTAAAATATATGCATTAATATAATTACGCGTAATAGTTAACTAAAGATGATCATCCTATACGAAAACTGAAGAAACTAATAGGGAATTAATTAAAATGAATGTTTAAAAGAATATGCAAATTAGCTAGATCGTTTGTAGATTAGCGCAATTTCACGACCCATATATAAGAAAAGTGTATGTTCTTTTTAGATAAATAGAAAAGAGGGTTTTTAATATGAATATCAATACACACAAAAGAAAAACGAATTTATAGGAGTATAGATATATATGTGAAAGTGACAGCGTTTGTCTGTGTATGTGTCTGTACATTTCCCGACACAATAACTCTGTCAATTTTAAGTCTACAGACTCGAAATTTGATATACAGGGTACTGAGATTTGGGAAAATCTTTGTGATCGGTTTTCAGCGAAGAATTTGGCTGTTAAGGCGTCAAAATTCAACGATTTGACCTTTGAGAACTCTACAAAACTACTACAACAAATTTGGGTCTAAACACTTGAAATTTTAGATATTGATTCTTTAGACATGGATCTTACTTAATAACTTGATTTGAACCCAAAACAATAAATGTTAAAGGATCATAATAGGGGTCAAAGTTTAAAAAAATTGACCTCTGTGATCTCTACAAAATTACTCAGACAATTTCTGGTCTAAACATTTGAAATTTGACATAAAGGGTATTCAGAGATAGGGCAAGCTTTTTAATCGGTTTGGGTTGAAAATTTTAGCTACCAATATATAAATGTATGTATGTATGTATGTTTGCATGTCTGCCTAAAACTTTTGACAGAGGTGAGGGATTTTCACAAGATCAGAATCGTTTTGAAACTCGACCCTTTCAGATGACAAATACTGAAAAATTAGCTAAAAACATTAATTTCTCCACCCTCAACTGGACACTTTTCTATAGGGAGAAAATAATACATAGTACATAATAACCAACCATCATACGTATGACGTTTTAAAAAAAAAACACCTGGGTCTATAGCAGGGAAGTCAACAAACGAAAAAAAATATTTTTTAAAAATAGTAAAAACTTTTAATTATTATCATCAAATAAATATTAGCAAAGGCAACATAAGTTGCTCATTTTCTTACCTGGATAGGTTTAGTTTGCTCTAAAGTAAAAAAAAAAAATTAAAAAAAAAATAAATAAATACTGGTAGAAATTCGCCTAAGAATCATCACTGTGATACTTCAATCGTTTTCAAGGCAAGAAAAAAAAAAAAAAAGGAAATTTACAAAAAAAAAAACATAATTGAAGAGAATCTTTAGGTTTATCAGAATTTTTGTAGGAATTTTTGACACCCCTAACACGAAACTGCGAATAAAATATAAAAATCTCATAATTTCTCTGTTAAAAGTGGTTTATTTATTTTCTTTATGGATTATACATCCAAAATAAACTATTAAAGTTGTTTTAAAAGTAATAGAAATATTTTTATTTTTTTTTAAAACAGTAATGAATTTTCCGAACTCAATATTTTTCAATTTTTAAACTTTAAAAATCTATCAAAATTTTTCTATTGATGCTATTTTTACGATATTTTCAGGGTCAATGTGAAATTTTATGTTCTTTCCAATAAACCGAATATAATATTTCAGACAAACTTTTTTTAAAATTCACGCCCCCCCCCATTTTCAAGTTTCTATTAAAAAGTAAATAATTAATTTACTCACCGAAAAGTAAATAATTAATTTACTCACAAATTAAAGAGAAAAGGTCAATAAATAATATATTTAACTTTAAAACAAAAAAAAACGTAGTGTTCTTTTAGAATTTTACCTGTAAAGTTTGAAGTTTAAAACCTTTTTTTTTAAACCACGTTATTTGTTTTTTTTTTCTTTTTTTTAACGGAACCTTGGTCCTTGCTCCTTTAATTGAAAAAAAATTAGGGCTTGAATTACATTTTTCGAGGAGTTATAAGCTTGGAAAGACAGGGGATCGAATAATTCACGCCTCCCATTTTGAAATGTCTATTAAAAAGTAAATAATTAATTTATGTACCAAAGTCTTATATATCACAAATTGAAGAGAAAAGGTCAATAAATAATATATTCAAATTTAAAACAACAAAAAAGAACTGTTTTTTAGAAATTTACCTGTAAAGTCCGAAGTTTAAAACCTTAAAAAAAAACACGTTTTTTTTTTGTTTTTTGTTTTTTTTAAATGAAACCTTGATCCTTGCTCCTTTAATTGAAAAAAAATTAGGGCTTGAATTACATCTTTCGAGGAGTTATAAGCTTGGAAAGATGGGGTGGAATTATTCACTATTTTCACGAAATTTCAGACACACCTAGAGAATCTTACTATTCTTTATTCATATGCAAACATGTTTACTCATTTCTATATCAAAAACAAAGGGAATGATTTGAACGCGCCCAGTAGTATAAAAAAACAATTGAATTCAAGTAACATTTATTTTTTTTTTGCAACATTAAAATAAAAGAAAAATCTTATGCTGATGTTTACATGTTTATGCCTACAAAATTTGTAATAAATAAATGAATAAATAAAACTAAAAAAAACAAACATTTATAATGCAATGTTGACTCATTATTAACACCACAATGAAACAATATTTTGAACGCGCCGCAATAGTACAAAAGAACATCTAAAAGCAATTAATTTCAAGTAATACCTACTTTTTGTTTGGCAATCTGCTTTTAACAAAGAAACGACTGTAACGTGAGTTAATTAAAACGAGACGCGGTTGACGGGTGGACGTCAACATAGTAAAATGGCGACAGGAAAAGCAAGTTCGCATAAAATTATAAAATAATTATTTTAATCTTTTGTGATTTCAAGTTTTATTTTGTTATTTTTAATATTACGTATTGAATTAAATTTTTGAAAAAATGTGTGTGTTTTTTTTAATAATAAAAGAAAGCATGTAATATTTTTAATGTAAAAAAAGACAAAAAAATAAAAATAAAATAACGACTTTTAATATGAGTGAGAATAAAAGTAAAAATAAAAATTTGTGTTGTGTTTGTGTTCCTATTTACAATGTCTCCCCACGGGACAGAGTTAGACACCAGGGTCGTTTTTTAACGTGGAGAAAAGGAACAAAAATAAAAAATAGTCACAGTCGTAAAGGATTTCTCCTCCACAGACAGAGAACAAGAAATTGAAGTGCAGCAACTGCAGCACTCAGTGCAGCACTGCAGCAGCACCTGAAGAACACATACTACACTTTGATCTTGTCCCGAAGACGATTTTTCCGGAAATTAAATTGAAGAAAAAATACGATCATGCGGAAAGCAGGTAAATATTGCATCCGGTGAAGTATTTTTTTAATAAAAAAAAAAAAAAAAAAAAAAAATCGATATTGATGAGGAAGTATGTATTGCAAATTATTTCCTGTTTTGAAAATCAACACTTGATCGATTTAACTCTTCGATTTATTATCGATTACTAAAATTTATTTTTCACTTAGAGCAATCATCATCATCATCATCATCACCTTCTTCTTCTTCTTCTTCTCTCATTATATATTAATACGATAGCGTGTATGTTATTTTCTGTGTCACGCTTACATTTTTTGCTTCCGAGTGATTGTCGTTCAATTGTTAGGAAATTCCATTTAATTCTTCATAAGTTTTGGTTTTGGTTTCAATTATAGCTGATGGCATTCAAGTCATCTATTTTTTATTTTATTTTATTTTTTTTTTTTGTTATATATAAATAATTTTACCAAGAATTCTTCAAAACTGCTGGTATGCATGTTGGGAGTTTCTGCAGGATGTATGTCTGAAATAGTGGGTGATGCGAGGGTGAAAAACAAATATTAGAGGGGAAAAAATGAACACATATCTAAGGAAATGGCGGAATCACTAGAGGATGACCTCCAATCTGTAGTGGAATGGGGGACAAAAATGGATGGTCACATTCAATGCTTCCAAGACTAAACTTGTTTCCTTCAATAACTACAAGAAACCTTTTCTACCACCAATAGCAATGGCTAAGAATACACTGCCTAAAAGTACTTCCTTTAAACTCCTCGGCCTAACATTTACAGGGAACATGAACTGGAATATATACATTGAGAGCATTGCCAAGGCTGCTGCAAAGAAGGTGGGCTCTCTCTACCGTGCTAGAAAATTACTTATGCCTGAAAGTATCCTGTACCTCTATAAAGCCACCATTCGCCCATGTATGGAGTATTGCTCTCACATTTGGGCTGGTGCATCTGCTGCTTGTCTTTCACTCCTCGACAGGGTTCAAAAGAGAGTCGCCAACCTAATAGGTCCTGAACTGTCATCTAAGTTTCAGCCTCTGTCCCATCGACGAAATGTATCCCTCTGCCTGTTCTACAAATACCTTAATGGTGGCTGCTCTGATGAACTGCAAGCACTTGTACCTCCTCGTTGTGACTAATCCTGACAAATCCGACAGGCAACTAAGTCCCACCCTTTACAGTAGAGATCCCTAGGTGTAAGAAAGCCTTTTATTCCAGTAGTTTCTTCCCCAGAACTGCAAGTCTTTGGAACTCCCCTCCGGGATACTGCTTTCCCAACTGTACTGATATGCAGAAGTTCAAGTGTAATGTGAACAAACATCTTTCTACTCATCTCCCTTCATAATGCACCTGCAAATTGTCCCCGATACTAGCCCCCTACTTCAAAGTGGCACTTGCCTTGTTTGGGGTGAAGATTGAATAATAAAAAAATTTTTTTAATTATGTATAAATGATTGTGTCCTATTAGAGGTGTGAGCAACTTTCTGGAGATGTCATCAGTTTCTCCGAAGAAGAATTTGTCCTGATGGTGTCTCAACAAGGTAGGAATGCAGTTCAGTGTAGGTTTGTCTGACGACAGCTGGAGTCCATCTACTCGGCTCTTGGTCTTTTATCCACACTCGTTGTTCTGCGCTAAAATTAACATGTTTGCCATGTTGTCTCTTTTGCGACAATTGTCTCTTTAATAGACGACTGAATTTTCTCTTTATATGCCTTTTTGTTCACACACTTTGTCGGGATATTAGTGACTAGTTTGTGATTAAAAAGTAACTCTCCCAGAAATGGAATAACATGATCTATCAGAGTTGATTAGAGACACAATAGACTCATGTTTATGTTTTGATTGCTCAACATGGCTTTCTTCATAGCTGCTTTGATGGTCTGTATACAGCGCTCTGCCATGCTATTCAATTCGGGATATTTGGGAGATGTGATGTACTCAAAATCCCATGCTTTAGCAAATTCTTTGAAATGCTGTGAGCTAAAATATGAGCCATTATCACTAACGAGCCTTTCTGCTCAGCAAATATTTGCTTGAGAAAACTAATGACTTCCATGGTGGAAAATTCTCTGAGTCTGCAGATGAAGGGGTACTTTGAGTAATAATCTATAATAAGGACATAATTAGCTCCATTAAGGTTGGGCCCTGTCGGTGGGGCATTAGAATACGCCGACTGTCCCCCTGCAGAGGGTAAAAGTCCCTCAATGGGGGTCCTGGATATGACCTTAAACTATATCCAGTGGTGAGGCCCCAGCTTGTGGGCTTTGAGGAGTGTGGAACCACCCTTTAATTACCATTGCTCCCAGGTCCACTCTGACCCGGAGTGGTAGTACCTGTTAGGGTCCCAACTATGGGTTGAATAGAAACCAACGTGAAAACAACAAATATATTCTATTAAAAAAATTTTTCTTCAAAATCTTTGGATTCGGCATTAAATAACCCGGAAAGGGTTGATATGCCGTAAAACGAAAACAACTAACCAACTAATCCATTAAGGTTGAAAATGTCAGTGGCTAGGATTTGCCATGGTCACACAGGACACAGGAACCTCATGTAGCGGAAGGGTCTCAGCAGTTTGGGACTTCTGCAGTTCTTGGCATATGAAACATTGCCATATAATTAGGTCAATGTCATTATTGATGTCACTCCAGAAAACACAGGTCTTGGCTCTTAATTTGCACTTGTCACTTCCTTGGTGACCATAATGTACCTTTTCCAATACATCTGGTTGCATTGATTTAGGGATCAGAATTCTGTCACCTTTGAGTTATATGCCATTCTCAATAGAGAGTTCATCTCGATAGGACCAGTATGGTTGACGGTCCTTGCGTTATTTTCTGCGAGATTCTGGCAAACCATTAAGAATCCGCATCTTTAACTCACACAGTATTGAATCATCATTCATTGCTTGACGAATCTGTGTTAGCTTTTCAGTCGAGAATTGAACAAAGTTTAACTTGATGTCTATGACTTGCTTACTCCTTTTATTTGGTAGCCTGGATAGTCCATCAGCCAGTAGCATCTCATTGCCTGATCGATATTTTATTATCAGATCGTATTCTTGGAGCCTCAAAAACATCCATTAAAGTCGAGGAGGCGCTGCTGTCAAGTTTTTGAGGCAAATAATTCCCAACGGTTTGTGATCACTCTCAGCTTCGAATGAAGAGTCATAAATATAAATTCGAAAATGTTCAAAGTCAAATATGACATCCAAGAGTTCTTGCTCAATATTGGCATAGTGCTGCTCCGTCTCGGTTATTGATTTTGAAACAAAAGCTATAGGTTTGCCTTCTTGTATTAGTGCTGCTCCCTATCCTCTAGATGATGCATCAATTTGTATAATGGAATTTATGGAAGGATCATAATATTGAAGTAGCATCTCCTTGCATATTAAGTCCTTTATTTGTTGCAGTGATTTCTGGTAGCTATTACTCCATTGATTGTCAGCATCTTTTTTAGTGTTCCCTCACGTTTGCTGCGAGGTCTGAAAGTCTCGGAATGAATGTTGCCATACAGGAAATGATTCCCAGTACTTTTGCAACTCTGTCGCATTGTTCTGGCTAGGGAGCGATTTTATTTCCTCCCGTTGAAGATCACACCGAAGAATCTTACTTGCTTTTGGTTGATTGCACATTTGCAGCTGTCGAATGTGAGGCCAGCATTTCGGGCAGTTTCCATCAACTTTTTAAGTTGTATTCATGCTTTTCTTTGGTTTTACCATGGATGATCACATCATCAATTAATGCTAATGCACTAGGACATTTTTCAATGATCATGTCCATTTTTTGATGGAAAACATCCTGAGACATAACCAATCCAAAATACATTCTCTTAACACAATATTTCCCAAACGGTGAGTTGAATGTAATGAGTAGCTGTGATTCTCTGTCGAGCTTGATTGACCAGTAGCTATTTTTTATGTCGAGTCTGTGTGATAGCTCCTCCATGATTGCGCCTTTGTAATGGCAATGCATTATGTTCTTGTGTTACATTGTCGTATCATAAATGAGCGTTTGTTGTATATTGGTTGAAATTAGAATGGAGATGATATATTAAAACGTGTCTATTTATAAAAGATTGTTGCATTTGATTATCTTACCAGAGTTAATGACGTTGTGTGTGTGATCATCTAGTGGTCTTTCTATTACATATGTTCATATGCTGTTAAGTGTGAATATGTGTGACATGCATTTTCACATACCTCTGCTTCGTCGTTGGTCCATCTGGAAATTCTCATCTGGGAGGGAGACTTGATACCTGTTTTGGGGGACGAAGATTTATTTCACACTAAGACAAGAAATCGGTTCTATAGTTTTTTTATTCACCTTCCAGTTTGTTCACAGAAGTAAGGAAAATGAATTTGGCCTGTGGTTTCTTCTTCTAGGTCTTATTTCTACCACGTCAGCATTCGTTTCCCCCGCAGTGAAGGGGAGGAGCCAACGGCGAAGCCGTCCGCCCTCGTCCAAGTCACAACCAAATCTCCACAATTCAGCTAACCTGATCACGTGACTCACATGCAATCAAATCAGCTGATCTTGACTTCCGGTCAACGTGTCTACACTATAACTCACACATCTCCCTCTCTCTCTTTCTCTCTCTCTCTCTCTCTCCATTCTCTAACACTTGTTCAGATCTTTAGGGTCTAAACATATAAACATATAAACATCTAAACATATAAACATATAAACATCTAAACATATAAACATCTAAACATATAAGCATATAAACATATAAGCATATAAACATCTAAACATATAAGCATATAAACATCTAAACATATAAGCATATAAACATCTAAACATATAGACATATAGACTTATAGACATCTAAACATCTAAACATATAACCATCTAAACCTATAAACATCTAAATATCTAAACCTCTAAACCTCTAAACATATAAACATCTAAACATAAATAAATAGGCGAAGTTTGGCATTACTTTTACACACATACACAATACTGCTCACCCAATCTATTGATTCTTTACATTTTATATTATGCCCTGGCACACCATTTCGTCCAGTTCTACCTTTATCTCGTCCCCCATGTTGATGGGACATTTTCTGGATGCGTGGATTATGGGATGATTATTCGGGTGGAGTACAATATGGTACTCCCCATTAAAGTTACCAATCCGATCAAACTGGTTCGAATAAGTTTCAATGAGCTCTCTTGTAGATTTTATTATGGTGTTTGCTGGAGGATCAGCTGGGGTACATTCTGTTCTCTGTATAGAACGGTGTAGGGTGGCCAAATTTAGATCTCAGATGAAGGGTAATCCTAATATAGTAGATCCATTAGATGTTACCACGTGGATTTCCATATGCCCTTGTAGGCACATAATATTTCAATGGATCCCTGCTGCGGAATATTAGAACCATTGTTTGAGAGTGCAAATCACCGCCAGTTTGCACTTGTCGGCCTCGTTTGCGAATGACCATGAGTTAAACTTCTTAACCCTTCCTTCCCTGATAACAATAATGTGTGGCCAACTTGTTTACTTTCATTGAAGAGTTTGAAGGAGTCCTCCAAATTATTAGTATCCAAGCACATGTGTGGTTCCATTGTCCGATTAGACTTTTTTTTTTTATAAAAAATGTAAGGGAATGAACAAAAGATATTAAACAAAAACAACTCACAGTTTTATGAGTAAGAATTCAATATGGCGTTTTCGCAGGCACAACACGCATGGTTTCGCGTTGTCTGTTAAGATGGTTGAATTATTGTTGGGCTGTCCTCAATGTTCTCCCTTTTTTTGTTTACAATAACGTTTTATGCTTGGGTTTTATTGCTGCCACCATGTTGTATTATTCCGTTAAATATTTATTAGGATGAATATGTAAAGATATAGGAGAGATAACGACGGGATTTCTATTGGGGAACAAGAAGCCATTTTCATTCTGTTCTACTGCCATTGGCCGAGAACACAGAATGGAGATCCATCTGATGAAATCTGGACCAAAACCAGCGGCCTCTTCAACAGACCCCAAGAAACGATGTTCAACCCTATCGAAAGCCTTGAACTGATCTAAATTGATCAGCACGGTTTAAGTGTCATCTTCTCACCCCTAAAAGTTAAATGCAGATTGTTATGAATTGACCCCACCTTCACAGTGTTATTCTGATTCAGTCTGATCAAGTCAGTGCTAACAACCAACAAACGATTTGCAAGAACTCTGGCCAAAATAGAGTTATGGGTCTGTAATCATCTATTCCCCCACCCCCCCAGCACTTCTGTCTTTCTTCTTCAGAAGTGTGACCGCACCTTTGGTAACCTGATCCGGTATTGATCCCATGTCAAATCAGTGGTTACACACACGTGTCAGAATCAGAACAAATATGTGTGACATCCTAAAGGCAGTGTAGGGCATACTATCAAGCCCCGGTGATCTGTTGTAGCTGGCCTGCTTCAGAGCAGCAACTACCTCACATTCTACAACGTAACCATCACAGCTAGCCACTCAGGCTGCCTTCAGGCTAAATAGCTGCTAAACTCTTGTATATGGAGCCTGGACAAGAGGCTGAAGTGTTCCATAAAATGTACTCTAAACCGCTCACAAATCTTTGAGTCTGGGCTCTGAATCTGATGAATGTAATTATCCAATTTGTGACCAAGTGAAGAATTATGCTCACGTGTATTGATATTCATGGCTTCATTAGTCACTCTTTCTAATCTAGATCTAACTAGCTGACCCTCATACCACTCGCTAGCCAAACGTTTCAGATCCTTCTTACCTAAATCTATCTCTAAGGAATCCGCCCCCCCCCCAGCCAGCAACTGGACCAGCCTATTCTCTAAGAGCTTTTCTGTGTTAACTCTAGATAAGGCAAAGTGCTGGCAGTATTTGACAGAAGTCCCTAATGCCGCATTTAGTGCTAAGCACTCATTTACTCCCGGTTACTGCCCCCATTAATTCCTTTATAAAATATTCTTCTCACTTTTCCCAGAAGTCGGACATCTCGAGTAATGAGGTGTTCAACTTCCAGTACCCAGCTAGCATAGGATTCCTATCTCGATCAATCCTAGCCACAAGCAGTGTATGATCAGAATGGCCTTACATGTGGAACATGGGACAAGATATGTACTCTACATTGCCTTTTCTAATTAACAACCGATCCAAGTAAGTACTTGAACTGGAAGGCTGGCTAAAGAGCCATATCCACATCTCCTACCCCAGGTGATCGGCCGGAAAGATGTTAAGAAGATTGCACAGAGTCATCAAGTCAGGCAGTCTTGTCTCACACCAATCCGCCCCTCTATCATTACCCACCTTATCTATCTGGGGATCAAGGACGGAATACCAGTCCTCCAGTAAAACTAACTACTCTGAATCACCGAGAAACTCCTCCCGCTGCCAAACAAAAAGGTGACATGCTCCCAAAAGCAATTGCATGCATTAACCATGATGACCTAGAACCCGCTAGTTTTCACGGCAACATCGGCCATGACTAGTCTGCTATCAGCAGTCCTGTGTACAATGTTTACTCCTGCTGACAGAGTGACTCCCTTTACTAGCATCACATATATGATACCCTGGAAGGAAGAGGAGGTTCGTAGTCCTTACTTCTGGAACTGGTGATACCAAGACGGCTCTTCTGCTGCTCTCAAACACTGGCCTTTCTCTAGATAGATGGCATGAGCCAGCTTGGGGGAATCAAAGAGGGAGAGGGATTCTAGTTCAGCAGTGGGTTGGTTTTTTTGTGGGTCTAAACATCTGAAGAAAGATAAATCCACAGCAATGCTGGAACCAGAAGCATCTGCATCCTCAGCCATGATATCCCCAGAATCCAATGGAGGATCAGCAGTCGGCATAGCAGTAGATGGCGCACCTATGGAACAAACCAGCCCTGCCACAATTTATGGCAGACCTGTTCTAGATACACCCCACAAAATACCCAACACTCATCATGGAGCTCAAAAATATTCAGATCCGGTCGTATAATAAGACCACCTAAAATGTATATTTATGATGAAGACAGTCCTTAGTTGGACAACCAGACTACGTCCTAATGTGTTGTAGTTCCTTTGTGTTTTCACTGTTTTGTTGTTTTAGGAAAAGAGGGATGTCATAGTATGAGTTATTCCCCTTAGATGCTCCATCTCTAATAAAAAGATAAATAAAGAGACATTTCCATTCCCCCAGCCTTTCCATCAATAAATTTGTACACATTTAATATATATATATATATATATATATATATATATATATATATATATTGTGTACAGAAAGTTGTTAGTTGAGACAGATCATTGGTACCGTCGGTTTCAAGCCCTATAATAAGGCCCGTTTAAGGTACCAATGATCTGTCTCAACTAACAACTTTCTGTACACAAAATATAAATACGCTCTTACATTTTGGAATTTCCTTTTAATTGAGCACTCTGCTGGAATTCTTTTTCCAAAAAAAAAAAACTAATCATATATATATATATATATATATATATATATATATATATATATATATATATATATATATAATTATTTTTTTACTATAATAATTAAATACCTACATTATATATATATATATATATATATATATATATATATATATATATATATATGTTTTACTGTATTTAAAATCTATCCAGACTTATGCTTTAATTACAAATGCATATCTGTTATCATCAAAAAATAAGTTAATACCATTCCACTCATTAGGTTGGTTGGTTGTTTTTGTTTTACAGCATATCAACCCTTTTCAGGTTATTTAATGCCGAATCCAGTGATTTTGAAGAACAATTTTTTAATAGAGTATATTTATTTTTTTAAGTCGGTTTCTATTTAACCCATAGTTGGGACCCTAACAGGTACTACCACTCCGGGTCAGAGTGGACCTGGGAGCAATGGCAATTAAAGGGTGGTTCCACACTCTCCAAAGCCCGAAAGCTGGGGCCTCACCATCGGATATAGTTTAAGGTCATATCCAGGACCTCCACTCATTAGGAGTAGCCACACAAGCCATCATCAAAGATTTCTCTTTGAGAACAACTTGTGGTTTCCTCTGGAGTCTGAATAACAAAATGTCTCCCAAGATTTCCAGTACCCTCCATCTTTTCGATAAGCTTTGCTGATGAATTTGTGTTATTGCAACAACCACTAACCACTGATTTCTTATTACAGCAGAGGTCTGTTCCAGATTCACCCCACAAAATACCCAACACCCACCATGGACCTCAAAGAATAACCAGATCCAGTCGTATAATAAGACAACCTAAAATGTTTATTCATGATGAGGGCAGGCCTTAGTTGTCCTAATGTGTCGTTGTTTCTTTATTTTTTTTACTCTTTTGTTGTTTTAAGAAAAGAGGGATGTCATAGTATGAGTTATTCCCCTTAGATACTCTATCTCTAATAAAAAGGATAAATAGATAGGCACTTCCGTCGCTCCAGCCGTTCCATTAATAAAAGTTATACACATTGCTGTATTTAAAACCTATCCCAACTTATGCTTCTATTACTAATGCATATCTGTTATCATCAAAAGATAAGTTAATACCATTCCAAGCATTAGGAGTAGTCACACAAGCCATCATCAAAGATTTCTCTTTAAGAAAAACTTGTGGTTTTCTCTGGAGTCTAAGTTAAAAAGTGTCTCCCCTGATTTCCAGTATTCTCCCCTTTTTCGATAAACTTTGCTGCTGAATTTGCGTTCTCGCAACAACCACTGACCATTGGTTTCTTATTAGCAGCGACCATTGGTAATCACTGGAATTTTGGTGGCAATAAGCCTCCCCAAGGCCTCAGTTTTCTTTGCCCTGAACCAGCGGAAGTCTGGATAGTGCTTTCACTATTAGTTGTGTTATCTTTACTTTCTTCATCTTCCAGATCCGTTTGAGCGCTCTGGCCAGATCAGTGTATTGGCTCTGCTTTTCAATCTCTTTGATCTTCACTTTGAGGACTGCTAGAACAGCAAAATCTACAATCTGGCAGGACTTTTCCTTCTTTACTATTATGATATCGGGTCTTCTTGCTTGGATGGGTTTATCCATTTGTATGTCCATGCCCCATAGAATGTTGTGACTTTCATTTTCCAGTATTGCTGACGGTTTGTGCTTGTACCATTTGTCTGTGTGTTCAAGATGCAATTGTTGTTGGTGTTATTATTATTATCATTATTGTTGTTGTTGTTGTTGTTATTATTATTATTATCGTTGCTGTTGTTGTTGTTATTGCTGTTTTGGCGACGTATTATTTTTAACTCGATATTTTTGTTTGTACTTGTACAGGTTAATGAAGACATTAAAAAAAATGAAAATATCGAAAAAAGGTTATATTGTACGTATCCGTTTTGGACTGAAGATCTCTGAAAAAAAAATTCACTTGATTTGATCGAGTAGTTTTTTTTTTTTTTTTTTTTACAGCGGAAAAACACTCCTTGGGCGTTGAGTTATATGGCGACCAGCAGAAAAACATAATAGTCGCTCCCTTAGTCTCCCACCCCACCCCGCACGTAACATATTTTATTTACTGACGTTGCCGTAACTAAACGATTATTTGTCACATTTACAAACATTTATTTATTTATTTATTTTGAAAAAAAAAGTTTTACTCTTTATGAATATCAAAAGAAAAATGTTATTAAACATTTATTAATAATTTCTCACTTTTACAAACATTTGATTTTAAATTTCTTTTTAAATGGCGACTTTTATCGACTTTTTTTTTTAATAGTATTCGCGGATGGGTATTTTGACAACAAATATCAGTTAAATTTTATGGTGGGTGTTTATTCCGAAATCCGTTGTTAACATGAAGAGGTTGAGGGTGTTTATTCTGAAAGCTGTTCTTAACATTTGTGAAGGTGGACCTAATGTATAAATAAATTAATAAATAAAAATAACTAAATCATTTACTGATAATTTCTCACTTTTACAAAAATTTATAATTTACATGCGCGGATGAACAAATTGTTGAATAGTGCGAAAACAAACCGTTTTTGTAATAAACTTCGGGTTTGCAAAATTTAACTGATATTTGTTGTCAGCATACCCATCCGCAATTACTATTAAAAAAAAAAAGTCGATAAAAGTTGTCATTTAAAAAGAAATTTAAAAACAAATGTTTGTAAAAATGAGAAATTATTAATAAATGTTTAGCAACTTTTTTTCTTTTAATATTCATAAAGAGTAAAACTTTTTTCAAAATAAATAAATGTTTGTAAAAGTGACAAATCATCGTTTAGTTTCAACGGCAACATCAGTAAATAAAAATGTTACGTGCGCATTCGTCAGGCTTGACTAGGAGGCGGGGGGGGGGGCTAAGGGAGCGACTATTATTTTTTTTCTGCTGGTCGCCATGTAACTCAACGCCCAAGGAGTACCACACGTTTTTATGAGAGCGCGTTGAAGGCAGTCATCTTGGATGTTTTAAAAAATTTTGTTTTGATTCTAGAAACACCACGGGGAGATAACTCCAGTTAAAGCGCCAACACTCCCTCCCCATCTTTATTACTAGTTTTTCTTCTTAAAAATCGAACCTTTTGCTCGGTATCATAACAAATTGTATTTTCGCTGTAAAAAAAAAACAAAAAAAAAAAACATAAAAAAAAAACAAAAAAAAAAAACTACTTGATTAAATTAAATTAAATTTTTTTAGGAGAACTTCATTCCATAATGGATACGTACAATTTAAATTTTTTTTCTATATTTTCATTTTTTTATGTCTTGATTAAACTGTACAAGTATCGTTTTTTGTTTATTTGTTTTTTTAATTATTTTTGATTTCTATTATGACGTTTAATTAATTTCATTTTCTTTTTTTGGACAAAAGCAAATTTCCTTTAATAAATATTTATGTCAAATTAATATTGATTTCATTGAATTTATAATCCTTATTTAAAATTCAACAATTAAAAAAAAAATCTACGGAAAATCCTTTACGATGGAACGGAAATATCATATTCCAAAAATCACGTTAATTGATCAAGCAGTTTATTTTTATTAAAAAAAAAAAATCATTTTTCAATTATTTAAAGTCACTAATGTGAAATCAATAGCATTACCAGGCTAATCTCGAAATTACAATTATTGTAAATTTATCAGCCTTTGTATTTTTTTTTAAAGTGGCATAACGAGACAGTCCATTTTTGCTTTTATTTTCTCACTTAAAAATAAAACTTGATCAAATTACGTGATGTTTGGAACATGACATCTTCCTTCTGTGACGGGTACGAACATCATTAATATTTTTCCATATATTTTTTATTAGGTTGAATACTAAAAATATATGTAATTATCTACAAAATACATTTACTATTAATTATTTTTGTAAATAAACATATTTCAATGAAAAAAAAATCACTTTCTTATGTGTTGACCTACATTTTCTCATAATTAAAAATTATCTTAGGAGGAAGTGGACTGTCTTGATCAACCGGCCAAAATATACTTTCTGTGATATTTTTCTTTGTCCTCATAAAACTATGAAAATATTGCAATAAATTAATTAATAATTTTATGCGTAATATTTACCGAAAAGATCGACCCTTTCGTAATGGTTTATTTAAATTAGGTGGACTTTAATTTTCTGCGAAATTGATTTTTCGGCCTCCATCGTAAATCTAGACTTAATCATCACACTTGTCTAGTTTTAATTAACAAACCTTATGATTGTTTCTTTATTGAAACAAAATCTTACTTAATTGTAATTGCTTTTATGGATTCTTTTTTACTACAAGTAAGATACGAACTATTGATTGTCTTAACATAAAAATGGGTCAACGCCTCTAGTTTTCATGTAAACAAATACTGTAATTGTATACAATTGTCTGTCTGTAATCAATTATGTGTGTGTGTGTGCGCACGTGCGTGTGGGTGTGAATTCTTACATTGGGTTCATCTCCACAATTTTCTTTAAAATGACAACTATTAAAGGTTTTCGACTATGCTGAATAAGAAAATGTCGGGTTTGTATTACTGTACACATAGATTCGAAAAAAGTTGTCAAAAAACAAATATATAACAAATAAATGTTATCAAAGGCAAGATAAGTTACTTTTCTACCAAACTTGATATATTTTTCGTGTTTTTATTCAATGTAACATGTTTATTCAGCTCGAAAACCATACAGTGTTTACCGATGTATTGGAACATTCAAGATGGCGTCTTATTCTCTCTTTAACACGGTAAGTGTGGGAAAAGATGTTATAAATAAAAAACCGGATAAAATACTGTTAAAAACGCGCTCAATATATGTTACCGTGACATAAGTTGACATATATTCGGCGGGTTTTTAATAGTATTTTGTATGGTTTTTTATTTATAACACCTTTTTCCATACTTACGGTGTTAAAGAGGGCGTGAGACGCCATCTTGAATTTTCGAATACATCAGTAAACACTATGTTTTTCGAGCTGAATAAATATGTTACATTGAATAAAAACACAAAAAATATATCCAGTTTAGCAGAAAAGTAACGTATCTTGCCTTTGATAACATTTATTTGTTTATATATTTGTTTTTTGACAACTTTTTCGAATCTATGTGTACAGTAATACAAACCCAAAATTTCATTTATATTTTGCAGCGGAAAGTAGTTTTTAAGATATTAGGACCCGTATTATGCACTGTAATTTACTGGAAGCCATTTTTGTACATGCGTGCGCTTAACAAATCTACTTCTCTCTGACCGACACTGCCTACTAGTGAAAACAAATTCACTTTTCTGCAGTTGATACTACCCCCACCCCATTTTTTTATAGTATTTTCGGGTGGATATGCTGACAACGAATACCAGTTAAATTTGAGGCAAATATGTCTATTCAGAAAGCCGTTTTTAACAGGAGAAAGTTGGGAGTGTTTATCATGTGCACATGCAAACATGACTGCCAGTAAATAAACATGCATGATACAGATCTTTATATCTCGGAAACTACTTGCCTCTGCTAAATATAAATTATATTTTCTTATTCAGCATAGTCGAAAACCCATATAAGCTGTCATTTTAAAGAAAATTTTTCGGGTGGGCCTAATGTTAAAAAAATACCAAATATGTAAACATATTTATTTTTAACAGTTATATGTGAAAATTTTATAGAAGTAACTCTACTCGCACAGATGCAGCACAACACATAACTTCTCTATATCTCACTCCCTATCACAAATGGTTACGTCTCCAACCCATTTCCCTGACCAGCAAGAACAACACACATCTAGATCTGTTTCTGACCACAGTTCCCGAGGATTGTATAACAAATGCTGACAGCCCACTCGGGAACGCTGATCATGCAGTGATAATGGTCGAAATCGCCCTAAACTCTAGACCCAAAACTGAAGAGCCAGTGCTCAAAACAACGAGATATTATAAAAAGGCTGACTGGGAAGCCATCAGAGATCTTATCAGTGATGCCCCATGGGGAAATATTTTTTTCTCTTCCTGCTGAACAGTGCGCAAATGAGACCACTGAATGGTTCAAAACAGCAATTGAAGCACATGTTCCCATGCGGAAATTTTATAGCAAGCTCCACTCTCCCCAATGGTTTACTTCTACTTGCGCAACTGCCATTGCTCAAAGGAAGCATGCATACCGCAGATTTAACCGACATAAGTCCAGTTAAAACAGACATAAGTATATAGAAGCTAGAAGTAACGTTAAGAAAGAAATAACAACAGCTAAGAGAGAATTTACTGAAACCACTAAAAAACGCACAAAAATTAGGAACTCGTGACTTCTGGAAAATCTACAACAGTGTAGTAAATAATGGGCAATCGACAATTCCTCCACTAACGAACAATCACGAGGTTGTTTGCTCAGCAACCGACAAGGCTAATATGCTTGCCAGCCAGTTTGCCTCAAACTCCACACTGGACCCTTCCAACCACCCCCTGCCTGACTTTCCTTTGCAGACAGACGCCACGCTAGACGATCTAAAAATTACCCCTGCTCAGGTACATGCTATCATAAAAAACCTTTACACTTCAAAAGCATGTGGACCTGATCTCATCCCAGCTGTGCTATTAAAAAATGTTCAGCCGAAATAGCTCAAGTTCTCTCCAAACTATACAACAAATGCCTTAATGAATCATGCTTTCCGGGCTGTTGGAAAACTGCTTCTGTGGTACCAGTATTCAAGAATTCTGGTGAAAGAACTGACCCATCAAATTATCGCCCCATTAGCCTCCTCCCACTTTTCACCAAAATATTTGAGATCATAATTAACCATGCTCCAGTCCGTCACCTTACAGATGCTAAACTTCTGACTGACAAACAATATGGATTTAGACAAGTCCGTTCCACAGCAGACATCCTCACTGTAATCTCTGAACGTTTATACCATTCACTGGACAAAGCAGGGGAGGGCAGAGCAGTAGCTCTAGATATATCTAAGGATTTTGACAGGGTATGGCATGAGGGTCTCAGGAAAATTAAATCATATGGTATCACTGGTAGAATACTTAACATAATTAAATCCTTCTTAGATAAGAGAAAGATCCAGGTTGTCCTTGACGGTCGTACATCTAAACAGTGTTATATAAATGCGGGAGTGCCTCAGGGGTCTATCCTTGGACCTCTATTATTCCTTATATTTATTAATGACCTCTCTGACAAAACTGCCTCTGAGATGGGTATATACGCTGATGACACCACACTCTATAACAGGCATGACAGGAAAACAAATGAACACATAACTAAAGAAATGGAAAACACACTAGAGGATGACCTCCAATCTGTAGTGGAATGGGGACAAAAATGGATGGTCACATTCAATGCTGCCAAGACTAAACTGGTTTCCTTCAATAATTACAAGAAACCTTCTCTGCCACCAATAGCAATGGCCAGTAACTCCCTGTCTGAGAGTACATCTTTCAAACTGCTTGGCCTAACGTTCACAGGAAACATGAGTTGGAACAATTATATTGAAAACATTGCCAGGGCCGCTGCGAAGAAGGTAGGCTCTCTCTACCGTGCTAGAAAACTACTGACACCTGAAAGTATCCTGTACATCTATAAGGCCACCATTCGCTCATGTATGGAGTATTGCTGTCACATTTGGACTGGTGCAGCTGCTGCTAGTCTTTCGCTCCTAGACAAGGTTTAAAAGAGAGTCGCCAATCTGATAGGCCCTGAACTGGCATCTAAGCTTCAGCCTCTGTCCCATCGACGAAATGTTGCATCCCTCTGCCTGTTCTACAAGTATTTTAATGGTGAATGCTCTGACGAACTCCAGACACTTGTGCCTCCACGACGTAGACACCCTCAACAAACCCGACAGGCAGCTAAATCCCACCTCCACACAGTTGAGATCCCTAGATGTAGAAGATCTTTCTACTCCAGTAGTTTCTTCCCCAGAACTGCTAGACTCTGGAATTCCATTCCAGGTCCCTGCTTCCCCAACTGTACTGACATGCAGAAGTTCAAGTGTAATGTGAACCGACATCTTGCTGCCCAAATCCAAACATAGTGCCCCAGTAGTTGCTGCCCCTGATAGTAGCCCCCTACACCACAATGGCAATGTGCCTTGTTTGGGGTGAAAATCTAATAAAAAAAAATTTTTTTTAAATGTCATTATTTCTGATAAAAACCATTAATATATCTTACATTTAATATTCATTATTTCGTTGAAAAACCTCTAACTTATCTTACATTTAATATTTATTATTTCGTTGAAAAACATTTAATATATCTTAAATTTAATATTTATTATTTCGGTGAAAAACATTTAATATATCTTAAATTTTATATTTATTATTTCGGTGAAAAACATTGAACATATCTTACATTTAATATTTATTATTTCGTTGAAAAACATTGAACATATCTTACATTTAATATTTATTATTTTGTTTAAAAATATTGAACATATCTTAAATGTAATATTTATTATTTTATTGAAAAACATTTAATATATTTTATATTCATTATTTCTGTGAAAATGTGTCTGTAAATAAACATGTAAAAATATGTGTGACGTAATTGCCTACCATCATCTATTTCCTAGTACGTGGCATGATGTACCTATTTACTATGCCCCCCCCCACGGGACAGAGTTAGACACCAGGGTCATTTTTTAACGTGGAGAAAAGGTACAAAAATAAAAAAAAAATTGTCTCAGTCGTGAAGGAAGGACTGATCCTCCACAGAAAGAGAACAAGAAATGGAAGTGCAGCAAAAGAACATACACTACACTTTGATCTTGACCTAGTACGTGGCATGATGTAATCAACAAACAATGGCTCAAGTAAGTTTATATGTGTGATCGTCAAAATTGTTAAAAAAATCATGAAATAAATTTTGAACAATAAAATTGTTTATATTAATTCAGGGCAATACGCAATAAAAATATATAATTATTTAAATTTTATGCGAATTTGCTTTTCCAGGCGCCATCTTAAAATGCTGACTTCCACCCGTCAAACTTATCTCATTTTAATTAACTCATTTTATAATCGTTTCTTTGTTAACCACATATTATCAAACAAAAAGGAAATATTACTTGAATTGAATTGCTTTTGAAGCTGTTTTCTTGGAGGGGGGGGGTTACAATGGTGCGTCCAAACTATTCTGATTCCTTGTTTTTATATAGAAATGAGCCAACGTTCCATGATTGCATATAAATGAAGATTCATAATGTAGAAATGTTGGGTTTGTTTTACTATACATATAGAAATCTCTACAATCCTTTGCTTTTTTTATATGTGAATAGCTTAAAAGTATTTTTTATATAAAAAAAATGGCGCAATACATTCTTTAGTTTGTATGCAATCTAACATAATTGTTAACAGTCCAAAATACATGAATTAAAAAAAATCTCTTTAATCAGCGCTACTAAAAACATCACAAAATGATATTAAACGTTTCACTAAATGTTACAGGAAATGTCAGTGTTTATAGGAAATATCGGCGATTGTGCATAAAGTGCCTAACTTTCAAACACACCGCAAATTGGCACTCGCATCTCTGAATCGATGTATGGAAACTCAAAATGGATACAATTTTCAAATATATTTAATGTTTAATTTTTCCCCCTTTTTTATAATAAAAATATATAAAAATATGTAAACTTTTTTATCAGTTTATTTTTTAATTTTTTAATCGCATATCTTTCCAAATAACAATGTTTATTTAAGTAAATATGTTATATATTTTGTCAAACTATTGAGATATTTTAAAATATATTTATTTGCAGAAACATGAAAAAACTATGAATGTGTCCCATTTTTTACAGTTTTAGCAGTTTAAAAAAGGTGAATGTGCAACAGAAAATAGTTTAACAGTTTTATAATGTGAAAATTTCACATGTGTTAAAAAACATTAAATTCAAACAATGTAATAAGTATGAATTTCACAGGTGTTAAAAACCATCAAATTCAAACAATGTAATAAGTACGAATTTCACATGTGTTAAAAAAACATTAAATTCAAACAATGTAATAAGTATGAATTTTACATGTGTTAAAAAAACATTAAATTCAAACAATGTAATAAGTATTAATTTTACATGTGTTAAAAAAAACATTAAATTCAAACAATGTAATAAGTATGAATTTTACATGTGTTAAAAAAACATTAAATTCAAACAATATAAGTATGAATTTCACATGTGTTAAAAAAACATTAAATTCAAACAATGTAATAAGTATGACTTTCACATGTGTTAAAAAAACATTAAATTCAAACAATATAATAAATATGAATTTCACATGTGTTAAAAAACATCAAATTCAAACAATGTAATAAGTATGAATTTCACATGTGTTAAAAAAACATTAAATTCAAACAATATAATAAATATGAATTTCACATGTGTTAAAAAACATTAAATTCAAACAATATAATAAATATGAATTTCACATGTGTTAAAAAAAACATTAAATTCAAACAATATAATAAGTATGAATTTCACATGTGTTAAAAAACCCATTAAATTCAAACAATGTAATAAGTATGAATTTCACATGTGTTAAAAAACCCATTAAATTCAAACAATATAATAAGTATGAATCAAGTAGGTGATATAAATAAAGTAATTACATTTGAAAAAACTCAAAACGTAAATTTGTTTGAAAAAATATACTAACAAAAAGCAGAAGCATTGTATCCGTTAAACATAGTTATTTAAAAAGATATTTGATGAAAAAAAATTAATTGATAAAAAGTTTACGCACTTTTATATATTTCAATTATACGGGGGTGAAAAAAAAAACAAACGTGAAATATATTTGAAAATTGTACCTATTTTGTATCTATTTTTTGCTTCCATACCTCAATTGTCAGATGCAGACACCACCTGCTGGTATGTTTGAGAGTTAGGATCTCTCTTTTTGCACAATTACTGAAATATTTATTTTTTAAATTAAATATTGTGAAAAGGGGGGGGATAATACTGATGCTGACAAAAAAAAAAAATCAACAATAGAGTCCTAGGCGCATGTGTGGGTAGATGAGCAAGTTTTAGGTAGTCAATGGAGTTAATAAAAACTTGGAAAGAATTCCACTGTTAGCATGTTCCTTTTATTTTAAACTTATTCTCCTGCTAAATGTATGGCTGCTCTTCTGCAAGAGTTATTTGTAGATGTATGCAAAATAAATGGCCGATTTCCAAAGTTTAAAAAGACATTTTTATCCCTTCATTTAAAGATTCACCAAAATTCAGGAGACCCAAACAATTTTTAATGAAAATTTCACCATTTATTAACGATTAGCAAGAGTATAATAAACATTTTTTTCTTATTAAAGTAAAAATCTATTATTTTATGTGAACAAAAAACACCTTTACTAAAGTTCTATTTTAAGTACTAAAATTTCATTAATTTATTCAAGTTCTCATGAAAATAAAGCATTGTAGATGATAGCAATTGATTAAGTTTTTAAAAAATAGCTGTACATTGGGTCGGCAGTGTTCTTCCTGAGCAGTCGCTTGAGATGTCCTTATTTTCTCTTTCCGTTTCTATCCACGTTACTAATAAGGGTGATGGAGGTTAATATTAAACCTGGTCTAACATCTGGCTGATAGCGACCCGAACATTGCATTAACCTCCAAGTAGGCTGGTGCAAAGTACTGGGGCTGCTGTATTGCTACTTGGTGAATGGACTATGGACCATGCAGTAGTTTTAAGTGGAGTCTTTTGATATAATATTACTTGGTAATGTTACATCTTTCCCTCTAAATGGATGCAGAAATTATTCTTTGTTTCTCTTTTTCTTTGTTTGCTCTAACAACTTTGCTGGGCTTTTCCACATACCTCAATCCTCAAAAATGAAAAATCTCCAGAAACAAAGCAAGATTATCCCAGAACTGCACGCCTGTGGAATTGCCTTCCATTTTCCTGCTTTCCGGCTGACTACAATATGGTTGTCTTCAAGTCTAACGTAAATAAGTTCTTGATGAGCCGTTCCATATAAGTTATCAAATTTACCAAATTTTCATTACTAATGATTACTATATTGTCCAATTTCTACTGTACACTCTTTAACCCTTATCCTTGAGTGGCCTCTTGGCCTTGATAATGTGGTGATTCCTATGTAAAAAAAAAAAAAAGAACTCTAACTCCAAATGTAGACTCCAGTAAACAGGTTTCCTTCTCTAACATCAGGGGTCTATGCTCCAATCTTCCAGCGGTTGAAATCCAATTACAGGAGACTAAACCTGATTTATTGCCCCTGTATTAAATTGGAATGGGATCAATTATTTCTTGAGATCCCGATGCCTCCGTTCAGTCTCGAAAGACAAAGGATACGCCCTGCAGGGGCAGCTGTGCATGTAATTATGAGGCAAGAGTTGCGCAATCCCAACCACACCTCTTGTGAATTGGCATTGCTTGAGTCCAGTGGCAAGGAGAAGTCCAGGACGACTGGCAACAATGCGGAGATGTGGAGAGCACATACAGCACCTGGAAGTCCCAAATGGTCACCCATTTAGTACTTGTTAGGCTCATCGTTGCTTAACTTCAATGATCTGATGGGAACCAGTGTGTCAAATGTGATTATACCGTATATAACAATTTCCTGAGATAAGTTCAAGATTTTAGTTTTGTGCACGGAAATTGTGTGGGTGTAGACAACAAATGTTCGCGCAACTGAAAAGTTCCTTATACCGATGTTATGTTTTTTTTTTTTTTACCTGTAAAGTCCAAAGTTTAAAACCTTTTTTTAAAAACACCCTTATATTTTTTTTTAATGAAACCTTCGTCCTTGCTCCTTTAATTGAAAAAATAAATTAGGGTTTGAATTACATTTTTCGAGTAGTTATAAGCTTGGAAAGACAGCGGGTCGAATTATTCAATGTTTTTCATGAAGTTTCTGACACACCTAGCTATTTACGCAAGACATACGCATTTTAATCATGATTTTTTTTTAGATCAGGGGGGCACAGTAAATAAACTTTTAACTCAGAATGACTCCTAATGTACTAATATATAACATAAGAAACAGAAATGGGTACACAGCTTTATTTTCTCATAACCTCAATACGCTTTGAAGGGAGTTTACCCATTGCTTTCAGCCATTATTCATGTCAGTCAAAGAGCGTCCAATAAAAATTCAATTAGTAAAAGCGGAATTTTTGCCCCCACCCAGCAAATAATAACAATAAAAACTTGTAAAATAAAATTGATTCATCGAATTTTTTACTCTATTTTCAAGAAAATTAAAAAAAAAAAAAAAAAAATCTTAGACTTTTTGTGTAATTTTCCCTCCAAAATTGAACCGCATGTTAGAACATTTTGGCGTAAACAACGAAACCAAAGCTTTTTTTGTTTTTTCAAATTCTCCCAACACCAAAAAATTGATTAATTTCATTATTTTATTTACAGACTTATTTGGTATTTTTTTTATTTTATAAAAAAGCTGAACTATATGTAAACTGTAAAAAAAAGCTCTCAGACTCCTAAGATTAACATTCACACAAAACATGCATTGAAACAAATGGTGCAGCAAGTCTATTATTGGGCCGAAAATGAAGTCGGTTACATGGAAAATCTGCAAAAAAAAAACAGTATAACGTACGTACTTGTCATTGCATGTACATGTCATATTCCAAAAATCACGTAAATCGATCAAGTAGTTTTTTTTTTTATTTAAGAAAATCAAATATTAAAGCACAGTTAATCGAGAATAAGTCGAGCGCCATGTTGGATCGACACTAGCTGACAAGCTACCGCCACCTAACAGCCAAATGCGATCCACGGATCAAAGAAGGGGGAGATAATTGAGAATTGACATATTTATTTATTTTTTTATTTTTTTCCTGAAATGCCGAAAACAAACTTTTTCCTATTACAAATACAAATTAATAAAGTAACAATAACGACTTCTTTTCCTTTTTAGGAATGTCCGATTCAGTAATTTATTTGGAATAAAATGTTCGAATCAGTTATTTATTTGGAATGAAAAAAAAATATAAACTGATAAAATAAGACAACGACTTCTTTTCCTAAGAGTCAACAAATTAATAATTTCAAATACTGATTTCATGTCCGAATCAGTTTTTTTTTTTTTAAATAGACTTTAAGCGGACATGAAAAAAAAGGCGATTATCTCCCCCTTATTTGATCCGTGGATCGCATTTGGCTGTTAGGTGGCGTTAGCTGACATAGTGTCGATCCAACATGGCGCTCGACTTATTCTCGATTAACTGTGCTTTAATATTTGATTTTCTTAAATAAGAAAAAAAAAATACTTGATCGATTTACGTGATTTTTGGAATATGACATGTACATGCAATGACAAGTACGTACGTTATACTGTTTTTTTTCAGATTTTCCATGTAACCGACTTCATTTTCGGCCCAATAATAGACTTGCACCAAACAAATAAATTGCCTAGGATGCTGAAAAGGTGGGTTCCATCTACAATGCAAGAACACTACACACATTTGCCAGTATTCTCTAATCTCTAACGCTGTCTGTTGCAATAGCAACACAACAGACTTTCATTTGAGTAACAGACGAAGGCCGGACTATTATTTTTTTTTTAATTTATGTTGCTAAAAATGGAGATAGAGAAGAAGGATTTTTTCCACAATGCCTGACTGTAGTTGACTTTCTATTCGAATTTGTATACGAGTTCCTATATTTTTATAAAATACTATCCTTTAGGAGACATTAATTTTTTATAATATTTGGTCCTAGTTTTCTTTAAATATAAAGTATCCTCAAGTAAAGGTGTCTATCCACACCAAAAAAAAGTGCCACTTCAAGTAATAGAAATATTGGTATTATTATACAAACACCGTGACAGCGTTAGGGTTAGGGTTAGGATTAGGGTTAGGGTTAGGGTTTAGGGTTAGGGTTAGGGTTAGGTTTAGGGTTAGGGTTAGGGTTAGGGGTTAGGGTTAGGGTTAGGGGTAGGGTTAATTCGCTGTCACGATGTTTGTATAGTTTTACCGAAATATTAATGTCAAAATTTACCTTTTCTTGCCTAGTGTGTAAACAGGTCGATGTTTATTCTTAATGGTGAAGGCTTATATTCAAATTTGTATGAGTTTCTACCGTTTTATATTTTGACAAAATGCTTCCTTTTATTAATAGTGGGTAGACTGTCTGCAACCTGTAGAACGTGCTGGACGACTTTGGGAAACATTAATATTTTGTTCTAGTTGACTTCAAATAGAAAGGGTCCTCAAGTGAAATTGTCTATAGACACAAAAAACAAGTTCTCTCAGTAGACAAACAAGCTCAAGTTGTTAGCATATGAATTTTTCATTTATTAAAAAAAAACATGGGGAAAATATGTGGCCAAATATGTTATATTTTTGCGCATAAGATGTTTTAAAAATTCAATAATTTCATTAACAAGAAACTTATTATTCAACGAGAAGATAAATTGTTTTTTTTTTATAAATTATTTTCGGTTCATTTTTTATCTACCTCATATGTATTTAACACAATATAAAATCAAGCGTTTAGATGTTTTGGACATCAAAAAAATATATTTTTAACTTTGATCTAAGAGTTTTTTTATTAATACAAAATGCGGAAAATATGTGGGCCAAATGTGTGGAAAAAAAAACTATTTAGAGGGTAAAGTAGATTACCCGGTGATAGCGTAAGCTCCGAGGGGTTGCAAAGGATGCCCTAAGCGACCCCCCCTACTGGGTCGAGTAACAAGTTTTGTAGTACGGCGAGCAGCGAGTAACTAATTTGTGCCAACCGTTCACCAGTAACTCGTTAACAGAACTGGCGCTAGTCAGAGACACAATTCTTTTATAACAGAAGAATAGTGCCTCCCCCTACTCCTCCAAGTCTATAAGAGACTCGTTCTCTCAACCACTCAGATTAGAATTCCGCCCTCGAGGCCGGCGCCACCAAGTAAGCAATCTCCTTTTTTTATTTTTATTTTTATTTTTATTTTCTCACAAATGTTATATTTTTGTAAATGTTTACAAAATTCAATATCATTAACAATAAACTTATTATTCAACGAGGAGACAAACTGATTTTTTTTTATATTTTATTATTTTTTCTTCAATTTTTTATCTACCTCATATTATTTAACATAAAATTTAACATAAAATCTGACATTTAGGTGTTTTGGCCATGACATAAAGAATATTAAAAATGTTATAAATACAGGGACCAGTTATATTAAAGGATGATTACATAGCACAGTATAATATTTTATAAAATATTACAGAATTTCATTTTCAGTTAAATATCAGTGCTGAACTTCAGCTATCTTATGTAATCGATCGTTGCTGAGCAATTAACAAAAATCGTTTAACAAGAATCTATTATACAAATTTTTTAAAAATATTTACTATTTTTATGATAATTATATTTTTGATTTATGCTAATATACAAATTTAAAAAAATATATATATTATATTTCTTATTTTTCATGATAATTAAATTATATTATTTCAATTATTCTAATATATTAATTAAAAAAAAATATTTTATATTACTTACTTTTATGATAATTAAATTATATCATTTAGATTATTCTAATATATAAATTAAAAACATATATATTTTATATTTCTCATTTTTTATGATAATTAAATAATATTTACATTATTCTAATATATGAATTAAAAATATATTTTTTATATTTCTTATTTTTTATGATAATTAACTTATATTATTACGATTATTCTAATATATAAATTAAAAATATGTATTTTATATTTCTTATTTTTTATAATTAAATTATATTATTTCGATTATTTTAATATATGAATTAAAACAAATATATTTTATATTTCTTATTTTCTATGATAATTAAATGATATTAATTCGATTATTCTAATATATAAACTAAAAAATATATATTTTATATTTCTTATTTTTTATGATGATTAAATCATATTATTTAGATTATTCTAATATATAAATTAAAAATATGTATATAATATTTCTTATTTTTTATGATAATTAAATTATATTATTTCGATTATTCTAATATATAAATAAAACAAATATATTTTATATTTCTTATTTTTTATAATTACATTATATTATTTCGATTATTCTAATGTATCAATTAAAAAATATATTTGATATTTCTTATTAATTAAATTATATTATAACGATTATTCTAATATATAAATTAAAATAATATTTTATATTTCTTACTTTTATGATAATTAAATTATATTATTTCGATTATTCTAATCTATAAATTAAAAAAATATATTTTATATTTCTTATGTTTTATGATAAATAAATTATATTATTTCTATTATTCTAATATATAAATTAAAAAAATATACATTTTATATTTCTTATTTTTTATGATAATTAAATTATATTATTACGATTATTCTAATATATAAACTAAAAAATATATATTTTATATTTCTTATTTTCTGTGATGAATAAATTATATTATTCCGATTATTCTAATATATAAATTAAAAAAAATATTCATATTTCCTATTTTTTATGTAAATAAAATTATATTATTACGATTATTCTAATATATAAATTTAAAAAATATATTTATATTTTTTATGATAATTTAATTATATTATTTCGATTATTATAATATATAAATTAAAAATATATTTTATATTTCTTATTTTTTACTATAATTTAATTATATTATTCTGATTATTCTAATATATTAATTTAAAAAATATATATTTTATATTTCTTATTTTTACAATTTAATTATATTATTTCGATGATTCTTATCTATGAATTTAAAAAAATATATTTTATATTTCTTATTTTTACTATAATTAAATTATATTATTACGATTATTCTAATATATGAATGAAAAAAAAAAATTTTCTTATTTTTCATGATAATCAAATTATATTATTTCGATTATTCTTATAAATTAAAATATATATACTTTTTATATTTCTTATTTTTTATGATAATTAAATTATATTATTTCGATTATTCTGATATGTAAATTAAAAAATATATTTTATATTTCTTATTTTTATTATAATTAAATTATATTATTCCTATTATTCTGATATGTAAATTAAAATATATATTTTATATTTCTTATTTTTTATGATAATAAAATTATATTATTACAATTATTCTAATATATATTTAAAAAATGTATATTTTATATTTCTTGTTTTTCATGATAATTAAATTATATCATTTAGATTATTCTAATATATATTTAAAAAATATATTTTATATTTCTCATTTTTTATGATAATTAAATCATATTATTCTGATTAGTCTAATATATGAATCAAAAAAATATATTTTATATTTCTTATTTTTTATGATAATTAAATTATATTATTCCGATTATTCTATATAAATAAAAAATATATTTTATATTTCTTATTTTTTATGATAAATAAATTATATTAATTCGATTATTCTAATATATAAATAAATAAATTATTTCTTATTTTTTATGATAATTAAATTATATAATAACGATTATTCTAATATATAAAATATATTTATATTTTTTATGATAATTTTATTATATTATTTCGATTATTCTTATATATAAATTAAAAATATATTTTTATTTCTTATTTTTTTATAATAATTAAAAAATATTATTCTGATTATTCTAATATAAGCATTTAAAAATATTTTTTATATTTCTTATTTTTTACAATTTAATTATATTATTTCGATGATTCTAATCTATTAATTTAAAATCATATATTTTATATTTCTTATTTTTACGATACTTAAATTATATTATTTCGATTATTCTAATATATGAATTAAAAAAATTATTATTTTTATTTATTACAATTAAATTATATTATTTCGACTATTCTTATAAATTAAAAATATGTATTTTTTATATTTCGTTTTTATGATAATTAAATTATATTATTATGATTATTCTAATATATGAATATAAAAATTTTTTTTATATTTCTTATTTTTTAAGATAATTAAATTATATTATTTCGATTATTCTAATACATAAATAAAAAATATATTTTATATTTCTAACTTTTTATATATAATTAAATCATATTATTCCAATATTCTGATATATAAATTAAAAAAACATATTTTATATTTCTTATTTTTTATGATAATTAAATTATATTATTCCAATTATTCTAATATATGCATTAAAAATATATTTTATATTTCTTTTTTTATGATAATTATATTATTTCGATTATTCTAATATATAAATTAAACAAAATATATTTCATATTTCTTACTTGTTATGATAATAAAATTATATTTTTTCAATTATTCTAATACAGAAATTGAAAATATATTTTATATTTTTTTAATGATAATTAAATTATATTATTGCGATTATTCTAATATATTAATTTAAAAAAATATATATTATATTTCTTATTTTTCATAATTTAATTATATTATTTCGATTACTCTAATATATAAATTTAAAAAAAATCATATTTTCTATTTTTTATAATTAAATTATATTATTTCGATTATTCTAATACATAAATACTAAAGTATAAATTTTATATTTCTTATTCTTTATGATAATTGAATTATATTATTCCGATTTTTCTAATATATAAATAAAAAAATATTGTTATATTTTTTATTTTTCATGATAATTAAATTATATTATTTCGATTATTCAAATATATAAATTAAAAAATATATTTCATATTTCTTATATTTTTTGATAATGAAATTATATTATTCCGATTACTCTAATATACGAATTTAAAAAAATATATTTTATATTTCTTATTTTTTATGATAATTCAATTATATTATTTCGAGTATTCTAATATATAAATTAAAAATATATTTTATATTTCTTATTTTTTATGATAATAAAATAATATTATTACGATTATTCCAATATATAAATTTAAAAAATATTTTTTATACTTCTTATTTTTTATGATAATTCAATTATATTATTTCGATTATTCTAATATATGAATTAAAAACAATATATTTTATATTTCTTATGATGATTAAATAATATTATTCCGATTATTCTAATATATAAATTAAAAAATATATTTTATATTTCTTATTTTTTATGGTAATTAAATTATATTATTTCGATTATTCCAATATATAAATTTAAAAAATATTTTTTATACTTCTTATTGTTTATGATAATTAAATTATATTATACCGATTATTCAGAGATATCAATTTAAAAAATATATTTTATATTTCTTACTTTTTATTATAATTCAATTATATTATTCTGATTATTCTAATATATAAATTTAAAAAATATATTTTATATTTCTTATTTTTCATAATTTAATTATATTATTTCGATTATTCTAATATATGAATGTAAAAAATATATTTTATATTTCTTATTTTTTTCGATAATGAAATTATATTATTCCGATTATACACATGTATAAATTTAAAAAATATATTTTATATTTCTTATTTTTTATGATAATTAAATTATCTTATTGCGATTAATCTAATACATTTAATATATAAATTTTTTAAAAATATATTTCAAATTTTTTATAATTTTATTATATTATTTCGATTATTCTAATATAAAGTGAAAAAATATATTTTATTTTCTTTCTTTTTATGATAATTAAATTATATTATTACGATTATTCTAGTATATAAATTAAATAAATATATATTTTATATTTCTTATTTCTTATGATAATTAAAGTATATTATTACGATTATTCCAATATATAAATTTAAAACAATATATTTTATATTTCTTACTTTTTATGATAATGAAATTATATTATTTCGATTATTCTAATATATAAATTAAAAATATATTTTATATTTTTTTTATAATAATTAAATTATTTTATTGCGATTATTCTAATATATAAATTATAAAAAAATTTTTTTTATATTTCTTTTTTTATCATAATTAAATTATATTATTACGATTATTCCAATATATAACTTAAAAACAATATATTTTATATTCCTTTTTTTATGATAATTAAATTATCTTATTGCGATTAATCTAATACATTTATTTTAATAATATATTTTATATTTCTTATTTTTGATAATTTAATTATATTATTTCGATTATTCTAATATATAAATTAAAAAATATATGTCATACTTCTTATATTTTTTATAATGAAATTATATTATTCCGATTATTCTAATATATAAATTTAAAAAAACATATATATTTTATATTTCTTTTTTTCATAATTAAATCATATTATTACGATTTTTCGAATATATAAATTTAAAAAAATATATTTTATATTTCTTACTTTTTATAATTAAATTATATTATTTCGATTATTCTAATATATAAACTCAAATAATATATTTTATATTTCTTATTGTTTATGATAATTAAATTATATTATTCCGATTATTCTAATATATAAATTTAAAAAATATATTTTATATTTCTTACTTTTTATCATAATTAAATTATATTATTCTGATTATTCTAATATATAAATTTAAAAAATATATTTTATAGTTCTTATTTTTCATATTTTAATTATATTATTTCGATTATTCTAATATATAATTATAAAAAATATATTTTATATTTCTTATTTTTTATGATAATTAAATTATATTATTTCGATTATTCTAATATATAAGTGAAAAAAATATATTTTGTATTTCTTACTTTTTATAATTAAATTATATTATTTCGATTATTCTAATATATAAGTGAAAAAATATATTTTATATTTCTTACTTTTTATAATTAAATTATATTATTTCGATTATTCTAATATATAAATTAAAGATATATTTTATATTTCTTATTTTTTATAATTAAATTATATTGTTCCGATTATTCTAATATATAAGTGAAAAAATATATTTTATATTTCTTATTTTTTATGATAATTAAATTATATTATTTCGATTATTCTAATATATAAGTGAAAAAATATATTTTATATTTCTTACTTTTTATAATTAAATTATATTATTTCGATTATTCTAATATATAAATAAAAAATATATTTTATATTTTTTTTATTTTTATCATGATTAAATTATTTTATTGCGATTATTCTAATATATAAATTAAATATATATATATATATATATTATATTTCTTTTTTTATAATTAAATTATATTATTACGATTATTCCAATATATAAATTTAAAAAAATATATTTCTAATTTCTTTTTTTATGATAATTAAATTATATTATTTCGATTATTCTAATATATAAATTTAAACAATATATTTTATATTTCTTACTTTGTATGATAATTAAATTATATTATTTCGATTATTCTAATATATAAATTTAAATATATATATATATTATATTTCTTTTTTTATGATAATTAAATTATATTATTACGATTATTCCAATATATTAATTTTAAAAAATATATTTTTAATTTCTTTTTTATGATAATTAAATTATATTATTTCGATTATTCTAATATATAAATTAAAAATATATTTTATATATTTTTTTATGATAACTAAATTATCTTATTGCGATTATTCTAATATATGTATTTAAAAAATATATTTTATATTTCTTATTTTTAATAATTTAATTATATTATTTCGATTATTCTAATATATAAATTTAAAAAAAATCATGTTTTATATTTTTTTATGATTAAATTATATTATTTCGATTATTCTAATATATAAATTAAAAAGTGTATATTTTATATTTCTTATTTTTTATGATAATTTAATTATATTATTCCGATTATTCTAATATATAAATTAAAAAAATATGTTTTAGATTTCTTATTTTTTATGATAATTAAATTATATGATTTCGATTATTCTAATATATAAATTAAAAAATATATTTCATACTTCTTATATTTTTGATAATGAAATTATGTTATTCCGATTATTCTAATATATAAATTAAAAATTTATATTTCTTTTTTTCATGATAATTAAATTATATTATTACGATTTTTCCAATATATAAATTTTAATAAATATTTTATATTTCTTATGTTTTATTATAATTAAATTATATTATTTCGATTATTCTAATATATAAATTAAAGAAATATATTTTATATTTCTTACTTTTTATGATAATTAAATTATAATTTTTCGATTATTCTAATATGTAAATTAAAAATATATTTTATATTTCTTTTTTTTATGATAATTATATATTATTGCGATTATTCTAATATATAGATTTCAAAGAATATATTTTATATTTCTTATTTTTATAATTTAATTATATTATTTCGATTATTCTAATATGTAAATTAAAAATATATTTTATATTTCTTTTTTTTATGATAATTATATTATATTATTGCGATTATTCTAATATATAGATTTAAAAGAATATATTTTATATTTCTTATTTTTATAATTTAATTATATTATTTCGATTATTCTAGTATATAAATTAAAAAATATATTTCTTATTTCTTATCATGATTGAATTATATTACGATTATTCTAATATATAAATTAAAAAATATGTATTTCATATTCCTCATTTTTTATGATAATTAAATTATATTATTCCGATTATTCTAATATATAAATAAAAATATAAATTTCATATTTCTTATTTTTATAAATAAAATATTTTGCTTCGATTATTCTTATAAATTAAAAATATATATTTTATATTTCTTATTTTTTATAATTAAATTATTTTACTTCGATTATTCTTATAAATTAAAAAATATATTTTATATGTCTTATTTTTATGATAATCAAATTATATTATTTCGATTATTCTAACATATAAATTTAAAAAAATATTTCATATTTCTTATTTGGTATGATAATTTATGTCATTTGGATTATTCGGAGTAAAGTTTTGACCTTATTTTGCGTATCTTTGAAAAAAAGTTTAATAAGAGTGAATCTGTGATCCTTTTTCATCTCTCAAGATATTTTCTAGGACCTCAGTCAATTTCAAATGCAACTAAAATACCTTCATTCATTATACGATCTTCTTCTCTAAATCGCAAACATTTTTAAGTTTAATATCATTTCTGTATAATATAGTCACACAAGAAATATTTATTAATAATTTTAATGCTGAATAAAACAGGTTCTAAATGTAAATTTTAACGATGTTGTCTATCCACGAGTCAACTAAATTTCTTGAAATAGAAACATAGTTAATGTTCTGAGAGAACATTTAATTGCTTATGTCTATTATATTCCATCCAGTATAACACGTCAATTCCAAATTCCAATGATGACCTATTTAATACTTGTTTACATATTTTGTTTCCATATGAAAACAATGTAATGTTTCAGAATTATTGAGATGAAGATTGATAATTCGTATTATTTGAACTATGCAGGCTACTGTTCTCATTTCGAGTTTGGCCACTAAGTTTCATTTGCTGTAACCTACGACCTTTTTACATGGTTTTGTCGGACCCAAGAATTCACACGAAATGTTTTAACAGAACCGTTATTCATTATATTTTATTAAATATAACAGAATTTCATTTTTAGTAGAAATGTTTTGAAATTCAGTTATAATTTATCTAATCGGTTGCTGACGAGCAATTAACAAAAAATCTTTAGAAAAGAAACTAATATACAAACTTAAAAGAATCTATTTTATATTTCAGTTTACATATTCTGTTTCCATAGGAAAAGAAATCTAATGTTTCAGAATTATTGACATGAGGATTGATAATTCATAGGCACCGCCAAAACTGGGGGGGGGGGCAGGTCAGTACTTTTTGACGGACCGTCTTTTTAAAAATCTACCAAAAATCAGGTAATTATCCGATCAATACGAAATTTTCAGCGATTATTAGGAGAAGAATGAACTTTAGAACAGTGTACTTATTTTTCATAAACGATATTTATATATATATATATATTTTTTTGCTTACAAACCCCCCACTTGTTTTGAAGTGGGAACAAATATGCTTAAAATAATCATCTGAAACTGAACAAAACATATTGTGTCATTGTAAGGGACAGAATTATAGATTTAAAAAAAAATTGTTTGCATACCTTATTTTAACGTCTGAATATCAGAACTTCGATTGTGTTTAATTATCCCGCTTTTGAGTTTTGAAGTGTGAAATTCGGTGAATATTTTGAGTAAAATAACTAATTTAAGTTAAGCAAAACAAAAAAAAAATTTTTTTAATATTTATACGAAAAAAGCCATTTTAAAATTTTTGATAAATAAATTAACAATTTTTTTTAGCGAGCCGAATAATGCATGACCATTATTAAACAGGGCATGCTTTGAATAATCGATACAAAAAAAAAATTGATAAATGTTGTGCCCTTTGTGTTAAAAATAGCATAATCTTTTTCGATCCCGTTTGAAAACGTTTGCCGCCTTTCTACGGTGGACCAAACGCGCTGAAATAATTTTTTTTATTCTGCTTTAAATTGCCCCCCCCCATTTTGGGGAGCCTTGCCCCCACACACATACACATTAAAAACCAAACTCATACAAATGGTCACCCATCTGGTACTGGCCAGCCTCAGCTTAATAATACATTGAAATTTTCGTCACTGAAAAATAAGTTTTTTTGGCCTGTTTGGTCTTCCATAGTTTTCTTGTTATAAAATGCAAACGTAAACAGAGTCGATCTCGACTCTGCATCGAAGCGAAATATCTGGTTACCTATATGAATAAGTGGAATTATTTGAAATTCAGGTACTTATATTATAATATTTTTGCATATTCTCTTAGAAAATCATCCTAAATCTTAGACAATAAATAAATAAATTAATTATTTCAAAAACCTTTTTTTTTTTTTTTAAATATTTAAGTACGTTTTTTGTGCAAGACAAAAAATGTCAATTGTTAACTTTTTGGGAAAATTTAACATTTAAAATTTAATTAAAAATAGTAGAAAAAGTTTTAAATTATTCTGTTTTCTATATGATAAAATTCAGGGTTTTATCTTTCTGGAAAAAAAAAAGTTACTCAGAAATAATGGATTTTAATAAATGTAATTTAGTTTTAAAAAACAGCAACAACTTGATTTTGCGGCCATTTTTGGCGGTGCCTAAAATTCATATTATTTGAACTATTCAGACTACTGTTATCATCTTGACTGTGTTGCACTAAGTTTCATTCTTAAAGCATTTTCTGTCGGCCCTGAGAATTCATATGAACAGAATCTTTATTTAATCCACACAGAGAGCATGATCTAGTTCCGTCAGCTCTTCATGCATATATATAATTCGTTCCTGAAATATTGCCCCTTATTCTTCCAAGCTGTTTCCCAGTTTCAAAGCTACGAGTGTAAGTCGAGACATTATTTTATGAGTCACACAGATTCTCTGGGTGCAAATGGTGAGATTTATCAGCAGGATGGGACAGCATGTATTGCAACCAATGTGGTTTCATTGTAAGAGATTGAGAGTGAAAAATGGATCGAAAGAAAAAACGGGTTTGTATTACTGTACAGATAGATTCGAAAAACTTGTCAAAAAACAAATATATAACAAATAAATGTTATCAAACGCAAGAGAAATTACTTTTTCTACCAAACTGGATATATTTTTAGTGTTTTTATTCAATGTAACATGTGTTAAGAGAAACATTTTCACACCCTTCATATATATCAATTAAGCAGACACCCCTTCCCACACCCAATCCTTAGCAGACGGAGTCAAAATGAGGCTGGCCGAGCGACCTAGATTTCTACACCCACGCAATGACCTTCAACTGTCGCCAACAAGAAAAACGCGGGAGAATCAAAGCAGTTCGACGAAGGCGGTGGACACGGCAACATGTGTGGGGGCATTTTGCTCAAAAAGAAAAACATCTCGTCGACTCGTATCGTGCCACAAAGGAACAATATATACCCACCTTGGCATTAATCGATTGGAATTCACGCCGTGCTGATAAGGAATAACATATATCCACCTTAGCATAAATGGATTGGAATTTACGAGAATAGATCCTTCAAACCAGCACCTCAAAAAAAAAAAAAGGAAAGAAGCTTCGAGTGAATTGAACGTCGATTCAACAAAAGAAGTTAAGTAATTCTTTCTAAATTGTTTTTGCTCGATCAATTATGTGAACTGTTGAATGCCCCATGAAAAAGGGAAAAAGAAAAAGAAAAAAAGATGGGGAAAAGAAAAGCAACCCTCGAACTAAGGTTTTTTTTTCCTAAATGCTGAATCCCACCCCCTGTTGATCGGCCCATAAGTAACATATCATTGACTATAAAAAAAAAAGAAAAAAAGGAAAAAAAAGGGGAAAGAAAAGAAAAGAAAAAATAGAGGAAAGAGGGAAAAACTATCTCTATATCTTGAGACCTTCAGTGTGACCCCCCCCTCTGAGTATTACTCATATCTCGTTGATTCTCATCGAAGAGAACAAAAAGAACCTTCCTAAGACAATCGAAATATCACTCACCCCCCTCTCCTTTTCCCAAATCATTGTCTGCATGTATATATTCTTTTATTCTTTTTTCATGTTATTTCAGTTATGATTTCAGTTGCATGTTCTGTTTTCGTAGTTACAGTTTACCCGGTTCAATTTGTTTAAATAAATTGTTGATTTAATAACTCTCATACCCGTGTCGACTTGTGTCTCTTTTGTTTGCCTTACATTGCCGCCTGTGAATGCCTCGAGTATATTTCACGACGATTCTGGTCTGAACCTGGACACTGTACCATAGAGACCGCATAATTTGCAGTCGGTACCCGTCAAACTTTTCTTTTTCTTAAAACGCGTGCCCGGCCTTGGGATTTTCTCTGAGAACTCCAACCTTGATACCGTACAGGGAGGTTCTCGTCAAGAAACAGGCTCGTGGTACCGTCACATGGGGGCTCTCCGGAGATCAGTTATACACACCAAGCAAGTGTAATTTCCTTGCTTGAATAAAAAAAAAAAATCCTTGTGAACGTACTTGTGCATTATACGCGGACGGTAAGGCAAAATGACGGACATCGATGAATTCCTTAAAAATCCATCCCCAGATAAATTATATAGATTAAAAAAAGATGATCTAATAGTAATAGGAAAGAAATTAGACCTAGAGGTTAGGGGAGCTATGAGGAAAAGCCAGTTAATGAGAATAATAGCTGAGCACATGGTAGACAATGACCGCTTCGATGAAGAAGTGCTGGAAGATTTACCGGCGGAAAAAACGACCATGACTCCTGATCAGGTCGAACTAGAGAAAGCCAGAATAATGGCGAAAGCCGAGGTAGAAAAAGCTCGAATCGAGCAAGAGATTAGGATGAGCGAATTAAGTATAGCTCACCAGCCACAGCAAGTCAGACAAAACAGATTTGACATAACTAAACAAGTGCGATTGGTCCCAAAATTTGTAGAAAAGGAGGCGGACGATTACTTTGCGCACTTCGAGAGAACCGCCCTAAATATGGGCTGGCCACAAGAGTGTTGGGCAATGCTGTTACAAACGGCATTAAGCGGTAAAGCCCAAAAGACATATGCGGCACTTCCAGCGGAAGACTGTGCCGATTACGAGGTAGTAAAAGAAGCAATTCTTAAAAGTTATGAACTCGTCCCACAAGCTTATCAACAGAAGTTCAGAAACTCAAAGAAAAGCGAGGGACAAACCTACGTAGAGTTCGTTAAACTCAAAGAGAATTATTTTGATCGGTGGTGCAATGCCAAAAACATAGAGGGTAACTTCAACAAATTGAAACAACTCATGTTAATTGAGGAATTTCAAAACTGCATACCCGATGACATGAGGATACACCTGACTGACAAAAAGGCTGAAACAGTAATCGATATAGCCACGGCCGCCGACGAATACATATTGACTCACAAGAGAAGCAGGGCAAAACTACAGGGACCTATGCAGTCACAGGTCAGGGAACATTGTGCAGTAAAGACACTGTACGAAAATCCACGAGTATCCATCAGAAATCCCCTCAACACAACCAACCGACCAGTACTGGGACGGGAAGCGAGACCTATAGTATGCTTCAACTGTGGGAAGCCAGGTCATGTAGCTGCGAAGTGTCAGGCGAAACGATTCACGGAGATGAATCGGAATACCCCAGCCAAACCACAAGGGGCGATATCTCAGGGAATAGATGAAACGTACAAACCCTTCATATCGAAAGGATATATCGCGCGAGATAAGGAAGGTCAAGGGGAACCCATTAACATTCTCAGGGACACGGGAGCATCCCAATCCCTAGTGAAAAGAGGATGCATGCCTAAAGAAGCGACAAGAGCCGCAGGTAGAGCGACCACGATAAGGGGCATAGGAAACAGACCCATAACGATTCCACTATTTAAAGTCCACTTAGTGTCGGATTGGGGCTCAGGAGAAATAACTGTAGGCGTAATTGACGAATTACCGATGACAGGGGTAGCCATGATACTAGGAAATGACATCGCGAAATATCAAGACGGGAAACCCATAGGGGTGACCACAAGAAGTAGAGCGATAGAGAGGGGAAATATAGAAGACAAGCCGTCAGGGGAAAAGCAACCGAGACCGGTGGTAACACCCCAACCTTGCTTACCCGTGCCACGACAAGTGCTGATCAAGGAGCAACAGAATGACGGCGACCTAAAACCCTTATTCTGTCGGGTTGGAGAAGAATATCCTAACAAATCAAAAAGTCAATATTTCCTCAATAGGGGCGTACTAATGAGGAAATGGAATGCCCCCAAGACAAAGGGAGAGTCGGGAGATACTGTGCGGGAACAAGTAATGGTACCCGACATGTATCGAGAGGATATCATGAAAGTGGCACATGAGATACCACTGGCGGGCCACCTAGGTGTCAACAAGACCCTAGAAAAGTTGACCAGACATTTCTACTGGCCAGGAATCGTGGGAGATGTCAAAACGTTCTGTAGAACTTGTGGGACGTGCCAAAAGACTGGAAAACCCAACCAGAATATTCCCCCGGCCCCACTCCAACCTATACCGGCAGTGGAAGAACCGTTTAGTAGGGTAATAGTGGACTGTGTAGGACCGCTACCCAAAACCAAAACAGGACACAAATTTATATTAACTATAATGTGCGCGTCCACAAGGTTTCCAGAGGCGATCCCACTGCGCAACATATCAACGAAAAAGGTGGTAGATGCCCTGATAAACTTTTTCACTAAAATGGGGCTACCCAGAACCATACAGACAGACCAAGGATCTAATTTTACGTCGAGGCTATTCGAGCAGGCTACGGAGCAACTGGGAATCACCCACATAAAATCCAGCGCTTATCACCCTCAATCGCAGGGGGCTCTGGAACGCTTCCACGCCACCCTGAAAACCATGCTCAGGGGCTATTGTATGGAACACGATGCCGAATGGGATCAGGGGATCCCATTTGTGCTTTTCGCAGCTCGAGAAGCCGTCCAAGACTCGTTGGGGTTCAGTCCCTTCGATCTAGTCTTCGGTCATCAGGTACGAGGACCATTAAAAATGATAAAAGAGAAATGGGTCAGCGATGAACCCTTGCCAAATAACATGACGGATTACGTCACTAAAATGCGACAAACCTTAGCCGAAACACGGAAGTTAGCTAAGACCCACCTAGAAAGTAGTCAGAGGGTCATGAAGACCACATACGATAAAAAGGCAGTAAATAGAAAGTTCGAAGAAGGAGAGGAAGTGTTAATACTCATACCCCTGAATGGTCAACCATTCAAGTCGAAATATCAGGGACCGTACACAATTACTGAAAAGATAAGCCCACTAAAGTATAAGATATCTACCCCCAAGCGTAGAAACAAAACTCAAGTATGTCATGTGAACATGATGAAAAAATATTTCAGGAGGGCGGGAGAAAAATCAATATTGACAACACAGTGTCACCATGAAGCTGGAAGTGATGAGTACCCCGAAAGAGATCTTCCTGTAGAAAAGGACCCACCCATTAAGTTAAAGAATTCGGAGATAATGAGTAACCTAGGGTGCAAACTTGCACACTTACCGCCGAAAGAAGGGCAAAAGTTACAAGGAATGGTAACAGAATATAGCGACCTATTTGCTGACGCACCTACGCGCACAAGAGCAATAATGCACGACGTTGAGCTAAAGGAGAGCGAACCAATTAAACAACATCCGTATCGCATAAGTCCGAAGAAATTAGAGATAATGAAAACGGAGATAGACTACATGCTCGAACACGAGATAATAGAGCCCAGTCAAAGTGAATGGGCATCACCGTGCGTGCTGGTCGATAAGCCGGACGGAACAGTGAGATTCTGTACAGATTATCACAGAGTGAACGCGATAACCAAGGCAGACGCATACCCTATGCCACGAATAGACGACTGTATAGATAAGATAGGACATGCCAAATACATCACCAAATGCGACCTTCTTAAGGGATACTGGGCAGTGCCTCTAACCGAGAGAGCCAAGCAAATATCGGCGTTTGTAACCCCAGAAGGAGCATACCAATATCGCGTAATGCCATTTGGGATGAAGAATTCCCAAGCAACATTTGTAAGACTGATGAACACATGCCTTGCTGGGATTAAAAACGTAGATACATATGTCGATGACATAGTCATTTACAATGACACATGGGCAGAACATATCGAAACAATTGAAAAAGTATTTAAGAGGTTAAGAACGGCCAAATTAACCATAAACTTAGCTAAAACAGAGTTCTGCCAGGCCGAGGTCAAATATTTAGGGCATGTGGTTGGCCATGGGAAGATCACCCCAGCAAAGGCCAAAGTAGAAGAGATAAAGAATTATCCCATACCAAAAAATGTTAGGAGTTTAAGGAGATTCCTGGGCATGGCAGGGTATTACCGCCGGTTCTGCAGGAATTTTGCATGTCTCACTGCGCCACTGACAGAGCTGTTGAAAAAGCACAAGCGATTTCAATGGACACCCGAATGTCAAGAAGCAGCTGAGAAGATCAAGCTAATGTTAAGCAGCGAGCCAGTGTTAAAGGCTCCATCGTTTGACAAACCCTTCAGTGTGGCGGTAGATGCCAGCAATAGCGGGATAGGAGCAGTACTGTTACAAATGGGGGAGGATGATCAACTACACCCAGTCAGTTACTACTCAAAGAAACTGAGCAAGTTTCAAAAATCCTACTCCACAATAGAGAAGGAAGCTTTGGCGTTAGTGATGAGTTTATCTCATTTTGAAGTCTATGTATCCTCGGTGCATGCCCCGACTATCCTATACACAGACCACAACCCATTGATATACGTCAATAGAATGAAAAATAAAAACCGGCGAATACTCTCCTGGAGTCTCATATTGCAGGAATTCGACCTAGACATCAGATACGTAAGGGGTCGGGATAACGTAATAGCGGACGCCTTATCACGTAGATTCGAAACAGAAAGGGAAGAAAAGGGGCGGGGGGAAAATTCATAAAATAGCTGTAGGAAAAAGTGATGGAAACTCCACGAACATCATTTCTTTAGAGTGACACAAGTTGGTGTCCTTAATCTCAAATATTATTTTCTTGTCTCACATGAGTAATTTTATTTTAAATACATATAAATATAAAAAAAAAGAGGAACAATTCTCTTTTTTTTTCTCTTATGGAGGAAGGTGTTAAGAGAAACATTTTCACACCCTTCATATATATCAATTAAGCAGACACCCCTTCCCACACCCAATCCTTAGCAGACGGAGTCAAAATGAGGCTGGCCGAGCGACCTAGATTTCTACACCCACGCAATGACCTTCAACTGTCGCCAACAAGAAAAACGCGGGAGAATCAAAGCAGTTCGACGGAGGCGGTGGACACGGCAACATGTGTGGGGGCATTTTGCTCAAAAAGAAAAACATCTCGTCGACTCGTATCGTGCCACAAAGGAACAATATATACCCACCTCGGCACTAATCGATTGGAATTCACGCCGTGCTGATAAGGAATAACATATATCCACCTTAGCATAAATGGATTGGAATTTACGAGAATAGATCCTTCAAACCAGCACCTCAAAAAAAAAAAAAAGGAAAGAAGCTTCGAGTGAATTGAACGTCGATTCAACAAAAGAAGTTAAGTAATTCTTTCTAAATTGTTTTTGCTCGATCAATTATGTGAACTGTTGAATGCCCCATGAAAAAGGGAAAAAGAAAAAGAAAAAAAGATGGGGAAAAGAAAAGCAACCCTCGAACTAAGGTTTTTTTTTCCTAAATGCTGAATCCCACCCCCTGTTGATCGGCCCATAAGTAACATATCATTGACTATAAAAAAAAAAAGAAAAAAAGGAAAAAAAAGGGGAAAGAAAAGAAAATAAAAAATAGAGGAAAGAGGGAAAAACTATCTCTATATCTTGAGACCTTCAGTGTGACCCCCCCTCTGAGTATTACTCATATCTCGTTGATTCTCATCGAAGAGAACAAAAAGAACCTTCCTAAGACAATCGAAATATCACTCACCCCCCTCTCCTTTTCCCAAATCATTGTCTGCATGTATATATTCTTTTATTTTTTTTTCATGTTATTTCAGTTATGATTTCAGTTGCATGTTCTGTTTTCGTAGTTACAGTTTACCCGGTTCAATTTGTTTAAATAAATTGTTGATTTAATAACTCTCATACCCGTGTCGACTTGTGTCTCTTTTGTTTGCCTTACATTGCCGCCTGTGAATGCCTCGAGTATATTTCACGACGATTCTGGTCTGAACCTGGACACTGTACCATAGAGACCGCATAATTTGCAGTCGGTACCCGTCAAACTTTTCTTTTTCTTAAAACGCGTGCCCGGCCTTGGGATTTTCTCTGAGAACTCCAACCTTGATACCATACAGGGAGGTTCTCGTCAAGAAACAGGCTCGTGGTACCGTCACACATGTTTATTCAGCTCGAAAAACATGCAGTGTTTACCGATGTATTGGAAAATTCAAAATGGCGGCCGACTCTCTCTCGGAGAAGGTAAGTTTGGGAAAAGGTATTATAAATAATAAACTAGACAAAATAATGTTAGAAATTCGCTCAATATATGTTACTGTGACATAAGTTGACATATATTCGGTTGTTTTTTAATAGTATTTTGTCTAGTTTATTATTCATAACATCTTTTCCCAAACTTACCGTATTAAAGAGACAGTCGGGCGCCATTTTGAATTTTCATAGATTGAAGCTCAGTCACGTACTTGCCATAAAAATAACAATAAAGCAGTGTGACATTCGCTGTTGGGTATGTATATAATTAATACATACGAGTCTCGGGAAAGGACCGATCAACGAATGCACTAAGCTATGGTTTTCCTTTCGCCGTCGAGATCAGCAGCAATAGAGATTCGAATATATTTATTTTTGTTGGCTTGTCTCGACTAGAATCCAAAGCGTGCTGAGGTTATGCGGAATTATAAATTCCGTTGTGTGATATTTTACATACGTCAAACAACAAAAAGAAAACCAAACAGCGGATTATATTTTAATTCCAAACCACGAGTGCATCACGCGCAATTTTTTTATTATCCAATATAGAGAATATAGGGAGAGGGAGAGTTTTTTTTGTTTTTTTTATTCATAAAATGAAAAGTCATATTGCACGTTACTATATAGGCCAGTTCAATATATTTATATGCTGAAATAAAACAATTATTCGCACATTAAGTTTGAATTTGATTTTTTTGTTTTTTATCACTTCTTCAAAACATTCAATCTTTTTTTTTTTTCATTAAAACATTTGATCCCTTTTTCTTGTATTTGTGTCCATAATGCATCCGCATTTCATGGTTGAGAAAACAGGAAATATATATGCAAACATTTAGACCTCTTCCGAGCTCATATTTGGTTTCTTCTTTCTTTTTTTTTTTTTTTACAAGACTATGACCCCGCTATGAAAAGTTCCTTCTTCGCACCCTTCGTATTGCCTTCCGCATTAAAAGAAAAGATATCTGTATTACCTTAGATTCTTCCAAGCTCATATTCTTCTCCTTTTCTTTTTTTTTTCCTTTTTTTGTCTTTTAAGTCTTGATGGGGTTAATTTGGTAATCCTCTTTTTCTTCCACCCCACGTGGCGCGTCGCATCTACACCATTTTTAAATCTTCGCGGCAACTAAAACCTTTTGCCACCTCAGTTACCTCCCTTCGCCCTTGCTTCTGCTGATATTCTTTTTCTATGTTCTTTCTCTCTCTCTCTCTCTCATTATCTTGTCAACGTGCTGTTTTGATGGATTTGTTGACCTTTTTCGTACGGGCCTGTCATAGCAGAGATAGAGGTTGCAGAGAATAGAAAAAGACATCTCCTACAATGAAGTCTTATAAATATTGAATAGTTATAGTGGATAGTATATAACCTTTTTCCAACTGTTCTATCTCATAGATGTTCCCAGAAACTACTACTGAATGCGATATTCAACAGTTTACAGATCGTCCAGTGAAGAATATTCTATTGTGTTGTATCACACAGTAGACATACTTCAGCAGAACCTTAGTTATCTTTTTTTTTTTTTTTTCTTCCTTTGAAGATTGTAATGCCGGGTATGGGGCAGCCAAACCAGCTGCCAACATTGCCCCGCTTTTTTATTGAAACCAACCGAGAGCTCTTTTTAGTATCCTCGCTGTTCCCTTAAGTGCAATTGTCTGAATCTCTTTTGCACTTGGTTCACCAGGAATATTAGTTAGGTAGGACTTCAGGTTCTTCTTCATAAGTCCTGTGGCACCTATGATAACTGGTATGATCGATATCCCCTTTAAGTTCCAGTTTCTTTTCATATCATACATGAGACCTTGGTATTTGGTCTGTTTCTCTCTTTCAGCTCTGTTAAGACCGCCATCATTAGGAACACTCACTTCAATCAAGGTTGCAACTCTCTCTGACTTATTCCATATAACTATGTCAGGTTTCACAGCAGCATTTTCAAGGTAGGTGGCTGTAGGGATTACATGGTCGTAATGTATGGTATATAAATCATTTCCAACTGTTTTTTCAGGTTGATGTTCCCAGGACTTTCTGCTACACTGGATGTTTAATTTTTTACAGATGATCCAGTGGAGGTACTTGCATACTCCATCATGTCTCGCTGTATAGTAGCCGTCCCCTAGAAGAACTTTGCAACTTGATATCAGATGACCAACACTTTCCAATTCTGTGTGGCAGAATCTGCATTTATTGTCATTACTGATCCCTGCCATCTTCTTGAATGCATTGGTCATCAATCCCTGGTCTTGGGCAGCCATTATGACCCTTTCCTGATCGTGGTGGAGGGATCCTCTTTTGAGCCAGTCCAAAAAACCTTTTTTATCTATGTATTCCCGAGAAAGTTCCCCCAGAAAATACTTTGCACGCTGATGTTGTTATCCAGTATGTGTCCCCATATGTCGTAACATATTTTGCTTCTGTGTAAAAGAAGCACCACATATTTCACAAGAGTATGGTTTCTCTCCAGTATGTATTCGCATATGTTTCAACATATGCTGTTTTCTTGTAAAAGAAGAGCCACATTCTTCACAAAAATATGGCTTCTTTCCAGTATGAGTTAGCATATGTCTCAACATATCTTGTTTCTGTATAAAAGAAGAGCCACACACCTCACAAGAATATGATTTCTCTCCAGTATGTGTTTGCACATGCCGCAACATACTTTGTTTCTGTGTAAAAGAAGAGCTGCATATTTTACAAGAATATGGTTTCTCTCCGGTATGTGTGCGTATATGTACCAACATATGTTGTTTCCTTCTGAAAGAGGAGCCACATATTTCACAAGAATATGGTTTCTCTCCAGTATGTGTGCGCATATGAACACCTACATAGTGTTTTCTCGTGAAAATAGAACCGCATATTTTACAGGAGGATGAATCTTTTCCAAGAACAGATTTCTCACACATTTTGTAAGTTTAAATACTTAAAAGTTTTTATTGAAATTTTATGCTTTGTATAGTGTGCTCTTATGTGGGGAACGAGTTATTTATGAGTCTTTATACTTTTGAATCTTTTATTCATTAGAAATTGTCATGTAAATAAATCTCAGTGCATTTATTCTATGTAAGCATAATATATAGAGAGCATATGAATTTGTGACAAGCATTCGAGTTAATGTGCTACTAAATGAGACTAATAAGGCATAAAATTCATCTAAGCTTCAGCCCCTGTCCCATCAATGAAATGTTGCATCCCTCTGCCTGTTTTACAAGTATTTTAATAGTGGATGCTCTGACGAACAATAAGCCCTTGTACCCCATTGACAAAAATAAACCTGACATGCAGCAAAGTCCCACCCCTACACAGCAGAGATCTCTAGATATAAAAGTTTTTTATTGAAATTTTATGCTTTGTATAGTGTGCTCTTATGTGGGGGAACGAGTTATTTATGAGTCTTTATACTTTTGAATCTTTTATTCATTAGAAATTGTCATGTAAATAAATCTCAGTGCATTTATTCTATGTAAGCATAATATATAGAGAGCATATAAATTTGTGACAAGCATTCGAGTTAATGTGCTACTAAATGAGACTAATAAGGCATAAAATTCATAGACAAGAAAATGTTTTGTTCAATTTATCATCAGAAAGTTTGATTCAACCAAACAACTGAGATTAATAGTTTTAAAAGATATGATTTCTCACGTTTTGGGTAGGTAACATAAAAAAAAAATGGTATAATTCCAAAATGCATTTTTATAATAAATTTTCACATTTAAGTCATCAAGAGATTGTAGATCCATTAAAATCCAATGATACTTGATTTTCTCGTGAATATTCTGCAAAATTACAAAAGAAAAGATAATGTATACATATTTTGCAAAATTAAAACAATTAAAACTATTTTCAATTTAATGGCATACGTTATAAGAAAGACATATTTGTGCATAGTTGCTTAAAAACAAAGCTACTTACACTTGAAAGTATCCTTTAATAAATTTTAATATGTTTCAATAAGAATAGAAAAAATTAAGTAAATGATGATCAAAAGAATATTCTCCGTTTATTTAGGTATTTCACTTCATTTTATTTATTTTTTCCAACATATGTTTGTATATATCAATTAACGATTCTACATTAGCGTTTTAAAAAACTAAATAAACGTGTGTGTGTGCATGTGTGTGTGCACGTGTGTGCGCATGTGAGTGCGTGTAGGTGGGTGCATACGTGCAGACAATTCAGACAACCTAGACTCACAATAAATCCAAGCTCTTGGAAAAGAGATTCTACTTCACACCCACTTAGTTTATCATCTAAATCTGCGCATCAATCTCCAGCTGTATATGTGAACATGCTTATCAGATGATTACGATATGGTCGTCTTCAAATCAAAACTTAAACAAGTTATGAATGAGTCATCCCGTTAAGAAATCGAATTTACTAAATTTCCACAACTAATGGTTACTACGGTATTGGCCCATTCACTAACGTACACTCATTAACCCTTATTGAGTGGCCTCCATAACCTTTATAAGATGTGACTATTTTGTAAAAACAAACACAACTTCAACAAGCATGTCAAACAAATCCTAGCTGATGCCAAGTTGGAAACTCTTATAAAGCGATGAAATAAAGAGCTAAGGGAAAGAGAATAATGTATGAGTACGTGAAGAAGCATATGTGGTAGTGCGCGAGTGTATATACATCCATGTTCACATTTACGAGTATCTTCGTGGGATGCCTGGGTGTCCAATTCAAATTTTTATGAAAGACTTAGTTTTGAATGGAGGCCACACAAGTTGCTGACCATTCCAAGTCGAAAATATTCAAATAGATCTTTACCTTAATGGCTATACCCGTGGCCCTCCTACCGCTGCTTACTCTGCCCACTCACTCATGTTTTCTATCATTTACACTGAGGAAGATCGAAGGATCGGCCGAAAATTATGTGCTTTTGAAGGAAACATTCTTGTTTTTCTTCAAAAGACTTTTTGTATTTCTACACGTCAACACACAGGAAATAAATACAGAAAAGATATAAACATTTATATATTTTTCGTATTAATTTTTTATTCATATATATATATATATATAATACTGACATTAAAGCCTTCGACAATACAGCATTAGTACTGAGTTACTCTGCTACTAAATACTGAGCTAAAGTTTAAAATGAATCATACCATACCAACTCAATAGACCCAGTTTAAGATATTGCATGCTACTACAGAGTTCCTATTTACAATGCCTCCCCACAGGACAGAGTTAGACACCAGGGTGGTTTTTTAATGTGGAGGAAAGGAACAAAAATAAAAATTTTCTTAGTCGTGAAGTATTTATCCTCTACTGACAGAGAACAAGAAATTGAAGTGCAGCATCTGAAGAACAGATACTACACTTTGATCTTGTCCTGAAGGCTTAAGTTACTGTAAATTCTATCCTACTGGCAGTGAAAATTTTGAAAATAGCAGGCCAACAAATGACACCCCTTAATTTAGTAGTGACTGATTTCAAATCAAGAAATATTTCAGAAATACAAGCAACTGCTCTAGTGGAAATCTAAGCAGACAATAGGACACATCCTCAATGTCTGCAGTGACGGAGCAACTTTTACTTAGCAGTTGTTTGACTGTAACATTGATGCCCAACAAAGGATCCAGTATAGGCATGATAAACATGATTAGGATGTACTGGCGGTAATATTCGTAATAAAAATTAGATTCTACATTGAATTCTACATTAATCAACAATTCAAGTTATTGAAACAAATTATATTGGTGATAAAAATTAGATTCTACTATGAATTCTGTATTATATATATATATATATATATATATATATATATATATATATATATATATATATATATATTAGCATTTCAGCCCGGCGTTGCCCGGGTGTTTGGAGGTGTATGTTTAGCAAAAAAAAAAAAATGAAAAGCGGTCAATTTTTAAAACTTTGACTCCTATTATGACCCCATAACATTTATTTTTGGGGACTCAAACAGAGTTATTAAATTAGATCTATGTGCAAGGAACCTATATATAAAATTTCAAGTGTTTAAACCCAAAATTGGCGGAGGAGTTTGGTAGAGTTCTCAAAGGTCAACTCGTTGAACTTTGACCCCTTAACAGCCAAATTTTTTGGCCGAAAATGGATTATAAAGATTTTCCGACATCTCAGTACCCTGTATATTAAATTTCGAGTCTGTAGACTTAAAATTGACAGAGTTATTGTGTAGGGAAATGTACACAAACATATAGACAGACACGTTCACTTGTGTATATATATATATATATATATATATACTAATTAAATGAACATTCTCTGCTATATTACAACAAAAAAATAATTAAACAAAACTATTTCACTAATCATAATCTTCAATTTTAAGTAATATGTTTTTTTATAACATACTGTATCACTTTCTAGGTTTATTATACATAGTTTTTATTTTTTTAAAAGTATGTACATTTTCTTTAATTTGATATCTACTGGGTACATGCAAAATTAATAGCCGATGCTCCAAATGTATAACCATTTTTATCTATCCCTTTACTTAAAAAAAAATCACCCAAATTCAGGAAAGTATCTAATTTTAATGAAAATTTCTATATTTGTCAAATAATGATCACGGAATATAATAAACCTATTATTTTTATTTGAATCTTAGTGAAAATGTATTATTTTGCTTAAACAAAAAACACCTTTACTAATGTTATGCTTTTCAGTAGTGAAAAAAGCAATGAATTTATTTTTTGTCTTTTTATAAAAACAAAACGTCATAAATTGTAACAATAAAAAGTAATTTTTTCAGGAACATTATAAAAAAAAAACCTGAAGTCCATATTTTTTTTTACTTGCTTCCCCACTAAGGCAGAGTTAGACACAAGGTAATTTTTTATTATGGGGAAACCAGCTCCCCAAAAAGGGGCACTCTGGTTAGTAACAAAAACAAAAATGCATCGGTTATGAAGGATTTCTCCTCCATTAACTGAGACCAAAAAAGTGTAGTACAGCATCTGAACAGGTAATACACTTTTGTCTTTGAGTTCTTGGCCGGGAAGCCAAGAACTCAAAGAAAAATTAATTTCTCGAACTACCCATATTATCTTTATTTCACACAAAAATATAATTGCAAAAAATATTTTATGATTTTTAAGATTACATTTTTCGCATAATTTTTATATTTAAGATTCTAATATTTTCCTTGTACAAATGAATGTGGAATCTTCAGCCGAGCATAATTTTAAAATAATCTTGGAAAATAAAAAAATGGATAAATTTAAAAGCAGGAACACACAAAAATAGATTTTAAAAAAAAATTGTAAAAAATTATACAAACGTCCAATAATAGGAATGTATGGATTCATGGCTAGGAAACAAAGGAAAAAAGACAGTTGGTTTTGCACCCCATACCACCATCCAACTTATCTGAAGTCTTTTTCAGACAGCTTTTTTACTTTGGGACATTTTGGGATTCCAATACACCCCATGCAAGACGACTTTGTTTTGTTTGTACAAAGCTAGAATCTCTGGGGTGGGGGGGTAGTGGGGACTAAAGCTATTTTTGTACAATCGCGTTTTTTTTAATAATTTAATTCAAAATTTTAGGACTTTACTAATTATCTTTGAAATAGTTCTAGAAAAATAATAATTTATCTTTAAAGAGATTTTTACAATTAATTTATTTAACTTCAAAATTTAGCTGAATTTACCAGTTTCCGCTTGTTGCCGTGAAAACATTTTTCATTATAACTTTTTGTTTTTTCACGAGTACATTTTTTTTTTCTAAAATTAACTTTAGACTTTAATCTTTTAAATACAATCCAAAAGCAATTGAAAACCTACAAAACTTTTTTTAAATATGATAAACCAGCTTTCAAAACTATGTTCAGTGCTAATGCACTTATTGATCCATGCTATTTTTTAAATAGTATTTTCAAGTTTGATTAAAGTTTTATGATGTTTGTTTTTATTAAATTGTAAGGTTAAAGTACAGAATAACTGCAAAACACACTCCCCTCCCCATGTTCACAATGGTTTTCTAAATAATAATATTATTTTAGCACGGATCAATAAGTGCACTAGGTGTATCAGAATTTTTGTAGGAATTTTTGACACCCCTAACACGAAACTGTGAATAAAATATAAAAAAACTCGTAATTTCTCTTTTAAAAGTGGGTTGTTTATTTTCTTTATGGATTATACTTCCAAAATAAACTATTAAAGTTGTTTTAAAAGTAATAGAAATATTTTTTTTTTTTAAAAACAGTTATGAATTTTACGAACTCAATATTTTTCAATTTTTAAACTTTAAAAATCTATCAAAATTTTTCTATTGATTCTATTTTTACGATATTTTCAGGGTCAATGTGAAATTTTATGTTCTTTCCAATAAACCGAATATAATATTTTAGACAAACGTTTCTTTTTTAAATTCACGCCCCCCCCCCATTTTCAAGTGTCTATTAAAAAGTAAATAATTAATTTACTCACCAAAGTATTATATATCACAAATTGAAGAGAAAAGGTCAATAAATAATATATTTAAATTTAAAACAAAAAAGTAGTGTTTTTTAGAAATTTACCTATAAAATTCGAAGTTTAAAACCTTTTTTTTAAACCACGTTGTTTGTTTTTTCTTTTTTTAATTAAACCTTAATCCTTGCTCCTTTAATTGCAAAAACAATTAGGGCTTGAATGACATTTTTCGAGTAGTTATAAGCTTGGAAAGACAGGGGGTCGAATAATTCACGCCTCCCATTTTGAAATGTCTATTAAAAAGTAAATAATTAATTTACTCACCAAAGTCTTATATATCACAAATCGAAGAGAAAAGGTTAATAAATAATATATTCAAATTTAAAACAAAAAAGTAGAGTTTTTTTAGAAATTTACCTATAAAGTCCGAAGTTTATAAACCTTTTTTTTTTTAAACCACGTTGTTTTTTTGTTTTTTGTTTTTTTAATGAAACCTTGATCCTTGCTCCTTTAATTGAAAAAAAAAATAGGGCTTGAATGACATTTTTCGAGGAGTTATAAGCTTGGAAAGATGGGGTGGAATTATTCACTATTTTTCACGAAATTTCTGACACACCAGTAAGTGCACGAGTACCCTATGTTCACTCATCAGTTTTCCCCCATTAATGCCCGTAACTGGTATCTCATGTGCTTAATTGACTAATTATCGTCAAAATTGTTTCAGAATATACTAAAAATAATTTTTTCACAGATATTTAAAGTTTATTTATTCGGACTTGAAATTCAAACAATTTTTTTTTTCAACTTTTTTCACTGTATTTTTTTTTTAAAACACGTAAATATGCATATTTTTTTTAGAGATTAACTTTTGTCTGTTACCTTTCAAACACAATCAAACTTTAGACGTAAACTAAAAAAATAGGGTTTGTATTACTGTACACATAGATTCGAAAAAGTCGTCAAAAAACACATATATAACAAATAAATGTTATCAAAGGCAAGATAAGTTACTTTTCTACCTAACTGGATATGTTTTTAGTGTTTTTATTTAATATAACATGTTTATTCAGCTCGAAAAACATAGTGTTTACCGATGTATTGCAAAATTCAAGATGGCGCCCAACTCTCTCTGTTATACAGTAAGTTTGGGAAAAGGAGTTAAACATAAAAAATAGACAAAATACTGTTAAAAACCCACCGAATATATGTCAGCCTATGTCACAGTAACATATATTGATCGAGTTTCTAACAGTATTTTGCCTAGTTTTATTTATTTATTTATTTATTTAATTTTTTTTTTTTTTTTGGTACTCATGCACAATTGATCCGTGTTGAAATAATAACGTTATTATTTAAAAAGCCATTCTTAACATGGGAGGGGAGAGGGTTTTGTACCTTTTTTTTTTTAACTCCTTTTCCCAAACTTACCGTGTGAAAGAGAGTCGGGCGGGCGCCATTTTTAATTTTCCAATACATCGGTAAAAACTGTATGTTTTTCGAGCTGAATAAACATGTTACATTAAATTTAAAAAAAAAAAAAAAAACACTAGAAAATTATTCAGTTAGGTAAAAAAGTAACTTACCTTGCCTTTGGTAACATTCATTTGTCATATATTTGTTTTTTGACAACTTTTTCGAATCTGTGTGTACAGTAATACAAGCCCAAAAAATAATTACGATAAGCACCTTTTAAGAAGCGAAGGTTTCTGTTTTCTTCGGCCATTTTTGCCAGTACCTAATATGTATGGAGAATTTGATTGCAAAACGCGATAAACATCATTTTCAAACTCATGAGTTATATTACCATTAGGCAACCATGAAATGTTGACTCATTTCTATATTAAAAGCGAAGTGAAACATAATGATATGGACGCGCCCCAATAGTAAAAAAGAACATCTACAAGCCATTAAATTAAAGTAGTACTTACGTTTTGTTTTCTTTTGGCAATGTTCTTTTAACAAAGAAGAGATTATAACTGAATTAAATCGAGACGAGTTTGACGGGTGGTAGTCAACAGTTTAAGATGGCGACCGGAAATGCAAGTTCGCATAAAATTTAAAAAAAAAAAAAATTCTTTTGTTGTTTTTTTGTGGTTTTAATTTTTCAAATATTTTAATATTACGTACGTGTTTAATTAAAAATTAGGTTTTTGTTTTTTTTAGTCATGATTTTTTAACAATACAAAGATAGCACCTAATTTGTTTTAATGTAAAAAAAAAAAATCCAAATCACTTTTAATGTGAGAGTAAATAAAAATAAAAGCAAATATCTTCTGTGAGTTTCGGTGAAAAGCTGATTTAGTTTGTTGTCAAATTGAACAAAAACAGCGATCATACAAGAAGTTTATGTTAAGTATTATGTTGATTTTTTTTAAAAATTCGTTATATTCGAAAAATCTGAATAGGAATTAAATGACCCCTAATTGTTTTATCTACCTCTGAGTCTGGGAGAAGAGTGAAGAAGCGAACCAAACCAGTAGGTTAGGATCAGAATTTTTGTAGGAATTTTTGACACCCCTAACACGAAACTGCGAATAAAATATAAAAAACTGGTAATTTCTCTTTTAAAAGTGGGTTGTTTATTTTCTTTATGGATTATACTTCCAAAATAAACTATTAAAGTTGTTTTAAAAGTAATAGATTTTTTTTTTTTAAACAGTAATGAATTTTACGAACTCAATATTTTTCAATTTTCAAACTTTAAAAATCTATCCAAATTTTTTTATTGATTCTATTTTTACGATATTTTCAATCCTGCAGTCAAATGCACTTCTGACAGCAATTGCTTCTGCCAAACAAAAAAGACACCCTCTCTCCCAAATACAGGCTTTTTATAGGACAAAACCGTCCAAAGTTATTTGCATACTCTTCCCATGATCTCTAGTCTATAAATAGACGCAGTGACCATTCTCTTCTTCTTCTTTCTTCTTTCACTCTCTGAAGCGGGCGTTGCCAGTGGTAAAAGGTTTGCACGATTTTTTTTTTGTTTTTTTTTACTACACGCCCCCATGATCATTAAAGATCATTCACATCTCATAATCCCGTGTCCAGATCGGCGCATTGCGTTCTCTTTGTGGTCTCTGCATCGGCACCGGTTCATTTTCATCACTCCCTGGCTCAGTACCACCATCCTCATCACCTAAATGGACCACGCGCCTTAAATCTAAAACATGTCGTGGCATTCCATTGACACTTAAGTTGTTTGGGGATTGCACTCCTGTTATCACTCCTCTTCCCCACTGCGTTGTGCATACTGCATCGGGCATTAGGCGGTTTCACCCAAACTTCTTCTCCTATTTGGATTCTGGCTGGTCCTTGATCATTAATTTCCGGTGACATGTCTCTAGGATGCCTCCATTCGTAATTAAAGTACTGTGTCATCTCTTTGCCCGACCTTAGGGGACATGTTGTACCAAAATGTGGCCTCTTCAGGCGATATTCTTCCTCTCTCAGCTATTGCTTTCACGGTCCGATGATGTCGCTCCACAATGCCATTTCCTCCAGGTCTGTAGGCTGCCCTGTAATAACTTTTAATCTTCCATTTTTTTAGCATCGTCTGAAAGATTTCTGAGCGAAAAACAGTGCCATTGTCCATTATCACCTCCCTTACTAGACCTCGTTCAAGCATCACCTTTTCTAATTCAGTTGCAACTGCAGATGCGGCTTCCACTCGCAGTTCCTTCCATATCGCCAGTCTACTTGGCCCACAATCAATTATTGATAAGTACGCTCCCCCTCGGTAGTGTGCTATGTTAATAGCTAGTCTCGTCCAGTTCGTTAAAACTCCAATTTCCCCAGGATTATGTATATTTGGGGCAGGATCGATCGATTGACACCGAACACAGTTCTTTACTATCATCTGAATTTCTTCCCGTTTTACATTCGGATCCACTTGCCTCACCAAATATAATGTTCTCTCCACTCCCATGTGATGCATGTCATGCGACTCTTTAATTTCTCCAATTCCAAGACAGCATATCGGCGCCTCCTCTTTCTCAATTAACCACTGTTTTTTTATCCGTGTTAGCGCATCTGCCTTGTTTCTTTCAGAAGGCACAAACACTGCTTTTATTTGCAGTTTCAATTCAGACATCAACTCTCTAAGCATCCCTAATCTCCGCTTTATTATCACTTCTCCGGCACCCTTTGTTCGTATTCTGCCACTTTCCTCCACAGTAGAGTTCACCCAACTGAGTACAGTGGCTGAATCAGTTCTTATTTCAATATTTGTCAGTCTCCATTTGATAGCTAAATTGACACCCTTTAGAATAGCATCTAATTCAGCTATGTTAATGTGATTAAAGTCATCACTTTTCCTCGGCCAAGTTGCATCTTCCGCCACCACACCGCCAATCTCGACAACCACGCCAGTTGCAACATTGCTTGCATCACACCACACAACTCCTGTGCTCACTTCAGGTATGTGCCAAGCGCCATTAACAGGGTCTTCTTTTTTCACCTCAGCTAGAACCTCCTGCATCACTTTCATGGTTTTGCAATCAACTTTTTCTTCCCAATCCATTCCATTTGCTCTTCTTTTCACATAACTGCATGCTAATTGCAGCCATCCAGCAATTGGATAGTGCCCCAATAATTTACCACAGATCGAAAATAGCTCCCGCCTACTAATTTCTCCTCCCATCTCTGGGATCTCGTTGCCTCTCCTGAACATTAGTGCACCCATCTTATTTTTCATAAGCTTAAGACCCAGTGCCGCTCCTCCGTCCAGGGATTCCGGAGATTTTGCTGCTAACCCAAACCCCTTCAAATGTTCCACAACTTCCTGTGTCGATATTTTCGTTACGTCTACCATTATATCATCAATGTATGAATCAGTGGCCTCTTTCGTCCTACTTCCTTTCTTTAATACTGTTTTTAAGATAGCTGCCATAATCTTTGGTGTGACATTAAGTCCGAATCCTAATCGTGTTGGGCAATGGGTTTTTCCTTTATAACAGACCAGCTGGTACTGCCATAGTTCTTTTGCCACATGTAGTTGCAGGTAGCCAGACTTAAGGTCCACTATTGCGGTCCCTCCTACCAACTGTCTCCACTTTCTTATCTTTTCATCACACACATCTATTATGTCGCTCCCTGTATGACACGCCACAAAACGGTTCAACTCACGAAAGTCGAACACTGGCCTAACTTTCCCTTTTGTGGCCTGAAATACTGCCATCAATGGCAACACGCCTTTTCTTTCTCCTTTCCATGGTAACAGAATACCATCCGATATCCATCTTTCCACCTCTTTCTCGAATTCTAATTTCTTATCGCCTTCCAGAGAGTTTTTATAATATTGGACTTTGTTCTGCAATACCGGAGGCTCTCCCTTCCATGTCCATCTTACTGTCCATTTATCTCCATCGAAGTTTGCTTCAAAGTCTTTATCCTCGATTTTGCAAACATTCAGCTGATGGGTAGCCACGGCACATTGTATATCTCCAAACTTCACTTTGGCTTTCTTTATAGTTACACCTCCCAGCTCATTAATCACGTCCATTCCAATTATGACGTCGATCCCATCAACGATGTGATTCATTAAGATTGCCCTCACCTTTACGTGCATTCCACAGACTTTTATCTCCACTTGTCTGGCTCCTTTACATTCTATATTCCTCCCATCAACTGCTTTCACTGTACCGCTCCTTCCATATCCCTTCAAAAGTTTGGAATTGATTAAAGTAGTGGTGCACCCAGTATCGACAAGTGCAGTCATTACAGAATCATTCACCTCTACTTATATTATAGGAAGAGGCCAGTATCGCGCCTTCATTTCATTGCTAGGGTAGCTTGCGGCACAGAAGCTCCCCCTTGCCCGTTTCCCTGAATCTGAGGACAATATCTCGCAATGTGGCCAAATTTTCCACAATTGTAGCATGTTGCCCTGGCCCTAGGGATCTCTGTGCAATCTTTTTTTTAGGTGCGGTCCTTGACATCTAAATCACTGAAGGCTTGATTCTTTCTTTCCCTTATTAGTCTCATTACTTTGCGCACTTGCGGCCAATGTCCGAGTTTCTACGACCCTTTTGCTGACAAAAAGCCGTGCAGTCGGTATCAGTTTGCTGACATCCATTCTCTCTATGTTCGGTAGCTGCTGTAATGCCACAGATACATCGTCTGGGAATCCAGTTATGAATGGCAGTTTGGCTGTATGTTCCAGCCCTCTTCCCAGATATCCCGCCAGTCCAGCCAATCTTTTGATTTTATTAGCATAAACATCCACCGATTCTCCTGTCCACTTGAATCGTTGCAGTTTTTCGTATGCCTCAAAAGGCCCCTTTGTGACGGCGGTCACGAGTCTCATCTCTATCAGTTCTGCATCTTCTTGTTCTGTATTATTCATCTCAAGATAGAGAGCGATAGAGTGCATCTCCCTGCAAAAAAAGTGGAATAAAACTGGCAAGGTCTGGCACATGTTGAAGCTTAGCCACCAGTTTTACTTTCTTTATCCATCCGACTACATCACCTTCTCCACTAAAAGGTGGTATCACATCTTTTCCCAATCTCAACATTCCAGATTCCATGATCTGTTCTTGGCCGAAATAGCTTGTGGTTAAATACAATGACCCCACAACTCAATCTTCACTCTTCAATCCTGCAGTCCAATGCACTTCTGACAGCAATTGCTTCTGCCAAACAAAAAAGACACCCTCTCTCCCAAATACAGGCTTTTTATAGGACAAAACCGTCCAAAGTTATTTGCATACTCTTCCCATGATCTCTAGTCTATAAATAGACGCAGTGGCCATTCTCTTCTTCTTCTTTCTTCTTTCACTCTCTGAAGCGGGCGTTGCCAGTGGTAAAAGGTTTGCACGATTTTTTTTTTACTACATAAAAGTAATAGAATTTTTTTTTAAACAGTAATGAATTTTACGAACTCAATATTTTTCAATTTTCAAACTTTAAAAATCTATCCAAATTTTTTTTATTGATTCTATTTTTACGATATTTTCAGAGCCAATGTGAAATTTTATGCTCTTTCCAATAAACCGAATATAATATTTTAGACAAACGTTTTTTTAATTCACGCCCCCCCCATTTTCAAGTGTCTATTAAAAAGTAAATAATTAATTTACTCCCGAAAAGTAAATAATTAATTTACTCACAAATTGAAGAGAAAAGGTCAATAAATAATATATTCAAATTTAAAACAAAAAAACAAGTAGTGTTTTTTAGAATTTTACCTGTAAAGTTTGAAGTTTAAAAACTTTTTTTAAAACCACGTTGTTTGTTTTTTCTTTTGTTTTATTTTTTAATGAAACCTTGGTCCTTGCTCCATTAATTGAAGAAAATTAGGGCTTGAATTACATTTTTCGAGTAGTTATAAGCTTGGAAAGACAGGGGGTCGCAGAATTCACGCCTCCCATTTTGAAATGTCTATTAAAAAGTAAATAATTAATTTACTCACCGAAGTGTTATATATCACAGATTGAAGAGAAAAGGTCAATAAATAATATATTCAAATTTAAAACAAAAAAGTAGTGTTTTTAGAAATTTACCTGTAAAGTCCGAAATTTAAAACCTTTAAGAAAAAAAACACGGTCCTTGCTCCTTTAATTGAAAAAAAAATTCGGGCTTGAATTACATTTTTCGAGGAGTTATAAGCTTGGAAAGATGGGGTGGAATTATTCACTATTTTTCACGAAATTTCTGACACATCTACCGAAGGATTAAGCACCAGACCAACACAAAGACCCTTTGGTAGAAGGGCAAAATCAACATGCCAACTGTCGAATAAAAACTTTAGCCCCTCTATCCACACTCAACTGATAATCATAGAGAAAAGAGGAGAGGAGGCTTAGATACAATGAGACGGGCGAAGAACTGAAAGGCCTCAACGTCAGTGACAATATTCGAGTCCAGCCATCCAATCTTTACACAAGAGAGTGGACGAAAGCAACAGTCTGAAAACGAATGACTGGGAGGTCCTATGAAGTAGAAGCAAGAGACGGATAACTATATCGCCAAACATTTGATTCCTGCACAAAACGCCCAAGTCATAATACTCCTTAATATTCATCAGAATATATGCACAGCTGATGCTCACCTTTAGTTTCAAATACAGCCTGACAAACCCATGCTACAAAGAAAAAGGCTTGTACAGGAAAAGCAGTCGGCTGAAGAAAGCGTTTATGAAAGGAATGACAGCTAACAGCTGTCTACGCGTTCAAGACACATTATTCGAAAATCTGCATGGAACAACAAATGAACAATTTACCCTCCCCCATCTTGTCATGTGAAACCCTGCACACACTCCTTCTACTGAAGAAAACAAAACGAACAAATACTTTCCCTAACAAAGAGAGATGTTACATATAACCAAACCCCCCACCACTGCCCCCCCTAGCCCTTTTCTCTTTCTACATAACTCTCCTATAAAAAGGGGATTCCTCATTAAAAGATGTCCGCTCAATAAAGCTGCGGTTATACTTAGTTTTGCCCCGTCTTCATTCTGGAACCAACCCATGAACGTAACTAGTAAGTAGAAACCAATCTTATTACAACGTACAAGCTTTTTGCTGGCCTGATTGCACAGCATTTTTCAACCCCTCTCCTTTAGAGCATACCTGGAAAAAACAATCAGGACAAAAAACATGAATTTATACTGAAACTGGATTTATCAATATTAAGAACAAGTGAAGCATGCATGGTTCCCCGTAAGTGCAGGGTTAGGGTTAGGGTTAGTGAACGAGGCATAAAAAATGACTAATAATTAAGTTATTTTACAATAATTTCAATATTTAAATTCTATCAATATATTTTATATGACGTTAATTTCACTATCCAATCAAGTGGTATTCTTACTACCGTTGTAACATGACATGCGTCCCATTATCTTCCTCATATTTCGGTTTCCTTAAACTGCGAGAGGGCCAAAGGAAATTCGGTGGGATTTCCTAGAAAAAGTGGTCACTTAAAAATGAAGAATTTTTAAAATGTGATTCGGGTTTGTTTGTTTTTTAATTTTTTATTTATTTATTTTTTGTTTTGTTTTTCTGAAAAAGTCCTCGGTTTTAAATGAAGAACTGGAAATGCGATTATTCGATTGTGTTGTTAAAGAAGGAGTCGTCACATTTAAGTGGGGGGTGGGGGTGTTTTGCTCTTATTTGATAGTTTAGATAAAATAAAAAGATTATTTTGACTTACATCTTGCTTGTTAGAAAGGAAAGGGGGAGGACCCAGAGTAATCCCCCTTTGCGCGCCAGATGTACCTCCCTTTGGTCCTTTATTCTAAAAGAGGAATATTCTGGTTGGACACCGACGAGTAGAAGGTGACCCCATTTAGTGACCGTGTGGAATCAAAATACACAAATGTAGGCACCGCTAAAACTTGGGGGGAGGGCAGGTAAGTACTTTTTGACGGACCGTCTTTTTAAAAATCTACCAAACATCAGGTAATTATCCAATCAATACGAAATTTTCAGCGATTATTAAGAGAAGAATGAACTTTATAACAGTGCACTTATTTTTCATAAACAATATATATATATATATATATATATATATATATATATATATATATATATATATATATATAATATTAAATTTATTTATAGAAACATTAATGGTTACATATGTGCATACATGTTTCTGTAATCACCCACGTTGGGGGATTACGTCTTCAGGCCAAGAATTACCGTCGAAAACTGATATTTCGATCAAGAACATTTTCCTATTTCGTTTGTAAAGTTAGAATGTAACCTGGGTGGGAGTCATAAAGCGGTGAGAGGACAAGTGAGGTCTTTGCTTACAACCGCCCCTTGTTTTGAGGGGGTTCCAAATATGCTTAAAATAATCATCTGAAACTGAACAAAACATATTATGTTGTTGTAAGGGACGGGATTAGAGATTTTGAAAAAAAAACTGGTTTGCATACCTTATTTTGATGTCTGAATATCTAAACTTCGATTGTGTTTAATTATCCCGCTTTTGAGTTTTGAAGTGTGAAATTCGGTGAATATGCTAAGTAAAATAATTAATTTAAGTTAAGCAAAACAAACATTTTTTTTTAAATATTTATACGAAAAAAGCCATTTTAAAATCTTTGATAAATAAACCAACAATTTCTTTTTAGCGAGCCGAATAATGCATGACCATTCTTAAACAGGGGATGCTTTGAAGAATCGATACAAAAACATTTCGATATATATTGTGCCCTTTGTGTCAAAAATATCATTATTTTTTCGATCAAGTCTGGAAACGTTTGCCGCCTTTCGACTACGGTGGACGAAACGCGCTGAAATAATTTTTTTTATTCTACTTTAAATTGCCCCCCTCCCCATTTTGGGGAGCCTGGCCCCCACACACAGACACATTAAAAACCAAACTCATACAAATGGTCACTCATCTGGTACTGGCCAGCCTCAGCGTTAATAATACATTGAAATTTTCGTCACTGAAAAATAAGTTTTTTTTTTGGCTGCTTGGTAGTTTGCTTTTTATCAAGCACAAATGTAAACAGTAATCAAATCGACTCGAAGTAACTGGCTGCCTATATGAATAAGTGGAATTATTTGAAATCCAGGTACTTATATTATAATATTTTTGCATATTCTCATAGAAAATCACCCTAAATCTTAGTTAGACAAGAAATAAACAAATTAATTCTTTCAAAAACCTTCTTTTTTTAAAACTATTTATATACGTTTTTTGTGCAAAACTAAAAAGGCCAATTGTTAACTTTTGGGGAAAATTTAACATTTAAAATTTAATTAAAAATAGTAGAAAAAGTTTTACATTATTCTGCTTTCTATATGATAAAATTCAGGGTTTTATCTTTCTGGAAAAAAAAGTTACTCAGAAATAATGGATTTTAATAAATGTAATTTCGTTTTAAAAAACAACAACTTGATTTTTCGGCCATTTTTTGGCGGTGCCTACACAAATGTAAAGTAATCCCATCGCATCGACAGAAGCAAAGCGTTAAACTTATATTGAAACATTTAGGACATTTTGGTATTCAGAATATTTATCTGACCCTATGTTTGAATTTTGTTGACATTTTATCTCCGTCGGAATTGTGACATTATTTTCTTCTTCCACACGTCTTCTAATCGGTTTTTCTCTCTCTTCTTCAATTTCAGTTTTTACTTTCTCCTAAAATAAATATACCTATATATAATATAATTGATACTAACATGACAATATCTTCAGAGTTCCTTTGTTTGTGAAGTCAGTTGGCTCGCTTTCATGAGTTTTCCCCACGTTGTTCCAGTATAGGAAACACGTTTTGTCTCCATTGCTGACAAGAAAGACAACAGTCCATAACGAGAAATCGATACACCAGAGTACTAATTGCCCAAACGATTTAACAACCATAAAATGTCCGATAACTGACTCTTACAGGATGAAATGGAGGGCTTCAGGCTTCACGTTCCACAAAATCCTCTAGCAGGTCCTCTACAGCAGCCACGGCGCGGGGTAAAGCTGAAACTGCAAAGGCTTACCTCAAGTTTGCAGACAAAGAGACGAAATTTAGGTTGGATAAAGCCTGGTTGGAGGCTGCTTTGGATTTCTTATTTTTGAAAAAGGAAACCGTTGCTGCTGAGGCTGACGCCGAGGCACTCGAATCTGCAGAACAACAAAGCACCTTCAGCCATCCCAAACTGGACTCCACTCCACCTGAGCCCATAAAATGAATTCAAGAATATCTGGCTGATCATTCAACACAACGAAGACTAGAGTACTTAACGTCCTAGGAAAACCTTGATGAACTTAGAAAGGAGCCCTGAAATCGCCACCCCTCTACACCTCCCTTTATAAACGAGAATTGTTTCTGGCCCACAATTTCTGTTTTCAGCACTAATCGCCCCGCCCTCATAAAATCAGAAATACTGGTCCGAACAAAACAAACTCCCATCCGCCCCGGAACACTAGACAGATTTCAGGTGATACCTCGCTTGTTGTGAGCTTGTCTCTATAGGCCTCTTCAAGTTTGATGACAGGCCCAAAAGCTACCAATCATGGAAATACTTCTTCAAAAATGCCAGCAGAGACGTTGGTTTATCAGGAGATAGATTTGTTGATAAAGTGGTTCGGAAAAGAGTCTTCAGAACGTGTCCAGGCCATCAGGATCGTCCACCCAAACAATCTGGAAAAGGGTTTGAAGCTAGTATGGACCAGACTCGAAAAGTGTTACAGTTAACTAGAAATCATTGAGGAAGTATTCTTCAAACGTGCCGACAACGTTCTCAACACAATGTTAAAGACTCAGTTAAGCGAAGAGAGTTCAACAGTCTCTTGAGCGAACTACAGTCTGCCAAAGAGGATGAAGATCTTCCAAGACTTGTTACCTTAGATACTCACTTAAGTATACACCTCCTGGTGCAAAAGCTCCCCTTCAGCTTACAGGAGAGGTGGATGTTTTGAGATTCTCAATACAAGGATCACAACTGCATTCACTTCCTACTCTTCAAGGCATTTGTAGACTTTGTTAGCCACCAGGTTAAGGTTTGAAATGACCCTAGTTTCATGGTACTACCCCAAACCAACAAGATATCTCGACAACCAAAAGACGAACGATATCAGTGAATAAAACTGAGGTTCCTTACAAAGCACTCATCAGTCCAGATGAGAGAAATGCAAAGATCGAAAACCCCAATCACCAGTGTCCCCTACATAAGGCATCTCATACTCTCCAGAGGTATCATGCTTTCCGTGAAAAGCCCTTAGATGAACGTCTAACCTTTCCAAAGTAGAAAGGAATTTGTTTCAGATGTTGTCGAACAATACTGCACCTTGTGAAAAAGACAAGAACTAGGTGCGTTGAAAATGATAGTGATTAGCTGATCACAGCACTTCACCTTGGACAAGTACCCTGGACTAAGCCCAAACCCATCAACAATATGGCGGGGAGGAAGACCCAGATCAAACAAAAAACGTGACTTCCCAATGCACTGAAGTGTGTGGTGGCAACTTCACTGGAAGGTCCTGTTCCAAGATCAGCCTTGTTAAAGTCTATCCCAAAGGTCAACGGAATAAGGCCATAAAAGCCTGTGTCATTATAGACGATCAAAGCAATAGGTCACTGGCCCGATCTGGCTTTTTTGACATATTCAATGACCAAAGTCCCTGCTACGCCTATCGCCTGAAAAGCTATGCCGAAGTGACCTAAACAACCAGAAGAAGGGCGAGTGGATACAAAATAGAATTCATGGATTAACAAGTCTGTTTCCAGCTCCCCACTCTGATAGAATGCGATGAGATACCCAACAATAGGTCAGAGATCCCAACATCCGAGATAGCTCGCCACCATACTCACCTTAAGTCATAAGCTGACTGGATTCCAGAGCTTGGACAAAAGGCTCAGATCATGCTGCTCCTCGGACATGATATTAGAGTCCACAAGGTTCGGAGAGAGGTCAACGGCCCTCACAATGCACCCTACTACTATTATTACCCACCCTCAGGTGGGTAATAATAGACAAGATCTCTCTCGGAGGAGTTCACGAACCTTTACATGGAGATGCATTCTACACTATAACTTTCGAAAAGGGAAGGGCCACAAACTTTGAATCATGCCTCAACACCTGGTGAAAGTAATACACAGCAATGGTCAAAATCACTAGTAATAACCTCGGCCTCACAATATTTCAACATAAAATTATGAAACAAGGTGTAAAAAAAGATCAATCTGGCAGCTAAATAGCTCCATTGCCATTTAAATAATCCAGACGCCGCATGCCAGATAAGCTCAGGCATTTAACAGGCTAACATCTCTTAGACCCACACTGCAGAGAAAGCCAGAGATGTGAGAACGCTTCTTCACGTTTATGGGAAAATGTTGGAAAATGGCCATGCCAAAGTAGCTCCTTTGTCTGTCTGTCTGTCTCTCTCGCTCTCTCTCTTTTTCTCTCCCTATCTATCTATCTATCTATCTATCTCTGATTCGCCTTTCTCTGTATCCATCACTTGTTTCTGTTGACCAAATTGCTTTGTTCCACCTCTGTCATCTCGCAGATGGTAGCTACGGTAAAATAAAGAAGGACCCAACTTTGAAAACCGAAAGAAAGCTGTTAAAAATACTTACCAAAAACAAAGAACACATCGCTCCGATGAGATATAGACAGCTGGTCCAGCATTACAGTAAGCTACCACATATGTACGGTCTCCCCAAGATACACAAAGACGGTATTCCACTCTGACCCATAGTGAGCTGCCGAGGCTCAGCATGCCACCCACTGAGCAGGTACCTTGTGGATATAATAAACCCTTTAGCAGGCAAGTCAGCAACACATGTAAAGAATTCTGCCCACTTCACGGAACTGATCAAGGGAGCACCCATCAGTACAAACCAAATGGTAAGCCTAGATGTGGTTAGCCTGTTCACTAAAGTCTCAACTAGTGAGGCACTAGCAGGAATTCAAGACAAACTAGCTGCAGACCTCTCCATAGAAGAGCACACATGTGTACCATTGCCAAACTTAATGGAAATGCTGACATTCTGCATAGAAACAACCTATTTCAGAATGGGTACTGACCTATATCGACAAGAGGAGGTGCTAGCTATAGGCTCGTCATTATCACCAGTGATGGCGAACATATACATGGAATACTTCGAAGACATGGCCTTAGGTTCAGCTCCCTTAAAGCTAACCATGTGGCTAAGATACGTTGATGACACCTTCATACTCTGGCCCCATCAGGAAGACATCCAGGCTCTCCTAGACCATGTGAACTCAATAAGACCATCGGTACAGTTCACAATGGAGAAAGAAAAAGATAACCAACTGGCCTTTTTTTATATACTCATATCACGCACAGAGAATGGGTTTAAGACATCCGTATATCACAAGCCTACCTTCATCAGACAAAAAACATGGAATCGCACGCTGCCTACAAAATCGAGCAGAGACACCATTACATACAACCAAGAAATGGTCAGGTTGAAGAATACCCTCCGTCGTAACAACTACCCTGATAGCATTTCTATCCACCAGACGTGTTAGTAGTATAAGAGAGGAGAATAAAACCCCAAAACCTCCAACGGTCTGCCTACCATACATACGAGGTATCTCCGAAAAAATTCAGAGAATATGTGCCCCCTACAACATCAGGACGGTATTCAAGAGCGAGTGAACACTCAGACGGTACCTGGTACGAGTGATGCCTCGGATGGAGGAGAATATGACTAAGAACTGCATATACTCCATCCCATGCAGTTGAAGAAAGGTTTACAAGGGTGAAACATGCCGCCCCCTTAAAGTAAGGATGGAAGAACACCGAAAAGCGGTAACTAAAGGGGAGACGGAAAAATTGGGTATAGCCAAAGCAAGAAACAGCTCACATGCTCGAACATAACAACCTACTGAGCAAACCAAGCATAGAGCTGAATGCAATTTGGACACCTCTGATAGAGAGAGAAAACCTTGAATAACAACATAGGTTTAACATTAACAAAAACCAACTAAGAATTGTCCTAGTGACATATGGCCGAGTGGTCCTAGATGTTGTATCAAAGTTTACAGTTACCCAAAGGTGCTGAGTTCAATCCTGAACAAAGGCAGTGAAAAGTAAAATTCAAAACAGAGAATCAGCAACTATGTCCCAGAGTCTAGCTGGAGTCCGAACACGGTACCCCCGTAATAATAATAAATGGTTGGGTTCGAGACTCCTAACAAACGGTTCTCCAGTTCGATACAAAACACCTGATGAAGGCTGGAGGGCAAAACGGCCGAAACGTTGTGACTATAACAACCAAGATGAGGAAGTCAGTCCGACAATCTCAATCATGTTGCTGCAATGTTGAAATGATAAATTATTTCTACCACAAATTAAATTTTAGGATGCATTATTGGCGATTTCCCTCATATTCAACCGCTGCATACACATTCTTCTAGTGCAATCTCTAACTCATCTCAAACAATATGCCCCCCTCAAAAATTATATTCCATATATTCTTTATTAAGCCACAAAAGTTGTTTTCAGATTTTGTTATACATTTTTTTTGTTTCGTCAGTTATCGTTTACAGATTTCTACCTAAAATAACTGTAATGATATCTCACTTGCCTGGTATCAAGCGGCACACACGTAAAATTCCATGCTCTACAAAGCTGCACTTGAAGAGCGACAAACTTAAAGTTAAGGCGATCTAATCTTTCAGAAACTCTAATATCAACCAAGAACAATCAATTATTCCTAAAATACAACAATGCTAATGGACTTTAATAAAACTTTGCCTATTTGTGTACATCACAAAGACGTTTTCATGTTATGTTTACTTTGTTATAAATAAATGTTGCTTGTATATTTTTGGAACTCGGTATTAGGTTATAATTTAAGTTGGAGTTTATAATTGTTGCGGACCAGGATATGAAATACCTTAACTCGCTACAAGAAAAAATAATGAAATGATATGGATGAAGGAAACAAAGAACTCAAATGTTGGAATAAAATAAACATGTCGTTTATTTTCTGTTGAGAAATGAAAGTCTTGCGTGTACATGTGTTCATTCAGCCGTTGACGAATATGCGTGTGGAAGGAAAGGGGAATGCAATAGAGAAACGCAAAGTCGTAAACCGGCCTGTAGAAAGAGAGGGTTAAGCTCAGTAGAGCGTCGCACACGTGTCTGTTTTGATGGACCAAAGGCGAAGGGGAGATAGAGTGACATTAGAGCACGCAGTCAGTTTGTCGACTAAGCAACTCGAACGCTGGTCCGGATGAAAAAAGGGAAGTTAACAGGTTTTGTTGACTTTTATACTGGAGTTAGTGTTCTGGGTGCGCATGTCTGGTTTTCACTTAAAAGGAAGTGAAGTCAGAGCTCGGGTGTGTGTATGTGCATGAATGTGAGTGTGTGTATGAGGCTGTGTATATGCGTGCATGTGTGTGTGCGTACGTGCGTACATGTGGTGTGTATATGTAAGGGAAAACATGTTTGAACATAATTAAGGTTGGAGTTTTTGAACATGTTCGTATTTCTTTACAAATTGGTATACTTCGATCTCAACAAGTATATTTTACAGATAGTAAGTGTCACTTAGAAATATTGCGTTATATTTTAGGAATAGTACAAAAATTTGAGAGGAAATAAAAAGTAACTTGTATTTCCAAATACATGAAAAAAATGCACATTTTTTAAACAAATTTTTTAGATTATTTTATTTAAAATAACAAAGTATAAAAATAAAATTTAGATATATATTATTTTAATTGGAATTCATTATTGAGATGAGTATTATTTATATTTATATTAATTTTATTTATTGCAAGAAAGAAGCTTTGTTCATGGAATCTACGTTTAGGTTTAGGCACAGATAAAGAGTGGGGGGAATTATTGATAGTGTTTACAGCTAGACGAGTGTTTCTTGTGAAAGTTTGGCGAGGGGGGACCATAGATTGAAGCTCAGTCGAACACTTTCCATGAAAATAACGATACATCAGAGATAAACTCGCAACATCTCTTCTGTGAGATAGAGGTTGCAAGGAAGAGAAAAGGATATCTCCTAAGAGGCTACGAAGTCTATTTTGAACTCTATAATCCTATTATCCTTATCCTTTTTTTAGTAAAGATGAGTATTATTAATTGTATTTATTGCAGACTATTATCCTAATCCTTTTCTTAGTTGTTGTTGCACGATGTTTGAGCCAACTATTGCAGTGGATACAGTTAGGAGATTCAGAGTTCCTCTCTCGTTGCGGTTACCATGCGACGAAGGTCAGAGAAATAGTTGTCCAAAACATCATGAAACAACAACTAAAAAAAAAGATTAGGATAATAGTCTGCAATAAATAAAATAAAAATTTAGATATATGATTTTAGAAGTCATATTTTACTCTCATTAAATAAAAATTGATTTGTTAGGGTTAGGGTTAAAATTTTTCAAAATGTTGTCAAGTTTCCTTTACAGATTTTTTCAAGTTGCACTGATTTAATATTGTTCACTCTACGATTAGACTTTGCATGTCAGCTCAGATATGTTTTCTATCATATATGTTTAACACATGCATCAATATTTTTCTATAAATCGTATCAAAATGTTGCAACCAAAGAGATCATTTCAGAATACAAACCGTTCCTTTAAGTATGCTTTTCAGCTATTTGTTAACTAGGTATATTCTTCATGTAGTTTTGTATAGATGTTATTCCTGATACAGATTGTACTTTTGGCAGTTTAGTCTTTTCCCAGCTACATCCTCTGGACCTGTTAAATGTTCCTACAAAGTAGTCGTACCAATACTGAAGCAATTTCTTCTTAACGAGTGTCTGGCTTTTAAGCCTCATACTTTTTATATTCTGTTACTAAAAAATCATGGCGATAGGGAGCCATAACCTCTAGTATCAAGACCTGCTGGCAAATTCTGGTTGGCCTCCACTATGGCTCAAATATGACGATCAGAGTTAAAAAGGTTTACACTATTGTGTTCCTCTTCCCACGTGGTGTATAAATGCATTTTGAAGCCTTTGTTATCTTGGATGCCAGCCTGCACTATCTTATTTTATTTTTTTTTTCATATAATATTATGATTTCCTCATTGCCAACGCCTTTTTTTTTGTTAAAAGCTGCCTCTTTTAATAAAGATGGTGTCACCGTACGCAAAGTGGGGACCGTTTTGGATTGCTGGAGAAGACAGCACACCATTTTTTTTTAACCAAGGTTTACTTCTAAAGAGAATTACCCTCATGCGATAATTTCTGACAACCTTCCATACAGTGAGACTGAAACATTCTGTTGTTGCCTGTTTTTCATTTATCACTTGTTCAAGCAAGGGATGGCGCATCCTATTTTAACTGCAATTGTTTCAACCTTTCTTGCACTTGGTTAATCGGGTATATATGTCACACAGTTTTTGAAATTATTTTTATGAGTCCAGGGGTTCCTATAATAACTGAAATTATAAACGTCTTCTTAAGATTCCATTTTGTTTTTCATGTCATACATAAGGCCGCTGATTTTGTTATCTTTTCTCTCTCAGGTGCTCATAATAGCTGCACAATGCTAATGGCTGATCTCTGAGAGACCAATACCTCCTACTTCTCTTGGCAGATGCAGCCTATATAGAGACTGGTTTCGGTAGCTTATTCTATACAGTGTCAACATTTTCTGCATTTCAGTCTCTAGTCTATGTTAATTTTATTTTTATTTCGGACTATTAGTCTCATCTTTATTAGTTGTTGTCGTTTTTTTTTTAATAGTCCGAAATAAAAATAAAATTAACATAAAAATGCTCATCTCAAAATAAAATTCCAATTAAGGAATAATACATATAGTCTCCAGTCTATTTAAGTCCTTCTGTGCCCAATCGATAATGCCACGGTTATATGTTATAACAGGCATAGTTAGTGAATGGCAGTGATCTTGTTTTTGTTTGCAAGTTCTGTTTTATAGATTTTTCTTGCAGCAAATATATTCTCTGCCAATTTTCTTTTGTCATCTTGACATGCTGAACAGAATAATCACTTCTATGTGAAGGTATTTGCATTTTAGCTTTGATGAAGCACTTGGCACATTTTTTAAACCTAACTTCATTCCAATATCTCTTGAGAATTTGTGTACGACCGTTAAGAGTTGCCTTAAGTCAGTGTCTGAGTTATCATACAGCTTGAGTTCGTCATGAACAGCAGGTGGTCGACTCTTGTTTTGTCTTGTTTGCAGCCTTGGCTCAGATTGTAGGCATTCTGGTTTTTGTTGAGTATCTTGCTTAATGGATCTATCGCCAGGCAGAATAATAAAGGAGATATCTCCTAGGAACATTTCATATTAGGAGTTTTTTTAATGTCATGATAGGATGCCACATTTTTATATCTACAGCAATGTTTTTTTTGGATTGCTGGATAGATTTTATACAAATCTTGGTAATCAATTTTTTGGTAAACAATCTATGGTATACTTAGTTTTTTTTGTCTATGCTCACAATCCTCAAGGATGATGTTATTGATTATTAACTGGTTCCTGGTGCCTAAACACTTCCTCCTGCACACTACTCATTCTTTTTCCAAGTAGGCGCACAGATGTTGCTATCTGCCACCAGGCCAGTGAAGTGCTTGTATGTAGTAGTGAGACAGCAAGTGGGTTTGTATTTTATTCATTTTAAGTATAAGGGTTGTATCACCTTTTTAAAGTCATGCTGGCTTGGCCTCTTTCCATCCATAGCCCTTGAACCTCTGGAGGGGCATAGGACATCTACAACTTTTTGTAGATGTTTTTGTAGCGGGGAGTTCTTTTTTCGGGGTTGGGAGGTGAAAGTGCTGGCCCCATGCCCAACCTTCCCAGAAGGTACATACAGCGCCTAGCCTCCCCAAATGGTCATCCATCTGGTATTGGCCAGGCTCAACATTGTTTAACTTCGTTGATCTGGCGAGAACCGGTGTGTCAACGTGATTGTGCCATACCGTGGCCCTCTTTGCCCTCTCAATATTCCGATGATGTAACTTCTATCATGGCCATACAATGTTAATCTTTAAGCCAGAAATTGGGTAGATTGTCTATGTTGGCTTTTTGTAATTCTGGAACTCATTTTGCTTTTGTTGTATCATGCCAGCTATTATCTGGTTTATTTTTCAACATCTTGGACTCCAGCATTTCTGGTTTATTTTTCAACATCTTGGACTCTAGCATTTTCGGTTTATTTTTCAACATCTTTGACTCTAGCATTTTCGGTTTATTTTTCAACATCTTGGACTCTAGCATTTTTGGTTTATTTTTCAACATCTTGGACTCTAGCATTTCTGGTTTATTTTTCAACATCTTGGACTCTAGCATTTCTGGTTTATTTTTCAACATCTTGGACTCTAGCATTTCTGGTTTATTTTTCAACATCTTGGACTCTAGCATTTTCGGTTTATTTTTCAACATCTTGGACTCTAGCATTTTCGGTTTATTTTCCAACATCTTTGACTCTAGCATTTTCGGTTTATTTTTCAACATCTTGGACTCTAGCATTTCTGGTTTATTTTTCAACATCTTGGACTCTAGCATTTCTAGTTTATTTTTCAACATCTTGGATTCATTGGGCTTCTTCATTGTATATTAACTAGTTTTCAAACAGAGGCCACCAACAGTTTTTCAGCTCTTGCATTTTTGGCGGCTTATCTACTGTTATTATGTCCATTATTATGCTCCAGTAGAATAGGCGAGCATTTTGCTTATACATTTTATCTTCGTTTTTCGCCATAAGTTATATTGCCATATATATTTTATATTGTTGGTCGAGCAGAAGAGGAAATTATCTGTTATATGTCTTTCTATCAGCTTTTTCTAATTATCGGTCTATCTATCTGTTTACCTATTTATCTATCCATCGATCTATATATCTAAAGTTGTATGAAAACAATAGAGATTGGAATCACCATGTTTTGACAGATTGTCAAAACATGTCAAACCTTGTTAAACTTAGTGACCGATCAAATTGCACCAGAAAGTAACTGAACAGCTGACTGGAGATTTACGTGTCATTTATCATGTGTTTCGGTTTGCTGGAGCATTGGTGAGTTAGAGTCAAGACGTCAAAGGAAGATGATCTGAAAGAGATCTCTTCACAAGAGGGAGAGGTCTCATAATGGAGAGGTATAACAACCACTACAAGCCAAGATTATCGATCACTCCTTTTTTGGACATAATGCCTGGAAGTGAAAGAAAATATGTATAAAACCAATTATTCATCTTGGGTCGTTGAAATGTCATGTTACAACAGATTTCCAGCTCCACCAAGGACAGATAGCAAAAAAGACAGAGGTGGCCGTCAGCAGAAAACAGGTATATCGTCAAATGTATATATGTAATTAGATGAGACTAATCATGAGCCATAAAATAGACTGTTATGTATTTTTGTAGATAAGACAAGATATGGTCCAAATAGTGGAAACCACAGATATTCAGTTGGGCTACATATACACTAAAACATACTACGATGCAACACAAATGCAAATACACACACATATATATATATATATATATACATATATATATATATAGGTATGCTTATCAAGTAAATAATATACAGATAATATATAAACCTCCGCTATTCAACATGTTCATATTTTGGTACCCGACCACAACGTAACAATATTCTTGCATTCTTTCTTTTTTTATTCTTTTGGAAAATACTGGGATCTTCACTTCAGGTTCCCTGAGCTTTACTAATCTTATGCCATATTTTTTAACTAAGCCTGCAAATGGTGTTTCTAGTCGTCCCTGCACTACAAAATTGTTTGGAGACAATTCCTTTCCTTTTTCAGGGGGTATTTTCTTTCTTTACTCAGATACACTGTTTCTGCTGTTGGTAATTAGGGACACTTTTCGATTTTTAGCTGCTGTAACTGCTTGAGTTAGGGGTCAGGATCTTTAGTATCAAAATATGGTGGCTGACCCTTGTTGACCTCTCTCATAACTAGGGTGCTACTTTCAGAGAAAAGAAGATTTACACCATTATTTACCTGTTCCTGCCTGGTATATAAACAGGCTGAGGAGTTATTTTGACCCTGAATACCAGCCTGCCAGTATGTCAATTTATAGTTTCTTTCCAGTATGTGTTCGCATATGTAGCAACATATTTTGTTTTTGTGTAAAAGAGTAGCCACATATTTTACAAGCATATGGTTTCTCTCCAGTATGTGTTCGCATATGTCTTGATAAATGTTGCTTCTGTGCAAAAGAGGAACCACACACTTTACAGGAATAAGGTTTCTCTCCAGTATGTGTTCGCATATGTTCAACCATATTACGTTTGTCTGCAAAACAAGAGCCACATACTTCACAAGAATATGGTTTCTCTCCAGTATGTGTTCGCATATGTCGTGACAATTGTTGTTTCTGTGCAAATGAGGAGCCACACACTTTACATGAATAGGGTTTCTCTCCTGTATGTGTTCGCAAATGTTCAAACATATTACATTTTTCTGCAAAACAAGAGCCACATACTTCACAAGAATATGGTTTCTCTCCAGTATGTGTTCGCATATGTCCTGACAAATGTTGCTTCAGTGCAAAACAAGAACCGCATACTTCACAAGAATATGGTTTCTTTCCAGCATGTCTTCGCATATGTCTCAACATGTTATTTTTCAGTGTAAAAGACAAATTACAGACTTCACAAGAATATGGTTTTTCTCCAGTATGTGTTCGCATATGTTGCAACATACTTTGTTTTTGTGTAAAAGAAGAGCCGCATACTTCACAGGAATATGGTTTCTTTACAGTATGTGGTTTACTCTGTTGCAACATATCGTTGTTCCTTTCAAAACAAGAGCCACACACAGTTGACAGATAATTCAATTTGAAAAGTCATATAATTTCTGCCGTTACCAGTTTATTGTTAACTTGTATCTGTTTTTCGCCTGTATTGATTGCTGGATAATCTGCAAAATAAATTTTTAAAAAATACTTTCAGCAAAAATGTATACTTCATAAACGTCTTTTGTAAACAAAATTATTTTAAAATTATTAAGGTGATCACCTCAATTAGAAAACTTCAACAAGTCCTCAAACAAAATGAATACCACCTAAAAAAACCTACAGCACATTAGGACATCTAACAGAAAACAACTACACACACTATCTAACACATGCTTTCTCAAAATCCCACACTTCAATGAAAGGATAACAAGCATATGTAAGGCCATTCGCAAAGAACAAGTAGACATAAAACTCACACACAGTGGTTCAACATTAAGACAACGCCAATCTAAAATCAAAACTATACCTAGGAACAAACCATGTTCATTATCTAACTTCCCTATAAAAACACAGGACTATGTGAACGGACATATTCAGTGTATCAAATCCAATGCACCAGATGCAATGAGTTGTATATTGGAAGTAAAACCATGCCATTGCATAACTAAATCAAAGAACACATCACCAACAAGACCTCGTCTTTTTATGAACACGTATCTCACCCACATAACCTAAATAAAATATACTTGTTAAAATAATAGCAACGGGAAGAAATCAAGCAAATCTGAGGTTAAAAGAATCAGCACTGATAGAAAAATTAAAACCAAAAATAAATAATGAAGCAGAGATATCCACAATTTTCCTGATAAAGACACAAGTGAATTGATTACTTTCCTTGGATGAATTACAGGTTACTTCTCTTAAATTAAAAAAAGGTAACATAATTCCTTCCCTAAACGATTAATGTAATTTTGAAGCATTTGCCGTACAAAAACGCAAGCAGATTATTTCCTTTGGACACAGTTATAGAGTTACTTCTCTTAGATTAGAAAATAATAAAAACGATAACAGATTACCTCCCCTAAACAATTAACGTAATATTTAAACATTATAAAAATAGCATTTCGAAATAAAATAAAAACTACAACAGACAATTTACATCAAACCGGAAATGGCAGCATAGAGAGTTGACATACATTTTTTACCTCTTGAAAATGTGAGTTACCCCGAAAGAAATTTGAGGAATATACCATCCACAGTCAGCTAAATAAATATATGGAACAACTGAACCTTTAAATTATTTATCATTATTTATTTATATATTCCAAAGACTGAATAATTCCTGCATTGACAAGTCTTCAAATACAACTTTTTTCTAATAAACAATGCTTTAAGCGAACTATAATACCTTAACATTATAGATCATCTAAAAGAGCGTTTTTAGTTCTATCTAATCGTTTAAATTACAATCCTTTTAAAACAATTATCTCTTTTCAGATCGTTGAATACAAAATAGAAAAAAAGCAAATTCCCACAATTTTCTAATTTCAATCCCAGCTAGACAGATTGGCTGCTGGAACAGCTCGTGATATCAACGAGGCATTTGGCGCAGGACCCACTACTGAACATACAGTAGAATGGTGGTGACGAGTCTTGATGATGATAAGACTAGTAAGACATGAAGACGCGACAAGGCACAGATCATTAGCATTAGTTACCACAGCAGTAAGAAAAACAAAAAATAACATTGTAAAAAAACAATGTACTTTGATAGAACGATGTAACAGAGCTTGAACGCGCATATGCAAATCATGTTACAGAAGGAGAGAGAGTTGCTGTGGGCATAAAAAAACTGAATAACTTGATATTCATATTATGAAAACAATCCCTCCAAACACGATTTATCTGAATAGAAAATATAGAATGTTGAGCAACCTCCTACTCCTCCAAAAAACAAAGAAAAAAGAAAGGAAAGAAAAAAAGGAGAAAGAAAGAGAAAGAGAGAGAGAGAAAAAAGAAAGAAGACCACTACTGAACATACAGTACAATGGTGGTGATGATGATGATAAGACTAGTAGTTGGCCATCAGATGTAGACAAGAATCAATTAAGAGTCCTAGTCAAAGCCAATCCATGCACAAATGTTCCAGGACTTGCTTCTGAATTAGACGTAATATGTACAGTGATATCCAACTACTTGAGAGGGATTAGAAAAACAAAAACTTGATAAATGGATGTCCCAAGAATTGAACGATAACCAAAACAAATCCTGTTATGAAGTGACATCTTCCTTTCTTTTATGCAGTAAAAATGGCCTGTTTCTCAACCGGGTTGCAACTTGTAATGAAAAGTGGGTTCTTTATGGCAAAAGAACGTTATGCTGACGGTTTCGTGGTCTGTGATTGATCTCATATCTTTTTTTAATGCAGACAAAACCATTAAGTACTGTATACAAATGGATGAAATGCATCAGAAACTTTGACAACAATACCCAGCATTAGTCAACAGAAAAGTCCCAATTCTCCTCCATAATACATGAGTGCACGTTGCTAAACTGACCCTGCAGACGTTGAACGAATTGGACTACAAAACTCTGCCTCATCCAGACCTCTCAGCTACTGACTACCACTTTTTCAAGCATCTCAATAATTTTCTGCATGAGAAATGTTTCAAAAACCTAAGTTATATGTAAAACATTTTCAGTAAATTCATTACCATTAGAACACAGTATTTTTACGTTACTTGCATAAATACATTTGTTTTGCATTGACAAAAGTGTGTTAATTATGATGGTGTTTATTTCAATAAATACTTTTTGATTAAGCCAAATTTTAAAAACGTAAGAACCTTCTTGTCAACCTGATATTAGGTTGCATAATATCAACCTACTCCAGCCCATGTCTCACCCCTGCAGCGTTGCATCTTTGTGCCTATTTATCAAATAATTTAGTGGAATGTGCTCTGACGATCTCATAGCATTTGTGCCCTTTAAACGTTAATACCCCAAGTAACCGAAAAGATGACAAAATCTATTAACTCCATATCTCCCTAGATGCTGAAAAATTTTCTACTCTAATAGTTTCTAACCATGTTTTCCTCCTTCCATAACTCTTTCTAACATGCAGAAATTTAAATCTTACTTCTCAATTCCTTATAATCTTTAATAGTAGCCCCCTACAGCCTACTAAGAATATATCTTGTTTGGAGTGAACAAGTGGAAAACGTTAATAATCCTTAGGGAGTGGATCATGTACTAAGCAAAGGAAAAAAAAAAGAAGGCTCCTTCAGTCTTGGACAAACTAAGGATACCCACGAAGGGTTGCATGTGTGGGGAATTTTTTTTGTGGAAGGAGGTGTGCAATCTCCAACCACACCTCTCCTGAGACGACATTGCTAAATACCAGTGGCAAGTGAAGCACAGGAGGACTGGAAACAAATGCCGAGATAAGCAGAGAGCACAAACAGCGCCTAGAATACCCAAATGGTCACCCATCTGATACTAACCATGCTTAACTTTGGTGATCTCATGAGAACCGGTGCGTCAACGCGATTACGCAAAGGAATAAAGTCAAAATAGTCTTAAAGGTTGGTAGGCTGTTTTTGTTTTATGGCATATCAACCCTTTTCAGGTTATTTAATGCCGAATCCAGTGATTTTGAAGGAAAATTTTTTATTAGAATATATTTGTTAGTTATCTACTCGCTGTATGGGAAGTACTAGTGAGTTATCTGCCCCTCAAGAGTATATAAGAACATATGGAAGAAGTCATTTGTATTTTGAATAAATTTTAGCAATAAATTTTAGAACAATGTCTTCCATATTTTACAGGACTTTGGCGTTTTTTTTATTTAATAAAATGTTTTCTTTAATTAATTACTAACATCTGTTTTATTTTCATAAAAATAAAAAAAATGCTTTTTTATACTTAAAATTTAATGGTTGCTTGGTTGTTTTTGTTTTACACATATTAACCCTTTTCAGGTTATTTAATGCCGAATCCAGTGATTTTGAAGGAAAGAATTTGTAATAGAATATGTTTGTTTTTTTTCAAGTCGGTTTCTATTTCACTCATAGTTGGGGCCCTAACAGGTACTACAACTCTGGGTCAGAGTGGACCTGGGAGCAATGGCAATTAGAGGGTGGCTCCATTCTCCCCAAAGTCCGCAAGCTGAAGCCTCACCATCGAATATAGTTTAAGGTACAGTACACAATGTCAACAGGCACCTTTCAAACATACACCCCATGGAGTGCCAGACACGGGCACCTATAGCAACCATACGACAGTTCAAACCACCAGATCTGGACGTGTCGTCAGACCCCCCAAAAGATTCAGAGATGAGACAGTTACTAACTGACTTTTTCTTTTCTTTTTTTATATTAGTTTTACTGTCGTGTGTATATAATAGGGACGACCTGTTTGTAAGGTTTCCCAAATGGGAAATCCCAGCGCTGCCACCATGAAACATTATGTAAAAGAATACCAAAACATGAGATTCATTTATGAGAAGCGGAATACGGTCTCCATTTTTTATTGAACTCCAGTTCCGTGTTAAACGAAAGTGAAGGTATATCCGAGACTTCTTTACTGAAGAGTTCTTTAAGGGCAGGTAATGGTTCATACTATCACAATATCCAGGACCAGTCTTAAAGGAGCCGCTGTGTAATAATAATATAAGGAAAATAAGTTTATTGAAATCACAGTAAATATTTTTAAATTAGATTATTTTTTAATTTTATTCAATATCTTAGGACTTTATTAATTATCTGTGAAAAAGACACAAAAAACTAATATTTATCTTTCAAAGGATTTTTTTACAATGAATTTATTTAACTTCAAAATTTAAGTGAAATTGTCTGCCGTGAAAACATTTTCCTCTTAAGAATTAACTTTAGTCTTTAATCTTTCAAATATATTCAAAAAGTAATCTGAGACCTAAAAAGGAATTATGATAAACCGGCTTTCAAAAGTATGTCCCCCTATCTTTTTACCGACATTTTTTTGCCCGTACCTCCTGAATGTTAAGGAAAATTTTCGTGTTTATAGAAAATACCATTCTTCATTAATATGCACTCCTGTAACGTTGGCTCATTTCTATATCAAAACAAAGGAACTCGTAATAGTTTGCACGCACCTCTTCAGTAAAAAGCGAGCACGTAAAAGCAAATAAATTCAAATAATACTTACATTTTGTTTGGCAATCTGAGTTCAACAAAGAAACGATTATAAGATAAGTTAATAAAAAACTAGATGATTTTGATGGGTGGAAGTCAACATTCCAAGATGGCGACCGGTAAAGCAAGCTCGCAGAAAATGAAAATCAATATTTCTTTATTGTGATTTCAATTAAAAGAAAAAAAAGAAAAGAAATTATTGCGTATTGTGTTATAATTTAAAAAATATTATTTTATTGACAATATGGTGTTGAATTAAAAAATATACAAATTTACTGTTATTAAAAATTATAAATATATAAATTTAATGTAATTAAATAAATGTTATTTAATATTATTTTGGGTATTTTTTACAACCTGCCCCAGCGACAGCGTAGTATAAACGCCCCAACAACCCCATATTAAGAACGGGTTTCGATGTTGGGGTTGTTTATTCTGATAACTACAAACAAGTATCGTATCATGATGGCAGGCGAAAGGATTTAAAAAACACACATATACAAACGGCACAACAAAAATGCAACTCAAAATAATAGGCGAACAGAAGAAAAATAAAACGTCACACGACACGTGGTGTAGGTGTGTCAGAAATTTCGTGAAATATAGTGAATAATTCCACCCCATCTTTCCAAACTTATAACTCCCCGAAAAATGTAATTCAAGCCCTATTTTATTTTTTTATTTTTTTCGATTAAAGGAGCAAGGACCAAGGTTTCATTAAAAAAAAAAAAAAAAAAAAACGTGTTTTGGGTTTTTTTTTTTTTTTGGCAATCTGAGTTCAACAAATAAACGATTATAAGATGAGTTAATAAAAACGAGACGCGTTTAAGATTGAGACCGGAAAAGCAAGTTCGCAGAAAAGTAAAATAATTTTTTTCACATACTGTGATGTAAAGTTTTATTTTATTTATTTTTGTGTTTAATAAAAAAAACATGATTTTATTGTTATTGATTGATTTTATTAGAAAAAAAAACAAAATAAATATTAACTTTCTCTTTAACTTTGTTGACCACGTCATGCCATAAACGATGTTTGTCAATTACGTTACATATTTTTATAAATGTTTATTTATAAGCACATTTTTTTTTATAGAAATAATGAATATTAAAAGTAACATATAATGTTTTGGCATTTTTTTTTTTTAGTTTACCGACCCCCAGCATTCACCTCTAATTTGTCGACTTGAAAGGTTTTTGGGTACCCTAAGAACGAATATCGCATTTATTTTTTGCGCAAACACGCAGTTATCGATATTTAAAGACATTCAGTATCCAACGTAATCACTATTGTTTTTGCTGGCGGCCATCTTTTTCCCCCATTTAGGAAAAAACGCCAAAAAACAGTGAAACAGAGCCAAAAGAGCCAAAAACATTTTTCGGCTTCAATGCCAAAATACCCCCCTTTCCAGATATTTTTCCGCTTCCCAATATAAAAACGGACAATCTGTTTTTTTTCACTTTCTTAATTACATTGATTCTTTCACTTTCTTAATTATATTAATTTTTTTCACTTTCTTACTAAAATGCGCACACGTGCGTAGTCACTTGACGTTTCACAATGTGTATGAATACATGGCGGACATTTTAAATGACAAATATTTTTCATAAAATAATGTTTGCACCTCATTTAAGAGTAAAAATATTCCTGTCAGTAAGTTTTCACGATCTGTTTACACAACACACCCGCCCCTGCCCCTCCATGGAAAAACGGTTAATTAAACTGCAGAAGCACCTGTTAAAGTACACAAGTTCTATATTTGAATACCCCCTCCCCCCCAAAAAAGAACAAAAAACATAAAATATGCTTTTGTAAACAGCTTGTGAAAACTTAAATTTTTTTTAGATCAACTAAAAGGGGTTAATACCATGCAAACCGTAAATTTGTGACGGATGTGATTATCAGATTTGTGGCCCGCAACATCGAATATCTCTATAAAAAACAAATTAGTGGTTGGTGTTTTGTTGTAGCAAAAGGTAATATTTCCGTTTAAATTTATTTTAATAAATATTACTCGAAATACTGTTTTTAATTTGTGGTTTTTTCTTTACGTTCTTTCCTTTTGCTCAAGATTTCTTAGAATTTACCCCTTCCCCCTCCAATAAACCTTACTTTCTTTTGCGCCAACGCCGGTGGTGGGGAGGGAGGGGGTTCCAGTTACATGTGGCATATTTAGCTTCTTTTGGCATTTTTTTGTTATTGGAAAACAAGATGGCCGCCATTAAAAATGATAAGGATTATGTTGTATACTGAATGTCTATAAATATGGATAACTGCGTGTTTGAGCAAAAAATAAATGCGATATTCATCCTCAGCGTACCCGAAAATTTAAAAAAGTCGACAAATTAGAGGTGACTGCCGAGGGATCGGTAAACTAATAATTTACCAATTTTTTTTTTTTTTTGCATATAAAATATTTTGTAGGGTTTGTTTTACTGTACACATAGACTCGAAAAAGTTGTCCAAAAACAAATATATAACAAATAAATGTTATTAAAGGCAAGACAAGTATTTTTTTTATCCAACGGTATAAGTTTTTAGTCATTTTATTTAATGTGACATGCTTATTCACCTCGAAAGACATACTGTGTTTACCGATGTATTGGAAAACTTAAAATGGCGCCCGACTCTATCTTGAACACGGTAAGTTTGGGAAAATTAATTAAAAATATAAAAATCTATACAAAATACTGTTAGAAACTAGCTCAATATGTTACCATGATATAGGCTGACATATAATCGGTGGGTTACTAACAGTATTTTGTATAGTTTCTTATTTTTAACTCATTTACCCAAACTTACCGTGTTCAAGAGAGAGTCGGGCGCCATTAAAAATTTTCCAATACATCAGCAAACACTGTTTTCCAAGCTGAATAAACACATTACATCAAATAAAAACAGGAAAAATGTATCCAGTTAAGTAGAAAAGTTACTTATCTTGCCTTTGATAACATTTATTTGTTATATATTTGCTTTTTGATAACTTTTTCCAGTCTGTGTATAGTAATACAATAGGTGTATCAGAATTTTTGTAGGAATTTTTGACACCCCTAACACGAAACTGAGAATAAAATATTAAAAAAAAAACACGTAATTTCTCTTTTAAAAGTAGGTTGTTTATTTTCTTTATGGATCATATTTCCAAAGTAAACTATTAAAGCTGTATCAAAAGTAATAGAAATATTATTTTTTTTTATTTTTTAAAAAACAATAATGAAATTAATTGAATTTTACAAGTTCAGTATTTTTAAATTTTTAAACTTTAAAAATCTATCAAAATTTTTCTATTGATACTATTTTTACGATATTTTCAGGGTCGATGTAAAATGTTATGCGATTTCCAATAAACCGAATATAATATTTTAGACAAACGTTTATTTTTAATTCACGCCCCCCTATTTTGAAATGTCTATTAAAAAGTAAATAATTAATTTGTGCCAAAGTTTTATATATCACAAATTGAAGATAAAAGATCAATTAATAATATATTCTAATTCAAAACAAAAAAGAACAGTTTTTTGGGAAATTTACCTGTAAAGTCAAAAGTTTAAAACCTTTTTTTTTTTAACCACGTTTGTATTTTTTTTTTAATGAAACCTTGGTCCTTGCTCCTTTAATTGAAAAAAAAATTAGGGTTTGAATTACATTTTTCGAGTAGTTATAAGCTTGGAAAGACAGGGGGTCGAATTATTCAATATTTTTCACGAAGTTTCTGACACACCTAGTAATACAAACCCAACTTTTAAATTTATATGTTAATTTACGTTAATGAATTGTGTTCATCTATATATATAAAAATGTAAATGTTGGTTCGTTCTAAAATAATAAAACCCTATTTCTACGTTACCAATTTATTTGAAATTTTCAGACAACCCATCTTTTTATATTATTGAAATAAATTTACCTTGCGAATTATCAAAATATTAAATAAAATAAATATATTTTTTAACCGTTACTGCGAATCTGTTCTGTTGTAAAACTGAACTTCCGGTTCGATTCATTTCACAGCCACGAATTGACGAAAGATTTCATTTTCTGTTAACTCGATAAGTAAAAAAAAAAAACACTCATGCAGAGAGTGATCCGTGCTGAAATAATAATGTTATTATTTAAAAAGCCATTCTTAACATGGGGAAGGGAGGGTGTTTTGTACCTATTCTGTACTTTAACCTTACAATTGAATAAAAACATATCATAAAACTTTAATTAAACGTGGAAAACGATTTTAAAAAAATAGCGCGGATCACTCTCTGCATTAGCACACACACACACACAAAAAAATAAAATAATAATCCCATATTTTAAAAATTTAAATTCATTAATGTACTTACCAATTTTTTAAATTTTATTTATGTTAAGGCTTTTCACTCATGAAACATTACGTTTTAATTGTTTAGTTTATTTTCACGGCATTGTTTACATAAAAAAGTTTGTTTTAACTTTTTCTAAACTGTTTCATTTTTACGACATGCCTCAACGTATTATAAACAACATAACCCCCCCCCCCATGTTAAAAAGAAACAACAAAAAAACGCCCTTTCATAAACCTCGAAAGCTGTTCTTAACATGGGGAAGTTAGGGTGTTTATAATATGCTGGGGCGAGTCGTAAAATTAACGAAGTTGCTATCTATTATTTATTGCTAAAATTGCTTGAAATTTATTTATTTGACAAAAAAAATTACATTTTGGTACTCCTTGGGCGTTGAGTTCCATGACGACCAGTAGAAAAAATAATAGTCGCTCCCTTAGTCTCCCACCTCACCCCGCACGTAACATATTTTATTTACTGACGTTGCCGTAACTAAATGATTATTTGTCACATTTACAAACATTTATTTATTTATTTATTTTGACAAAAGTTTTACTTTTTATGAATATTAAAAGAAAAATGGGTACTCATGCAGAGAGTGATCCATGCTGAAATAATAACGTTATTATTTAAAAAGCCATTCTTAACATGGGGAGGGGAGGGTGTTTTGTACCTATTCTGTACTTTAACCTTGCAATTGATTTAAAAAAAAACACGATTTAAAAAATAGCGCGGGTCCCTCTCTGCATTAGCACCGAAAAATGTTACTAAACATTTATTAATAATTTCTCACTTTTACAAACATTTGATTTTAAATTTCTTTTTAAATGACGACTTTTATCGACTTTTTTTTAAATATCCCCCCCCCAATGGTGTTTATTCCAAAATCCGTTGTTAACATGGAGAGGTTGAGGGTGTTTATTCTGAAAGTCGTTCTTAACATTTGTGGAGGTGGACCTAATGTAAAAAAAAAAATAAATAAATTTAAAAAAAAAACTAAATCATTTACTGATAACTTCTCACTTTTACAAATATTTTTTAATTTACATGCGCGGATGAACAAATTGTTGAATAGTGCGAAAACAAAACATTTAGGTCCACCGCCACAATTTTCTTTTTTAAATGACTTTTATTGATAAATAAATTTATTTCTCCGCAACTTTTATTGATAAATAAATCTACTTCTCTGCCACGGGCACTGAACCCCTCCTTTTTTTTATAGTATTTTCAGGTGGGTATGCTGACAACAAATATCAGATAAATTTTGTAAATAGCCCCCCCCCCTCCAAAAGTGGTGTTTATTTCGGAAGCTGTTCTTAAGATGAGGAGGCTGGGGGGTGATTATAAGGTGGACCTAATCTAAAAAAAAACAAGTTGTTTATGCGCACATAAGCAACTATTTTTTATTAACTTTTTTTTACTTTTTTATTTAAAAATTAGTAAATTTCAATGAATAGAATAATAAATCATTTATCATTAATATGTGTTTTTGGTTTTGTGTTGAATGAAACTTTTTTTTTTTCATTACAACAATAATGAACCAATTTAAATCTTCCCGCATGCGCTTAAGGGTTTCGAAATTATCAATAAATTGTTTAGTTACTAAGCCAACGTCAGTAAATAAAAAAATGTTATGTGCGCATGCATTAGCCTTGACTGGGGGGGGGGCTAAGGGAGCGACCATTAAATAATTATGCTGGTCGCCATTGAACTCAATGCCTAAGGAGTACCTAAAGTGGCACTTATGCACTTATGTTACCGTGCTATTTTTTAAAATAGTATTTTCCTGTTAAATTCAAATTTTACAATATATTTTTCTTTTATTAATTTGTTAAGTGAAAGTACAGATAACCCGGTCGGTTTCTAATGCGAGGAAAATCTAGCCCTCCCCCCCCAAAAAAAAGGGGTACTCTGGATAATAACAAAACATTAAAATTGCCTCAGTCTCAAAAGATTTCTTCTCTACTGAACGAGGAAAAAAACGGTGAAGTGTAGTTCACCTTCTGTTTCTCTCCCCCTCTCTCAATATCTCTCTCTATCCATCTCTCCCTTTCCCTCTCTCAATCTATCTTTCTCTCTATATCACCCTCTCCATCTCTCTTTGAGCCCCTTTCTCTATTTAACTCCCTCTATCTCTCTCCTTTCCTGTTTCATCCCTCTCTGTTTCTAACTCTCCCCCTCTCTCTGTTTATCTATGAATCCCTTTATCTTTCTATCTCCTTCTCTTTCTCTATTTTCCTCTCACTGTCTCTTTTCAATCTATATATCTTCCTCTCTATTTGTCCATCTCTAATCCCTCATCCTATTTTAGTCTCCTAAATTAATTACAGTGAATAAGGCATTGTCAAAACATGGATAAATCCTATTTTAGTCACCTAATTTACTGACTGTGAGAATAGAAGTTATTTGGAAATTACTGCTACCTTGAACAGCACCAGAAGTAACTGGTAAATCCTTTCTAATTAAATTGATTTTGGCAGCCATTTGGTAACAAAATGACATAGCCCTAGCCCTTGCTGCATGAGGAATACCTGCGACCTTGCTGCCAAGTAGAAGAATTATTTATTCTACTTTAAAACATTCAATTTTTCAAAAATCTCATGTTCGACATCTCCAAAACATCCAATATGGGGAAAAATATTGCAAAAATGCAAACTTATTGTTTAGGATGAATGCACAATGGTACGCCAAAAATCACTTGAGGCTCTTGGTCGATCCTTGCAAGATTTGCGTGGCAATTTCAGACCATTTGGGAATGCAGTAATATTGCTTTCAGGAGATTTCAGACAAATGTTACCTGTTATTCTTCAATCAACACCAGCAGATGAAATAAATGCTTGCCTCAAATACTCTACTTTTTTGTTCCATGTGAAGACATTAAACTTAACTCAAAATATGCATGCCCAGTTGCAGACTGTTCAATCTGCACAAAAACTTTTGCATCACTTGTGGGAAATTGGGTACGAAAAAGTGCCAGCTGGTCAGAGTTAAGGGCAAAATTCTTTGACTTTAACTTCTGTAATTTCTGTAATTTTATTTCATCAAAAGAATAGTTAGTTTAAAAGGTTTTTGCAGATATTCAAATTATAAGAATTCCATTTGACTGAGTGAATGAGCTATTCTTGCAGGTCAATACAAAGATGCCCATGAACTATAATTAAATGTAAAATTCCAAGTGAGGTAGTCAAATACAAATCCATCGACACTGTTTTGAAAGCAGATAAAGTGGTTAATTATCCAACAGTTATATTTGCCAGGGATACCACCGCATGTATTGCAACTGAAATTTGGTGTACTAATTATCATGTTGTGAAATATAAACCAATCCAAGCTTTGCAATGGCACATAGCTTGCAGTAAAAAAAAAATTAACAAACAATATCATAGAAACAGTAATCTTAACAGGACCTTTCACAGATGAATATATCTTCATTTAATGCATTCCTATGATTCCACCGGATACATCATTACACTTTAGCAAATTGCACTTTCCAATTTCATTGTCATTTGCAATAACCATCAACAAAGCACAGGGAACAATCTTTACAATTGTGGGCCTTACAGTTACACACTGACTGTTTTTTCACATGGATAATTTATGTTACATATTCAAGAGTCACCAAACCGGAAAATCTCTATATCAGCTAAGAAAATGGAACAACAAAAACTGTGTACCCATGCAAAATGGAAATTGAAACCTATAAGAAACATGCTTTTTCTCATTTTGGAACTTTTCCATTGCGCCAATTTGAGCCACAGCAACGCGTGGCAGAGTACAGCTAGTATTTACATATTTTAAAAAATCTGTTTTCTTTACAAAGAGACGTAATTGAGTGTAGTTAAAAATATTTGAATAAAGTACGTCAATTTGCATATCCATTTGGGAGGAAAACAGTTTATAAATATTCTTATTTATTATATTTCAAAGCGATATTTTTATCAAAATTGCCCCAAAATAAAACAATACACACAATACATTGTGAAATGTAATTACGTGAAATGAATACATTCTTGTGAAAAAAAATCATAAAAGTAAATAAACATTTTTTTTGTAGAAAAAAAAACTGTTAACGAATATTATTATATATTTTTTTTTTTTTTAAATTACATTTTACCCCAAACAAGGCATATTGCCACTTTGGTGTAGGGGGCTACTATCAGGGGAAACATCTACTGGGGTACTATGTAGGGATTAGGGCAGCGAGATGTTGGTTCACATTGCACTTGAACTTCTGCATGTTAGTACAGTTGGGGAAGCAGTGACCTGGAATGGAATTCCAAAGTCTAGCAGTTCTGGGGAAGAAACTACTGGAGTAGAAAGATCTTTTACATCTAGGGATCTCTACAGTGTGGGGGTGGGATTTTGCAGCTTGTCGGGTCTATCGAGGGTGTTCACGTCGTGGGGGCACAAGTGCTTGCAGTTCTTCAGAGCATTCACCATTATAATACTTGTAGAACAGGCAGGGATGCAACGTTTCGACGATGGGACAGAGGCTGAAGTTTAAATGCCAGTTTAGGGCCTATCAGATTTGCGACTCTCTTTTGAACCCTGTCAAGGAGCGAGAGACTAGTAGCCGATGCACCGGCCCAAACATGACAGCAATACTCCATACATGGGCGAATAGTGGCCTTATAGAGGAACAGGATACTTTCGGGTGTTAGAAGTTTTCTAGCACGGTAGAGAGAGCCCACCTTCCTTACAGCGGCCCTGGCAATGCCCTCGATGTAATTGTTCCAACTCATGTTTCCTTTGAACGTTAGGCCAAGGAGCTTGAGAGACGTACTCTCAGATAAAGAGTCGTTGGCCATTGCTATAGGTGGTAGAGAAGGTTTCTTGTAATTATTGAATGAAACCAGTTTTGTCTTGGTGGCATTGAACGTTACCATCCATTTTTGTCCCCATTCCACTACTGATTGGAGGTCATCCTCTAGTGTTTCTGCCATTACTTTAGATACATGTTCGTTTGTTTTCCTGTCGTGCCTGCTATAGAGTGTGGTGTCATCAGCATATATACCCATCTCAGAGGCAATCTTGTCGGGGAGGTCATTTATGAATATCAGGAACAGCAGAGGTCCAAGGATAGATCCTTGGGGCACTCCCGCATTTATATCATATTGTTTAGATGTACGACCGTCGAGGACAACCTGGATTTTTCTCTTATCTAAGAAGGATTTAATTATGTTAAGTATTCTACCAGTGATACCGTAAGATCTAATCTTCCTGAGGAGACCCTCATGCCATACCCTGTCAAAAGCCTTAGATATATCTAGAGCTACCGCTCTGCCCTCTCCCGCTTTGTCCAGTGAATGGTATATGCGTTCAGAGATTACAGTGAGGATGTCTGCCGTGGAACGGGCTTGTCTAAATCCATATTGATGGTCGGTCAGAAGTTTAGCATCTGTAAGGTGCTGGACTAGAGCATGGTTAATTAAGGTCTCAAATATTTTGGCAAAAAGTGGGAGGAGGCTAATAGGGCGATAATTTAATGGGTCAGTTCTTTCGCCAGAATTCTTGAATACTGGTACTACAGAAGCAGTTTTCCAACAGCTCGGAAAGCAAGATTCATTAAGGCATTTGTTGTAGAGTTTGGAGAGAACTGGAGCTACTTCGGCTGAGCACTTTTTTAATAGCACAGCTGGGATGAGGTCGGGTCCACATGCTTTTGAAGTGTCAAGGTTTTTTATGATAGCATGCACCTGAGCAGGGGTGATTTTCAGATCGTCTAGCGTGGCGCCTGTCCGCATAGGAAATTGAGGTAGGGGGTGGTTTAGAGGGTCCAGTGTGGAGTTTGAGGCAAACCGACTGGCAAGCATGTTAGCCTTCTCGGTTGCTGAGCAAAGAACCTCGTGATTGTTGGTTAGTGGGGGAATTGTTGATTTCCCATTATTTACTACACTGTTGTAGATTTTCCAGAAGTCACGAGTTCCTAGTTTTTGTGCTTCGATGCGATTTTTAGTGGTTTCCGTAAATTCCCTCTTAGCTGTCACTATTTCTTTCTTAACGTTACTTCTAGCTTCTATGTACTTGTCTGTTTGAACTGGACTTATGTCGATTAAACCTGCGGAATGCATGCTGCCTTTGAGCAATGGCAGTTGCGCAAGTCGAAGTAAACCATTGGGGAGAGTGGGGCTTGCTATAGAATTTCCGCATGGGAACATGTGCTTCGATTGCAGTTTTGAACCATTCAGTGGTCTCGGTTGCACACTGTTCAGCAGGAAGAGAAAAAATATTTCCCCATGGGGTCTCTGATAAGATCTCTGATAGCTTCCCAGTCAGCCTTTTTATAATATCTCGTTGTTTTGAGCACTGGCTCTTCAGTTTTGGGTCTAGAGTTTAGGGCGATTTCAACCATTATCACCGCATGATCAGCGTTCCCAAATGGGCTGTTGGCTTTCGTTACACAATCATCAGGAACTGTGGTCAAAAACAGATCTAATAGTGATGCGTGTTGTTCTTCCTGATCAGGGAAGCGGGTTGGAAAGTAACAATTTGCGATAGGGAGTGAGATATAGAGAAGCTATGAGTTGCGCTGCCTGCTGCATCTGTGTAAGTAGAGAATCCAAGCCAGTTTTTGTGATGGACATTAAAGTCGCCAAATACATGTACTTGGGCGCTAGTGTCGAAGGAGAGTGCTGTGTCTATGCTGTCAGATACTTTGTTTATTATGGTGCAGTCTTGGGTCGAGGGAGAGCGGTAGAGAAAGTAAAAGTAGCTAATGTTGTGTTGCATGATTAGTCTAAAGCACATAAAGGCTTGATCATCCATTTCTAGGTTTGTTTCTCTAGTCAAGGGAAGGGTATTACGAATGTAAACTCAAAGTCCGTGCATATGTCTGTCAGAGTCCTTACGGCAGAGTGGGAGATATCCAGGCATGTTAAAGTAGTTATAGGGGATGGAGGAGTGTAGGTTAGTCTCACTTAGTGCTAAGATATCCGGGGTATTTGTTAGGAGAAATGCTTCAACATCAGCTAAATTAGTTCTAAGCCCACGGATATTTGTGAATGCAAGCCTCAAGGGAGGAGGCAAGTTGGATTTGTTTGACCCTAAGCCTGGTTTAAGCTTATTTTTAGATTGTACTGTCATCATGTTTTTTTTAACTAGTTTCAGTTGGGTTAGGGGAAGCCGAACAGGAGGTTATGCAGAATATCACACATCAGCTGACCCTCCATCAAATAGGACTGTGGCCTCAGGAAAGCCCACCGGGGATGAGTGCAGGGTCCCTTTCCATGCGCGCCATGGCACTGCAAACATCCTGATATTATTCAACTGTTGATGGAGCAGCCGCTCTAAGCGCTACCAAAGAGTTAGGCCTCCTGTACTACCAGTCGGAAACAGCAGCCAGTAACTGTCAATCCGGTACCCTCAACCCATCGGAGGAAGGTCAACCCAATCTAATTGCTCAGGCATATGTGGTACTCAAGCATTCTCAAGTGCCCAGCTTTAGGGGTGGGGTGTGTCGGGAGTGGGGAAACGGCGTTCATTGCCCTAGACAAGAAACAAGATCTACCACTGGGTGTTTCTGTCGAATCACTGTGATAGTATCTCTGCGTCTGACTAATAGGCAAAGAAGGAGTATGGAAGCCGGGCGATAGGCAGGACCTATCTACTCCTTAATCATTTTAGGTTTGCAAACCGGTAATTTGATTGAGTCACCAGCTCTAGGAAGGTTGTCATCCCTCCTCTTTGGTTTAGTTTCAGAGTTTTCCTTCTCCTAGATGGATGATCTGGAAAGATCTACTGGGTCCGTCACCACTGAGAGGGTTTGCTCCGCGCCTGGGTTCTAATCCAGGTATTTCTGCGACCCCGCGTGGTTAGTTAATGTTATTGGGTTAGTTTGTAGAGGTTATATCTGCTAAAATAGTTACACTCCTCAAAGTGGATTAGGGACATTGTTATTTCATTGTTACTGGATAAAGAGGTTGAGTAGAGCTCATGCAGTGTAAGCAACTATGATTGTAAGGAGGCTTGTTAGGAGGAGATAATGTGGTTTGAGGCTTTCTCTTTTGTATATATATATTTTTTATTTTTTCCTTTTATTTTTTTTAATTTTTTTTTTTATTCATGTGAGCTTGGGTCTAGTATAATATTAGAGTGTGAGTAGGTGTTAAGAATTGAACTACGAGTTGTGCCCAAACTATATTTTAGATGATAGCAGGGCATGAGATGTGAGTGCAATATAGTACGGGTAAAACAGTAAGTTTTGAGTCATGTGTAATTTGGTAAATAGATATATGGGCTGGTTTTAGTAGGTAACCTTGTTAAAAAAAGGGCATTACTATGCTTCCATTTCCATTGTTACTGGGAGAGGGTATAGGTAAAAATTCGTGCTGTGAAAGCAGCTAAATTTGCTACAGTATTGGATTGAGAGAGACGAGTTAATGTATGGTTAGATATAGTTTTGTAACTATATCAAACAATATTCAAATTATCAAACAATATTCAAATTATCAAACAATATTCAAATTAAACAAATCAGAAATCGTGGAACGTAAGTGGGCGGAGTCGCCAAACACTAGGTGTGTCAAAATTTTTAGATAATTTTTGACACCCCTAAAAACTCGTAATTTCTCTTTTTAAAGTGGGTTTGTTTATTTTCTTTATGAAATATACTTCCGAAATAAGCTATTAAAGTTGTTTAAAAATAATTGAAATATTATTATTTACTTTATAAAAAACAGTGTTTACAAAGTCCTTGCGCGTCTCCATGCAGCCATTTTTTATATGTAATTAAATCAATTAAATTTTACGAGTTAAATTTTTTTCAATTTTTAAACTTAAAAAATCTATCCAACTTTTTCTATTGGTTCAATTTTTACGATATTTCCAGGGTCAATGTGAAATTTTATGCTCTTTCCAATAAGCTAAATATAATATTCTAGGCAAGTGTTTTGTTTTAAATTACCCCCCCCCATTTTGAAATGCTTATTAAAATGAAAATAATTGATTTTCTCACCTCAAATTTATCTATCACAAATTGAAGATAAAAGATCAAATAAATTAAAATTAGCTAATTTAAATTTAATTTAAAAAATGAATAGTAATTTGCAAATTTACCTGTAAAGTCCAAAGTTTAAAAACTTTTTTTTAACATGAAATAAAATCAATTTAACAAGAAATAAAATCAATTGAACAAGAAATAAAATCAATTTAACAAGAAATAAAATCAATTTAACATGATTTAATATAATATACTTTAACATCAAAAAATTAAATCGCAAGTCTTTTACAAGAATGTAACTAGCAATTTGGATGTTAAAATAATAATTAAAAGTCAAAGAAGTTGAAATTAAGATTAAATTACTTCTAAATCAAAGATAAAACTACTGAATGTTTTCAAAACAAATGATCAGATAATGGAAAGTATTAGATGGAGGTTATACTTACATTTTTATGTATTCTTGTGATTTATCAGAGAAGAAAAAATATGTAAATTACCTTTAAAAAAATTCTTATGAAAAAGACAAGCTTAGTTATTGACTTTACAAAAGTCTGCAATTCAATGGGAGAAATTATTTGAACATTAAGCAGTCTTTTTTCTTTTAAGGTCACGGAGCTATACTGGAAAATTTGCCCTAAAGATATATGATATTTCGGAATAATTCTGTAAAACAGATTAAATAATTTGGTTCAACACAATGAATAGATGTGAAACATTACGATTTCTTTATTAAAACTGTATTCCAGGGTTCTACGGACAGGTTTATTTTTTAGTTGACCTTTGCCAACTAAATATTTTCGTTTACTAGCCAAATAGAAACATTACTAGCCACACCCACATGATGTTTAGAATATGATATCTTCGTTCTGTGACGAGGATGTACAACAAAGATTTTTTTGTATTATTTTAAATAAGTGTAATTCTAAATATACACTGAATTTTATGTCGATACTTGAAGGTATAAGCATTCAAATTTCCCCAGATGTTTTTTAAAAGCCTTTGTTAAACAAAAGTATATTGTTTTATTAAACTGTTTATTGTTTCAATAATTTGACTCTTCTCGTTTTATTAAAAAAGTTAAAAAAATATTTTTCACTCTGTAGTGGGCTTTGCAAATGTTAGTGACAGAAATACAATCACTAAACGATAAGCGTTTCATTATTTCTAGTCACCACTTTGAAAAAGCACTCACAAACGTGACTGTTTCACTCACCATGCAGAGCCCTGTATTAATAAAATTATAAAGTTTTAAATATATTTTTAAAATCAAGAAATAAAATCTTTTGGCCGTTAGAAAGGGAAATTTGCAACTAAAGGAAAATTATTGAAGGTAAATCCTAAGGGAAATTTTGTGAGAGTAAATACTTGGAGGTTGTTGTATTGTTGAAATACTTTGAATTTTCAACTCTGATAAAACTGAGATTCTGTGTAGATTGAAATAAAGAGGAATGGTAACAGTAGTTTCCAAGGGAATGAATAATCCTTAGGTATAGCCATAATCTGGGAAAGAGAATAAAATTACAATTGTACAAATAGGTTCATGTAGTTTTCTAAATGAATATCCTTTAGGAGGTATAGCTGCGTTCTTAACAAAAGCATAAAGTCACAATAGCAGAACTAATTCACAATGATTATTTGCTTTGTTGTTTCTGCTGTCAGTGTCAGTATTATCAAACTTTTTTTCACAGACTTCTAAACAAGATGAAAAAAAATAGAAAAAGGTGAAGTAGAATGTTGTTTAATATCGCATGTCAGATTTGGATAGGCTTCAGCAGACACCAAAAATAAATCTGCAAGGAGCTTGGCTCGTTCAAATTCTCTTCCAATCCGATCTTTTTAAACAAGAATGTTTAAAAAGATCAGCAAAACAGTTTCAGGTAGAAGTTAAGGACAGTCTACAGCAAGATGGTTTGTTATCATCATTAATTTTTTTGATGACATCTTCAAAAGAATTAAAAAGTATGCCACACATGCATTACACACTTGTTCTACAAGATGTGAAGTAACAATGCCTCATAAGGTGTGTGTGTGTGGGGGGGGGGGTAAAAGACAAAGCTCATCCAACGTGCATGCACTGTGATATAGTTTATTTGATTAGCAATGTAACCGTCATTTAAACACTAACTGATAAGACAACAATGATGCTGCTGAAAGCGAGTGTTGATTACTACAAGGCAATTAGTAATTGCAAAGTAGACTAGCCAGTGTCACATGTTGTACCGACAGGAAGGTGACTGAAGGCATGCTTTGGGTTTTTGTCTGCTGGTTCTGTGTGAGCATTTAAATCCCTGGCTACTAAAAGATCTGATGATGGTTTATGGCCGACAATAGACTAAAGTTCATGACAAAAAGGTGTCCTTTTCCTCTTCAGTTTCATTGAGTATTGGTGCATACAGAGATGATGCTAGCATTTAGATCAAAGTCCTAACACTGTTTTAGCTAACCTATGTGTGATCACTTCTATTCTAGAAGAGCTTCATGATTAACTGGTGATAGATTGAGTTCATTCAGTGTGTAGCATGGATATACTCCAACCAGGGATTCTAACAACTCTTATACTTAGAACAATAATGCCCAGCACAATTGATAGCATCCCCAATAATGTGAAGACTGGTGAATCTGTTGTACAAGCAATGGACGCCATAGCAACAAGAGGACGTTTCAATGGAATAGATTTGAAGGTAGAGTCGCAAATCCTACCTTTTAGACCATCCTGTTAAAGGTGAGACATCCACAGAGTTCATTCAGTGCGTAGCATGGATATATTCCAACCAGGGATTCTAACAACTCCTCTCGTTCAATTCAGAACAATAATGTCCTGCACAACTGAAAACATCCCAAATAACCTGAAGACTGGTAAATCAGTTGTACAAGCAGTGGATACCATAGCAACAATAGAAAGTTTCAATGAAATAGATTTGAGGGAAGAGTCGCAAGTCCTACCTTTCAGACCATCTTGTTTGCTGTGAAATATTCACAGACTCAGAAACAGGATGACTGGGAAGCTGACATATTTTGGACAAATGCTGCAAGAATTTAGAGTGAAATATAGCATGAGTGATTGTGTCGAAAAAACAGTTCTCGGTACGTAATGTTGTTGTTAATATGTGGCGTCCCAATGCATTGTAGACTGTTTCAAAGAACATAAGAAAAAAAGAGTAAAGAAATTAAACTTACTTTCAGGTTTTAACAAAACACTTTTATTCTCTCATTCTGCAGCAACACATTAGTTCTAATCAAGGCTGTGATGTCACACACGTGTCTCTAATGTGATCATCACTCTCCGTACATGTTCCTTTTATAATCATTTTTCTTTTTGCTTGCCCTTGCTATGACGTCATTTCACACATGGCTCAGTCATTTGCATACAGCTGCCATATGTGCATTTGCAATATGTTACATGAATTCATAGGCAACTGAAGTGAATGCAGTGGTAGGACAGCTGTTGAGGTTAGGTTTTTAGATGCTTGCATCTTTTGTATTTACTTTCCAAATTGTTTTTTTCACAAAGAGTCACCACTTATCAAGGCCAGGAAGCCTCTTGATGATAAAGGTTAATGAATGTACAGTAGTCAATGTGACCATATTGTATTGTTAGTAGTGAAAATTGTCAATTGGATTACTTATCGGGACAGCTCATCAAGAACATGTTTACATTGGACTTTAAGACAATATTATAGTCAGCTGGAAACGGAAGAAAGTTCCGCAGGCACACAGTCCTAGGACAGAAGCCTTTTACATGAAATCTATGTTTAAGTTTAAACACAAATGAAGAGTGGAGGAAATTATTGATAGGGGTTTCAGCTAGAAAAGTGTTTCCATGAAAGTTTGGCAAAGGGGGGGGCAACCATAGATTGAAGCTCAGATGATCATTTGCCAATAAAAATAACGATAAAAGAGGCAGGTTCGCAACATCTTTTCAGTGGGAAAATGGTTACAGCAAAGAGAAAAGAGCATCCTCCACTAGACTACAAAGTCTATTTTGAACTCTGTCAAACAGGATGAGGTGCTTCTAGCAGCTTCTGCTCAGATGTGACAACAGCACTCAATCCCTAAACGTACTTGGCTTTTATACTAGTAGAGGATTACATCAGCGTTGAGATATCTACTTAAGTGGTAGAATGATCCCACTATTTTTTCAGGAATATCAGCAACATATTTGATGCATGTGTTCTATTTCAGATCAGGAATAAAGCTCAGACCAAGACGCTTGTCAAAACAGGGAGCTTCCCCAAAAAGAGACATTTATTTCAATTGATATCAGACAGGAATCAAAGCGTTTATGATGCAAATATAGAAGCTTGGTTTAAGACACATTAAAATAAATAACCACCTCTTTTCCCATTGCATCCCATGCTCAAGATCAATGAAGAGAGAATCAGAAAGAACTTGGTCATTTATGACCTTTGAAGTGTTGCCATAGATGGGAGTGTCATCAACATAAATGTCTACAAATGATCTTAGAGTGTGATTTGGGAGAGCATTGATGTAGATCAGGAAGAGTTGGGCCTAAGATTGAACCCTAAGAGACTCCAGCATTAATACTGTGAGCTTCTGATTTCTGCCCATTAATCGCTACTCTTATGAACCTATCAGAGAGAAATTATTTTATAATTGAGAAGAGATTTCCAGCTATATCATAGCTGGAGATCTTGTGGAGTAAACATCTATGCTATTGGTTGTTGTTTTTTAAGCAATACATTTACATTTATTCGGTGATCAAAAATGTGAAAATGTTAAGAGCTGATTAAACATAAACGAAAAAAACTTTTTTGTTGTTACTGTTGCTTAATAAAAAAAACTATATACATTTAAATGTAACCTGTATGTGTTTGTCAGGTTGACAAACGAACCTGATGAAGAAATGGAAATTGATGATACCATGTGGATAGTAGAAAGCAACACAGGATGATATATACATAATTTCTCTGGTGACCAAAATTCATACTGTAGTCACGTGGTGAGGATGTAGAGGTAAAAGAGTTATTGACTAATGTGTTGGAATAGAATCTAGGAGTTATCTGTTAATTATATAAGTTCTACTGAGTTATCTGCCCCTTAAGTAAATAAATAAATGCAGATTTCATTAAAGATTGTTGGGTTCTTGCATCTTGGTGACTTGGTGAATCTTATTTTCATATGTTGGAGAACGGTCATTTATTTTGCGTGTATATTTTCATTAAAAAAATAAATATTTCTTATAGACACTAAAATTTTCCTTAACATGTTAAATAACGTTTTATGTTCCTAGTAGTGGTGTTTAAAGGGTTTATTTTAACTCAATTATACCTTTTTTCTCCTTTTTCGTTTATGTATTTCTGGCCATCAGAGGGATTATGTTAAAACCAAGCTTCTCTCTTTACATCATCATCTATCTAAAACCAAGCTTTACATCATCATTTATCTAAAACCAAGCTTCTCTCTTTACATCATCAACATTCTGATCCACATCTGGCATCAATTGAAATGAATGGCTCTCGTCTTCAGGAGGCCTCAAGTTTTGACAAGCTTCTGGGCTTGACCATTACTCCTGATCTTAAATGGAACACGTACATCAAATCTGTTGCCAAGGCCGCTGGAAAAATGGTGGGATCTTTCTATCGATCTGGTAGATACTGATGCTATTCTCTATCTATATAAGAGCCAGGTACGTCCAAGGATGGAATACTGTTGCCACATCTGGGCAGGAGCTCCTAGAAAGGACTTGTCCTGCCTTGATAGAGTTCAAAATAGACTTCATAGCCTCGTAGATGTCCTTTTCTCTTCCTTGCAACCTCTATCTCACAGAAGAAATGTTGCGAGTTTGTCTCTGATGTATCGTTATTTTCATGGAAAGTGTTCGACTGAGCTTCAATCTATGGTTCCCCCTCGCCAAACTTTCACAAGAAACACTCGTCTAGCTGTAAACACTATCAAAAATTCCCCCCACTCTTTATCTGTGCCTAAACCTAAACGTAGATTCCATGAACAAAGCTTCTTCCTTAGAATTGCACGCCTGTGGAATTGTCTTCCGTTTTCCTGCTTTCCGGCTGACTACAATATGGTTGTCTTCAAGTCTAACGTAAATAAGTTCTTGATGAGCCGTTCCATATAAGTTATCAAATTTACCAAATTTTCATTCCTAGTGATTACTATATTGTCCAATTTCTACTGTACACTCTTTAACCCTTATCCTTGAGTGGCCTCTTGGCCTTGATAATGTGGTGACGCCTATGTAAAAAAAAAGTAGGTAATAATAAGTAAATTTCGAGGTTATTAAAAAAAAAAGACTTTAATCGTGTTAGCTGGTGAAAAATATAATTGTTTAAATACTGTTAAAAATCCACCAAATATATGTCAGCCTATGTCACGGTAACATATAGAGAGAGATTTTTTAACAGTATTTTGTGTAGCTTTTTTTTTTTTTAATTCTTAACTACTTTTCCCAAACTTATCGTGTTCAAAAAGAGCCGGGCACCATTTTTAACTTTCCCATACATCGGTAAACAGTGTGTTTTTCGAGCTGAATAAACATGTTACATTTAATAAAATTACTAAAAAAAAATTCCAGTTAGGTAGAAAAGTAACTTATCTTGCCTTTGATAACATTTATTTATTATATATTTGTTTTTGAGAACTTTTTCCAATCTCTGTGTATAGTAAAAAAAACCCTTGAACTCTCACGTGTCTTACGATCATTTTTCATCCAATTCTACTTTATTTAATTTTATACTTCATATATTTACGTAATTTTTTGATATAATCATCTTAAAAATACGAGGAATACGTAGATACCATTGTTTTCATGTGAAATTCAGTTTTACGATTTCTGAAATTTCGTTCTAATAGTGTAGAAACGCTAATAATTTTCAAGGTACTCAAAAAAAAATAATAAATCAATAAATAAAAAAACAAAACGAAACAATAAAACCCATTGGCGCAATTTCTATAGTAGCATTCTTCGTTTATATGTAATCATGGAATGTTGAGTTATTTCTCTATTAAAAGAAAGGAACTAATAATGAGTTGGACGTGCCGCCCCTATAGTAAAAAGTAGACACCACCAAAAACGGCCGAAAAATCAAATTGTTGTTTTTTAAAACGAAATTACATTTATTAAAATCCATTATTTCTGAGTAACTTTTTTTTCCAGAAAGATAAAACCCTGAATTTTATCATATAGAAAGCAGAATAGTGTAAACCTTTTTCTACTATTTTTACTTAAATTTTAAAATGTTTCCAAAAGTTAACAATTGACACTTTTTGTCTTGCACAAAAAACGTATACAAAAAAAGGGGTCTTTGAAAGAATGAATTTGTTTATTTCTTGTTTAATTAAAATTTAGGGTGATTTTCTATGAGAATATGCAAAAATATTATAATATAAGTACCTGGATTTCAAATAATTTCACTTATACATATAGGCAACCAGTTACTTCGAGTCGATTTGAGACAATGTTTACATTTGTACTTGATAAAAAGCAAACTACGGAAGACCAACAGGCCAAAAAAAAACTTTTTTTTCAGTGACGAAAATTTCAATGTATTATTAACGCTGAGGCTGGCCAGTACCATAGGTGACCATTTGTATGACTTTGGTTTTTAATGTGTATGTGTGTGGGGTCAGGCTCCCCAAAATGGAGGGGGCAATTTAAAGCAGTTTAAAAAAATTTATTTCAGCGCGTTTCGCCCACCGTAGTCGAAAGGCGGCAAATGTTTCCAAACAGGATCGAAAAAATGATGCTATTTTTAACACAAAGGGTACAATATTTATCGATTTTTTTATATCGATTCTTCAAAGCATTCCCTGTTTAATAATGGCCATGCATTATTCGGCTCGCTAAAAAAAAAACATTGTTAATTTAATTATGAAAGATTTTAAAAATGGCTTTTTTCGTATATATATTTTTAAAAAAATTTGTTTTGCTTAAATATAGGCACCGCCAAAAATGGCCGCAAAATCAAGTTGTTGTTGTTTTTTAAAACTAAATTACATTTATTAAAATCCATTAGTAACTTTTTTTTTCCAGAAAGATAAAACCCTGAATTTTATCATATAGAAAACAGAATAATTTAAAACTTTTTCTACTATTTTTAATTCAATTTTAAATGTTAAATTTTCCCAAAAAGTTAACAATTGACATTTTTTGTCTTGCACAAAAAACGTACTTAAATATTAAAAAAAAAGGGTTTTTGAAATAATTTATTTATTTATTTATTGTCTAACTAAGATTTAGGATGATTTTCTAAGAGAATATGCAAAAATATTATAATATAAGTACCTGAATTTCAAATAATTCCACTTATTCATATAGGTAACCAGATATTTCGCGTCGACGTAGAGTTCAGATCGACTCTGTTTACGTTTTCTTTTGATAAGAAGAAAACTATGGAAGACCAAACAGGCCAAAAAAACTTATTTTTCAGTGACGAAAATTTCAATGTATTATTAAGCTGAGGCTGGCCAGTACCAGATGGGTTACCATTTGTATGAGTTTGGTTTTTAATGTGTATGTGTGTGGGGGCCAGGCTCCCCAAAATGGGGGGGGGCAATTTAAAGTAGAATAAAAAAAAATTATTTCAGTGCGTTTGGTCCACCGTAGTCGAAAGGCGGCAAACGTTTTCAAACGAGATCGAAAAAAATGATGCTATTTTTAACACAAAGGGCACAATATTTATCGATTTTTTTTTTTTATATCGATTATTCAAAGCATGCTCTGTTTAATAATGGTCATGCATTATTCGGCTCGCTAAAAAAAAATGTTTAATTTATTTATCAAAAATTTTAAAATGTCTTTTTTCGTATAAATATTAAATTTTTTTTTTTTTTTGTTTTGCTTAACTTAAATTAATTATTTTACTTAACATATTCACCGAATTTCACACTTCAAAACTCAAAAGCGGGATAATTAAACACAATCGAAGTTCTGATATTCAGACGTCAAAATAAGGTATGCAAACAATTTTTTTTTTAAATCTATAATTCTGTCCCTTACAACAACACAATATGTTTTGTTCAGTTTCAGATGATTATTTTAAGCATATCTGTTCCCACTTCAAAACAAGGGGGTTTTGTAAGCAAAAAAAAAAAATATATATATATATATATATATATATATATAAATATCGTTTATGAAAAATTAGTACACTGTTATAAAGTTCATTCTTCTCCTAATAATCGCTGAAAATTTCGTATTGATCGGATAATTACCTGATTTTTGGTAGATTTTTAAAAAGACGGTCCGTCAAAAAGTACTGACCTGCCCCCCCCCCAGTTTTGGCGGTGCCTACTTAAATATATATATATATATATATATATATATATATATATATATATATATATATATATATATATATCCTTTATGAAAAATAAGTACACTGTTATAAAGTTCATTCTTTTCTTAATAATCTCTGAACATTTCGTATTGATTGGACAATTAACTGATTTTTGGTAGATTTTTAAAAAGACGATCCGTCACAAAGTACTTACCTGCCCCCCCCCCCCCCAACCTCAAAGTTTTGGGGGTGCCTAGTAAAAAGGCACCTTCAAAAGCAATAAAATTAACAAATACTTACTTTCTGTTCAGCAAACTTCTTTTAACAAAGAAACGATTATAAGATGATTGACGGGTGGAATTAAACCTTTTTAAGATGGCGACTGAAAAAGCAAGGTCGCAGAAAATTAATTTTTTGTGATTTAATATTTTTTACAAATTTGCTACATTTTTTTAAATTACAAAATATTATTTAATTGTTAAAAATTAATGTCAATCACGCATATTAATTTACTCGAGCCATTGCCACGTCATAGGAAATAGACGATGATAGCGTGGCTACCGAGAAAGAAGGCCGCTGACAGCGTAACGTCACTTCCTAATTAAGTTGTAGGTATAGACAGCTTCCAGTATTCAACCACGTGGTCATGCTAACAGGTATAAAAAAATATGGCTACCAATATGTGTTACCGATTGTCCATGTATGTTCTAAAGAAAAAGAATAATTCTCCATTCGGAAAATAATTAATTGCACATTTGGGATAGTTTTAATCAAAATATCGTAAGTGAATTCGTGTTTGAACTTTCATTATTATTGGAGAAAGTCGAATATTTCATTTTATTTATTTATTTATTTTTTTTTTACTGCAAAACAAACAATTTTGGGGGTTGTATTACTGTACACATAGATTCGAAAAAAGTTGTCACAAAACAAATATAGAACAAATAAATGTTATCAAAAGCAAGATAAGTTACTTTTCTACCAAACTGGATATATTTTTCGTGTTTTTATTCAATGTAATATGTTTATTCAGCTCGAAAAACATACATTGTTTACCGATGTATTGGAAAATTCAAAATGGTGCCCGACTCTCTCTTTAACACGGTAAGTTCGGGAAAAAGTGTTATAAATAATAAACTAGACAAAATACTATTAAAAAAACACCGAATATATGTCAACCTATGTCACGGGAATATATATTGAGCGAGTTTCTAACAGTATTTTTTCTAGTTTTATATATTTTAGGTAATAATGCACATCCCATAATATTTTTAAAAATATTTTTACATGTTTATTGTTTTAAAATTTAAAATTGATTTTCTAAGTTTTCCTTTTTCTACCTAGCTTTGTAAGTTTTTGGTGTTTAAACTTATTTTAAACAGTTTATTTAGTTAAAAAGAAATAACATTTAGTTAAAGAGAAATAACAAGTAATGTCGCACTCGACATTACTTAGTAAATAATTTTTAACAAAAAAATGTCCGAAAATTAAAGAAAATACTGAGATATATACAGTTTTAAAACGAGCCTCCAAAAGAAAAAAAAATTGTATATTTTTACCAAATTACCGGTCTGCAAACCTAAGTTGCTTAAGGAGTAGATAGGCCCTGTCTATCGCCAGCTTCCATACTCCTTCTTTGCCTATTAGTCAGGCGCAGAGACACTACCACAGGCGATCGACAAAACACTTAGTGGTAGATCTTGTTTCTTGTCTAGGGCATTGAATGCCGTTCCCCCACTCCTGACACATCCCACCCCTCATAACTGGGCACTTGGGAGTGCTTGAGTACCACGCATGCCTGTGCAATTAGATTGGGGTGATCTTCTTCTGATGGGCTGAGGGTACCGGATTGACAGTTCCTGGCTGCTATTTCCGACTGGTAGTACGGGTGCCCTAACTCTTTGGTAGCGCTTAGTCTATCAACAGTTGTATAATATCGGATTGTTTGTAGTGCCATGTCGCGCATGGAAAGGGACCCTGCACTTATCCCCGATGGGCTTTCCCGAGGCCACAGTCCTAGTTGAAGAAAGGTCAGCCAATTGGTCTACTTGTGTTGCATGTCTGATATCCTGCATAACCTCTTGTTCAGCTCTCCCTCACCTAACTGAAACTCTTTAAAAACATGATGACACTAAAATCTAAAAATAAGCTTAAACCAGGCCTAGGGACAAACAAATTCAACTTGCCTCCTCCCTTGAGGCTTGCATTCACTAACATCCGTGGGCTTAGAACTAATTTAGTTGATGTTGAAGCATTTCTCTTAACAAATACCCCGGATATCTTAGCACTAAGTGAGACTAACTTACACTCCTCCATCCCCTCTAACTACTTAAACATGCCTGGCTATCTCCCACTCTGCCGTAAGGACTCTGACAGACATATGAACAGACTTGGAGTCTACATTCGTAATACCCTCCCCCTGACTAGAGAAACAAACCTAGAAACGGATGATCAAGCCTTTATGCACTTTAGACTAAACATACAACGCAACATTAGCTACTTTTATTTTCTCTACCGCTCTCCCTTGACCCAGGACTGCACCATAAAAAACAAAGTCTCCGACAGTATAGACACAGCACTCTCCCTTGACACTAGCACCCAAGTCCATGTATTTGGTGACTTTAATGTTCACCACAAAAACTGGCTTGGATTCTCTACTCACACAGATGTAGCTGGCAGCACAACACATAGTTTTGCTATATCTCACTCCCTATCACAAATGGTTACGTTTCCAACCCGTTTCCCTGACCAGCAAGAACAACAAGCATCACTTCTAGATCTGTTTCTGACTACAGTTCCCGAGGATTGTACAACAAATGCTAACAGCCCACTCGGGAATGCTGACCATGCAGTGATAATGGTAGAAATCGCCCTAAATTCTAGACCCAAAACTGAAGAGCCAGTGCTCAAAACAACGAGATATTTTAAAAAGGCAGACTGGGAAGCCATCAGAGATGTTATCAGAGATGCACCTTGGGGAAATATTTTTTCTCTTCCTGCCGAACAGTGCGCAAATGAGACCACTGAATGGTTCAAAACAGCAATGGAAGCACATGTTCCCGTGCGGAAATTTTATAACAAGCCCCACTCTCCCCAATGGTCTACTTTGACTTGCGCAACTGCCATTGCTCAAAGGCAGCATGCATACCGCAGATTTAACCGACATAAGTCCAGTTCAAACAAACAGAAGTACATAGAAGCGAGAAATAACGTTAAGAAAGAAATAGTGACAGCCAAGAGAGAATTTTCTGAAACCACTAAAAAAAACATCGAAAATTAGGAAATCGTGACTTCTGGAAAATCTACAACAGTGTAGTAAACAATGGGCAATCAACAATTCCCCCACTAACCAACAATCACGAGGTTGTTTGCTCAGCAACCAACAAGGCTAATATGCTTGCCAGACGGTGTTCCTCGAACTCCACACTGGACCCTACCAACCACTCCCTGCCTGACTTTCCTTTGTGGACAGACGCCACACTAGACGATCTAAAAATCACCCCTGCTCAGGTACATGCTATCATAATAAATCTTGACACTTCCAAAGCATGCGGACCTGATCTCATCCCAGCTGTGCTATTAAAAAAGTGCTTAGCCGAAGTAGCTCCAGTTCTCTCCAAACTCTTCAACAAATGCCTTAATGAATCATGCTTTCCGGGCTGTTGGAAAACCGCTTCTGTGGTACCAATATTCAAGAATTCTGGCGAAAGAACTGACCCATCAAATTATCGCCCCATTAGCCTCCTCCCACTTTTCGCCAAAATATTTGAGACCATAATTAACCATGCTCTAGTCCGGCACCTTACAGATGCTAAACTTCTGACTGACAAACAATATGGATTTAGACAAGCCCGTTACACAGCTAACATTCTCACTGTAATCTCTGAACGTATATACCATTCACTGGACAAAGCGGGGGAGGGCAGAGCGGTAGCTCTAGATATATCTAAGGCTTTTGACAGGGTATGGCACAAGGGTCTCCTCAGGAAAATTAAATCATACGGTATCACTGGTAGAATACTTAGCATAATTGAATCCTTCTCAGACAAGAGAAAGATCCAGGTTGTCCTCGACGGTTGAACATCTAAACAGTGTGATATAAATGCGGGAGTGCCTGAGGGGTCTATTCTTGGACCTCTATTGTTCCTGATATTTATTAATGACTTCCTCAACAAAACTGCCTCTGAGATGGGTATATATGCTGATGACACTACACTCTATAAAAGGCATGACAGAAAAACAAATGAACACATATCTAAAGAAATGGCAAAAACACTACAGGATGACCTCCAATCTGTAGTGAAATGGGGACATAAATGGATGGTCACATTCAATGCTGCCAAAACCAAACTGGTTTCCTTCAATAACTACAAGAAACCTTCTCTGCCATCAATAGCAATGGCCAGTGACTTCCTGTCTGAGAGTACATCTTTCAAACTGCTTGGCCTAACGTTCACAGGAAACATGAGCTGGAACAATTATATTGAAAACATTGCCAGGGCCGCTGCAAGGAAGGTAGGCTCTCTCTACCGTGCTAGAAAACTACTGACATCTTAAAGTAGCCTGTATCTCTATAAGGCCACCATTCGCCCATGTATGGAGTATTGTTGTCACATCTGGGCTGGTGCGTCTACTACTAGTCACTCGCTCCTAGACAAGGTTCAAAAAAGAGTCGCCAATCTGATAGGCCCTGAACTGGCATCTAAGCTTCAGTCTCTGTCCCATCGACGAAACGTTGCATCCCTCTGCCTGTTCTACAAGTATTTTAATGGTGAATGCTCTGACGAACTGCAGAAACTTGTGCCCCCACGACACAGACACCCTCGACAAACCTGTCAGACAGCTAAATCCCACCCCCACACAGTAAAGATCCCTAGATGTAAAAGATCTTTCTACTCCAGTAGTTTCTTCCCCAGAACCATGAGACTCTGGAATTCCATTCCAGGATCATGCTTCCCTAACTGTACTGACATGCAGAAGTTCAAGTGCAACATGAACCGACATCTTGCTGCCCAAATCCCTACGTAGTTGCTGACCCTGATAGTAGCCCCCTACACCTGAGTGGCAATGTGCCTTGTTTGGGGTGAAAATGTAATAAAAAAAATTTCAAAAAAAGTACTGCACAAGTAGGTGTGTCAGAATTTTCGTGAAAAATAGTGAATAATTCCACCCCCGTCTTTCCAAGCTTATAACTTCACAAAAAATGTAATTCAAGCCCTAATTTTGTTTTCAATTAAAGGAGGAACGACCAAGGTTTCATTAACAAAAAAAAAAAAAAAAAAGCAAACAACATGTTTTTTTTAAAAAAGGTTTTTAACTTCGGACTTTACAGGTAAATCTCTAAAAAAAAACACTACTTTTTTTTTTTTAAATTTGAATATATTATTTATTGACCTTCTCTCTTCAATTTGTGATATATAACACTTTGGTGAGTAAATTAATTATTTACTTTTTAATAGACATTTCAAAATGGGAGGCGTGAATAATTCGACCCCCTGTCTTTCCAAGCTTATAACTACTCGAAAAATGAAATTCAAGCCCTATTTTTTTTTTCAATTAAAGGAGCAAGGACCAAGGTTTCATTAAAAAAAAAAAAAGAAAAAACAAACAACGTGCTTTAAAAAAAAGGTTTAATCTCGGACAAAAAAACTCCCCTCCCCTCCCCCCAAAAAAAATCCACCAAGAAAATAAAACATAACCAAATAATCCGAAAAGCGCAAAGTTTAAAAAAAAAAAAAAAAAAAAAAAAAAAAAGGCCGTTTGTCAATTTGGTCTCATTTCGTTTTCCGGTACGCTCGATCTAACTTTTTGATCACCCGTCTCCGTCTGGTCGGATATATTGGAAGTTATTTAGACGAGACACATTTAAATCATGATTTTCTCTAGTCCAGATGGGTGCAGTAAATAAACTTTTAACTCGAAATGACCCTAATGTACTAATGTATAACACAAGGCACAGGAAAGAAACATTTATAATGCGTACACAGCTTTATTTTCTCATAGAACCACCATACGCTGTCAATAGATATTACCTTTCTGATACAGTGACACCGCTCACATAAAAAATGGCGACTTTTAGAGGTTTTCGGGTATACTTGCAACGAATAAATACCTCAACCTACCCATCATGTCAGGAGCAGCTTTCGAAATAGACACTCCAACGGTAATGTGAAAGAAAGAGAGAGCCTGTTTCCTCCGTTTAACTATAGGATGCGTTACTGTCTGTCCACCCAGTTATGGAAGCAAAAATGTATATAATGGCACGCTTGAAATAAAAATAAATGTTTTTGTTATATTTTAATTTCAAACGTGTTTTTTTTGTTGTTTTTTTTTTCAAACATTTGTTTTTTTTAAATTTTTTTCAAACATATTTACGTTTTTTTTTTGGTTTTGCAAACATATTTAAGTTTTATTTTTTTTCAAATATATTTAAGTTTTATTTTTTCCAAACATATTTACGTTTTGTTGTTTGTTTATTTTCAAACATTTACATTGTTTTGTTTTTTTTTCGTTTTTCATATTTATTATTTTTTTGTTGTTGTTTGTTTTGGAAACATTTACGTTTCTTTTTTGTTTTTCCAAACACATTTAGGTTTTTTGTTTTTTTTTGCAAACATATTTTTTTCAAATACAGTTTTTTTTTTTTTTTTTGTAAACACGCGCAATCTATTACGATCTTTGCCGCCAATTAACTCTTGCCAAACCACATAATGGATGCAATTGTTGATAACTCTAAGTGACATGTGTTTTCTTGAGTATTTATTAAAGGATGTTCTCTTAGAAACGTAAAAAAAAAACAACAAAAAAAACGTAAATGTTTGAAAATAAACAAGCAACAAAACGTAAATATTTGGAAAAATGAAACTTAAATATGTTTGCAAAAACAACAAAAAAAAAACGTATATATGTTTGCAAAAAACAAACAAACAAAAAACATGTTTAAAATTAAAATATAACAAAAACATTTATTTTTATTTCAAGGGTGCCTGTGCCATTATATACATTTTGTGCTTCCGTAAATGGGTGGACAGAGAGTAACGCCACCTATAGTTAAACGGAGGAAACAGGCTCTCTCTTTTTTCCGGATTACCCACTCCAACTTTTGTCAGCATGCCCGAAAACCTATAAAAGTTGAAATGTCGAATATGAACAATGAGTTTAACGTAATGTAAAATTTACCGAATTTAAAACGGAACGAAATTAAAATTTCTGTTCAATTTTTATAACAACCATAAAACAGAGCATTCTCCACAAGTTTTACCAAAAATATTACGTAATTAAATCAACTAATAATACAAATATATAAATATTTGTGAACTTTTTCAAATGCATGTTTATTTACGTACTTTATAAAAATAATTTAAATATATGTGTGAATAAATGTATGTATTTCAACAAAAAAATATAAATATGTGAAAAATTCACTAAATGAACATATTTATTTGAAAATGTCATTATTTCTGTGAAAAACATTCAATATATATTATATATTTAATATTAAATACTTCTGTTGTGTCTGTAAATAAACATTTAAATAATATGTAATTGATTACTGTACACATAGATTCGAAAAAGTTGTCAAAAAACAAATATATAACAAATAAATGTTATCAAAGGCAAGATAAGTTACTTCTCTACCTAACTGGATATATTTTTTGTGTTTTTATTCAGTGTAACATGTTTATTCAGCTCGAAAAACATGCAGTGTTTACCGATGTATTGGAAAATTAAACATGGCGGCCGACTCTCTCTCTCGGAGAGGGAAAGTTTGGGAAAAGGTATTATAAATAATAAACTAGACAAAATACTGTTAGAAATTCGCTCAATATATGTTACCGTGACATAAGTTGACATATATTCGGCGGGTTTTTAATAGTATTTTGTATAGTTTTTTTTATTTATAACACCTTTTTCCATACTTACGGTGTTAAAGAGGGTGTGAGACGCCATCTTGAATTTTCGAATACATCGGTAAACACTGTATGTTTTTCGAGCTGAATAAATATGTTACATTGAATAAAAAGACAAAAAATATATCCAGTTAGGTAGAAAAGTAACTTATCTTGCCTTTGATAACATTTATTTGTTATATATTTGTTTTTTGACAACTTTTTCGAATCTATGTGTACAGTAATACAAACCCGAATTGACTATCATCGTCTATTTCGTATGACGTGGTTATGGGTCGAATAAATTGATATGCGTGATCGACATTAATTTTTAACGATAAAATTATATTTTGTAATTTAACACAACGCAAAAATAAGAAATTGAACTTACAATAATTTAAAAAAAAAATGTTAATTTTCTGCAAAAATTGCTTTTCCGGTCGCCATCTTAAAATGTTGACTTCCCGTCAAACTCGTCTTGTTTAAATTGACTCCTCCTATAATCGTTTCAGATTGCCAAACAAAAAGTGAGTATTTATTAAATTAATTGCTTTTGAAGTTCTTTTTTTTTATTATTATTACATGTTGATTCCCTTTGTTTTAATTGAGAAATGAGTCAACATTCCATGATTGCATGCAAACGAATAAGGAAAATGAAATCTTTCTAATCGAGTTTTTATTGTTTACTTTTAATATTTTTTAATTTAACACAACGCAAGAACAACAAAATGAAATTACAATGAATTAAAAACATTATTTTAATCTTCTGTTTAAATCAACTAATCTTATAGTCGTTTCTTCGTTAAAAACAGATTGCCAAACAAAAAAGTGAGTATTTATTGAATTAATTGCTTTTGAAGCTCTTTTTTATTACATTATGATTGCCTTTGTTTTAATAGAGAAATATGTCAACATTCCATGATTGCATATAAACGAACAAAGGTACTCAGTGCATATTTTTTTATCTTAGTAGAAATGTATTATTTCATGTAAACAAAATAACCATTTTCTAAAGTTCTATTTTAAGTACTAAAAACGCATTAATTTATAATTTTTGATGAAGATAAAACATCACAGATGTTAGCAATTTATTTTAAAAAATATTTCTCATAAATATCGTAGATTTTAGCAATTGATTTTTTTTCTTTAAATAGTTCTCATGTATTTTACAAAAAAGCACTAAATCCTGTAAATATGGAAGACGCTGTTCTCCAAATCATTGTTAAGATCCACTCAAAACAAAAATGGCTTTTTCCATTTCTCCTTATATACTCTTGAGAGACAGATAACTCAATGGTACTTCCTGTACAATTGGCAGATAACGTCTAGATCCTATTCCAACACATTAGTTAACTCTTTTCCCACTACTTCTGTTCATTCTCCTCTAGGATCCTCCGACCACTCCGTCGTATCAGTTAAGATAATAACAAAATGTAAGAAGCCCCCAGACGTACCCCTCCACCGTACTGTATACCGATATTCTATGGCTGACTGGGATAGCTTCCGTACATTCATATCTGATTTACCTCTGCACTCCATGTTTAAAAAGGATGTGTCCTCTATAGTATCAGAACTGACCGAATGGTTAATTGTAGGCATAGACCAATTCATACCATCTAAAAAATTTCAACAAAAACCCAACAGCCAGCCATGGTTCTCCCCAGAATGTGCTGCTGCTATGGCGCACAGAAATCACTTTTTCCATAACTATCAACGTAATAGATGCACTGAAACTAAAGCTGCTTTCAGGTCTGCCAGCAACCACTGTAAAAGAGTAATCAAAAATGCAAGAGAGCTATATGCCCAGTCTGTTAAATCCAAGGTAGCTAATCAGCGACTTGGATCCCACCAGTTTTGGCAAATAACAAATAAAATCCTGAACAGAAGTGTGCGTTCTATACCAACCATTATCAATGGACCAGAGGTCATCTCGTCAGCGTCAGACAAGGTCAAACTATTTGCAAAGAACTTTGCAGCTAATTCTACCCTATGCGACGAAGGCCATCAACTCCCCATATTTCCTCCTATAACACAGAACAAGCTAGGAAACATAAAATATCCGTGCGGGAGGTCGCCAAACTAATAAAGAACCTAGATTCCAGTAAAGCAACTGGCCCTGATGGCATCCCAATTATAGTGTTAAAAAAGCTTCAACCAGAACTTGCTCCCATACTTACGAAACTATTTAAGCGCTGCCTTAAGGAGAAGTGCTTTCCGACTCCCTGGAAGACCTCTTCAGTTTGCCCTATATTTAAGAATTCAGGTGATAAGTCATCTTCCTCTCAATACAGACCTATAAGTCTTCTGTGTGTTATGAGTAAGTTGCTGGAATCCATATTAAATAGAGAAATAGTCAGCCACCTCAGCAGGAATAACCTTCTTAGTGACACACAATATGGTTTCCGCTCTGCAAGATCTACCGCAGATGTGCTGACGGTTATATCCCACAGGATAAGTGAATCTCTTGACAAAGGCTTCCTTTCTAGGGCAATTGCTCTTGACATATCAAAGGCCTTTGACAAGGTATGGCATAAGGGTCTACTTCACAAGATTTCCAGCTACGGTATAACGGGAAATGTTTTCTCAATCACTAAATCATTTCTCTCCGATAGGTTCATAAGAGTAGTGGTCGATGGACAAAAATCGGAGGCCTGCAATATAAATGCTGGAGTCCCCCACGGGTCAATCCTGGGCCCAACTCTCTTCCTGATCTACATCAATGACCTCCCTAAACACATACTTAAATCATTCGTTGACATCTATGCTGATGACACAACCATCTACGGCAACACATCAAAGGCTGTAAATGACAAAGTTCTCTCTGATTCTCTATCCTCTGATCTCGAGCGCGTGGTTCAGTGGGGGAAGATGTGGCTGGTTACCTTTAATGCATCCAAAACCAAACTCCTATCCTTACATCATTAATGCTCTGATCCCCAGCTGGCATCAATTGTGATGGATGGCTCTCGTCTGGGTGAGGCTCCGTGTTTTGACAAGCTTCTGGGTTTGACCTTTACTCCTGATCTGAAATGGAACACGTACATCAAGTCTGTTACCAAGGTCGCTGGAAAGATGGTGGGATCCTTCTCCCGCTCCAGAAGATATCTCACTACTGATGCAATTCTCTATCTATATAAAAGCCAAGTACGTCCAAGGATGGAATACTGTTGCCATATCTGGGCAGGAGCTGCTAAAAACAGCCTATCCTGCCTTGACAGAGTACAAAATAGACTTCGTGACTTAGTGGGGGATGCCCTTTTCTCTACCCTGCAACCTCTCTCCCACAGAAGAGATGTTGCGAGCCTGTCCTTGTTTTATTGTTATTTCCATGGCAGATGCTCGTCTGAACTCCAGTCTCTGGTCCCCCCTCGCCAATCTTTCACGAAAAACACCCGTCTAGCTGAATCCACTGTGAAAAATTTCCCCCACTCTTTATCTGTGCCTAAATCAAAACGCGGATTCCATGAACAAAGCTTCTTTCCTAGAACTGCACGTCTGTGGAACTCTGTTCCGTCTGCCTGCTTCCCTCCGGACTACAACTTGGATGTCTTCAAGTCCAATGTTAACAAATTCCTAATGAACCGCCCCCTTAAGTAAACACTTCAGAAAATCTCCTCACTAAATTAATGTACTTGCAATAACCCTTATTCCTGAGTGGCTTCCGGGCCTTGATAAGTGGTGATCACTGTGTAAAAAAAAAAAAAAAAAAAAAAAAAAAAAAATACATCCCCAAGGTTGTGACCACAGAATGGATTATCATGATCATTTTTGTGTGCACCAGAGAACTTGTACAATTTTCTATGCATTTGTTGTAAAAAGTTTCTTGGCTTTCTTTTGCAACATGAAAATTGCCTTAATGGTGGAGGATTGTTTATGTATGTATATCATCTGTGTTGCTCCCTACTTCCTCTGTGTTATCATTAATTTCCATTAAATCTTCGTCAGACTCGCCAGTCAACCTGACACACACGTATATTTTATATTTAAATGTAAATATGTCACTTAATAAAACAAAACAACAAATGAAAAGTTTAACGCAATTATATTTAATCAGTGTTTGGCATTTTGCATCTTGGATCACCAATTAAATGTAATGTATTGGTTTAAAGTTAACACAAAAGTTCTCCTCACCTTAAAACCAAGCCTTAATAGCCAGCCTGCCACTGGGTTTGGTCCATGAACACCTTGGTGTTATTAAATGCTGTCTTCTGGGCTACATAATGAGAGACTTTCCACGTCACAGAGCAAGCGTGTAATCCATGGATGACAGGTGCACCGACCGCTCATGATCTGCAATGCATGGATGCTACTTAATATATCTTGCTCTTCACTTTCGGGTTTGTATTACTGCACACATAGATTCGAAAAACTTGTCAAAAAACAAATATATAACAAATAAATGTTATCAAAGACAACATAAGTTACTTTTCTATCAAACTGGATATATTTTTTGTGTTTTTATTCAATGTAACATGTTTATTCAGCTCGAAACACATACAGTGTTTACCAATGTATTGGAAAATTCAAAATGGCACCCGACTCCTTCTTTAACACGGTAAGTTTAGGAAAAGTTGTTATCAATAAAAATCTAGACAAAATACTATTAAAAACCCACCGAATATATGTCAATCTATGTCACAGTAACATATATTGAGCGAGTTTCTAAGAGTATTTTGTATGTTTTTTTATTTATAACTCATTTTCTTAAACTTACAGTGTTAAAGAGAGAGTCGGACGCCATTTTGAATTTTCCAATACATCGGTAAACACTGAAGTTACTGAAGGAGATTCTTTTTCCTTATTTTCTACTACCGATCTTTTAATAACTTATTGGTAATATTTTCCACAGCTGCTTCTACCTCCTCTTTATTCTTCTTCCTTAGATTGGGCTTTTTCTTTTCAGCCCTCTGATAGATCACTGAAAACAAGAGATTCTCCTATCAAGAGATCACTATCTTGCTCCTTCTTACAGAATAAAACATCGCAAAAGTATTCCTCAAATTCATAGGAAAAGGTGTCACTTCTTATAAAGTAAGTTTAAATTTCCCTATCATACAAAAGACCAAGTTCACCAAGGTCAATTCCATCGGTCTTGTCCCTTTGTGTCAAATGCAACTTTTAAACACAAATCACCATTTTGTAAATAGATCCAAGGCAATGATGAAGAATATCTTGGTATTGTCTGGTTCCTTTGCGTAAACCTGCTGTTTCACTTCCATACTTTAAAATTCTTTGAAGATGTCACCTACACAATTAAACCCTAACCTGCTGTTTTACTTCCATACTTTTAAATTTTTTAAAGATGTCACCTACAATATTAATGATGATAACAACTAATCATCTTGCTGTAGACTATCCTAAACTTTTACCAGAAACAGTTCATCCCTTGTTTTGCCGATGCTTTCAAACAAGAAATATAAAGAGAACTTGAGCATCTTTCAGATTCATTTTTTTGTTGTCTGCTGAAGTGTATCCCAAGTGGATAGTAAGAAAAGTGTCACTTCTGATCAAGCAAGTTCTGGTTTCCCTGCCAGGCAAAAGACCAAGTTCACCAACGTCAATTTCATTGGTCTCATCCATTTGTGCCAAACGCAATTTGTCAACAGCAAATCACCATCTTGTGAATAGATCCAATTTAATAATGAAGAATATCTTGGCATTCACTGGTTCATTTGCATAAACCTGCTGTTTCACTTCCATACTTTTTAATTCTTTTGAATATGTCAACTACACAAACCCTTTTCTGGTAGCCTGTCTTAAACTTCTACTTGAAACTGTTCATCTCCTGTTTTGCCGATGTTTGCAAACAAAAAATCTAAACAGAACTTGAACCAGCAAAGCTTTTTGCAGATTCATTTTTTTTGTCCGCTGAAGCCTATCCCAAGTTTGACATACGACATTAAACAACATCCTACTTCACATTCTCTTATTTGATTTTTTCTCTCGTTTTAAAGTATATGGAAAAAAGTTTATAATACTGATGCTGACAGCAAAAACAACAAAGCAAATCATTGTTGATTAGTTCTGCTATTGTGACTTTAGTCAAAAATTTTCCCCACTCTTTATCTGTGCCTAAATCAAAACGTAGATTCCATGAACAAAGCTTCTTTCTTAGAACTGCGCACCTGTGGAACTCTGTTCCGTCTGCCTGCTTCCCACCTGACTACAACCTGGATGTCTTCAAGTCCAACATAAACAAATTCCTAATGAACCGCCCCCTTAAGTAAACACTTCATTAAATCTCCACACTAACGTACTGTACTTGCAATAACCCTTATCCCTGAGTGGCTTCCAGGCCTTGATAAGTGGTGACCACCGTGTAAAAAGAAAAAAAAAACCCTTGAAAATTACAGTTTTCATTCCTCTTCATTTCACTTAAATCCAAGTGTTATCAAAGTTGAAAGTATTTTGACATTACAACTTCCAAGGATTTACTTCTCTAACAGCCAAAAGATTAGTTGGCAGCATTATTTTATTTTTCTATTCATACTACAACAAAATTTAATTTCTTGCAGACTGACGCCTATCCCAAGTCTGACATATTATCCCTTTCTATTTCACTCTAATTAATTAACTCCGTTTATCAGAGTAACAGAATTGTCAGAGTAACAAACTCTATGTATTTTAATCCAACAATTTTCAAGTATTTACTCTCACAAATTTTCCCTTAATTGTAAATTTCCCTTTCTAACAGTAAAAAAAATTGTTGCTATGCATTAATAAACCTAATTTTTATTTTACTGGTCGTACTAAAATGCAATTACTTTTCTCTTTGAGAGAAGAAAAATAAAAATCAGGTAATGCACATTAAGTTTTTCTTAAAAACCTTCTGCGTTTCAAATATTTGCTATCACAAATTTTCCCTTGATTGTAAATTTCCCTTTCTTATGTTTGCAGATGGAAATCTAAAGAGAACTTGAACCAGCCAAGCTTTTTGCAGATTCATTTTTCTCGTCTGCTGAAGCCTATCTCAAGTCTGACATGCGACATTAAACAACATTCTACTTCGCCATCTTTTATTTGATTTTTTTTCTATCATTTTTAATCTTTGGAAAAAGTTGGTAATACTGGCACTGACAGTAGAAACGACAAAGCAGATTATCATTGTTAATTAGCTCTGCTGTTGAGATTTTATGCTTTTGCCACGAACACAGCTATATCCTCTAAAGGCTATTCATTCATATAGAAAACTACTATTAACCTCTTTCTACAATTGTAATTTTATTCACCTCCCCAGTACATGGATACTCCTAAGGATTATTCATTCCCTTAGAAACCACTGTTACAGTTCCTCTTTATTTCACTTTAAACAGTTTGTTAGTTAACTTTCAGTTATATTACAGGTGCAAACTCGAAGTATTTTAACAATACAACCACCTTCAAGTATTTACTCCCACAAATCTTCCCTTAATTGCAAATTTCCCTTTCTAACAGTCAAAAAATTTGTTGACATGCATTAGTAAACCTAATTCTTATTTTACCATTCATAATACAATCCTGGTCCTGGATATGACCTTAAACTATAACCGATAGTAAGGCCCCAGCTTGTGGGCTTTGAGGAGTCTAGAGCCACCCCTTAATTGCCATTGCTCCCAGGTCCACTCAGACCCGGAATGGTAGTACCTGTTAGGGTCCCAACTATGGTTTTAATAGAACCAGACTTGAAAAAAACAAAAAATATTCTATTAAAAATTTTTTCTTCAAAATCACTGAATTCGGCATTAAATAACCTGAAAAGGGTTGATATGCCGTAAAACAAAAACAACCAACCATCATAATACAATCTGGTAATACACATTAACTTTACCCTAAACACAAATCTCATAATGTAATTGTAAATTTACCTTTTCTAACAACTAAAACATTTGTAGCAAACCTGATTTTTATTTTACTATTTATGCTACAACACAATTTATTTTTTGAGAGAAAAAACATAAATCAGGTTATACATATTAATTTTGCTTAAAAACCTGCAAATAACTGAGCATGAAAATAGTTTGGTATTAAAAGTTACCCGAAACAGAAACCTCATACTATTTGTTTGAGAGAAACACAAAAATCAGGTCATACACAAATCTACTGATTCATTTCCGTACTAAACTCTAGTAGTATTAGTAAACCTGTTAATTACTTGGCGTGAAAATAATTTGATATTAAAAGTTGCTCTAAACACAAACCTCATAATGATGACTAGAAAGAAATAACTAAGGTGAAAAAAGGGGCAGTAACTCCGATTTATTTTTCATTTTGATCTAATTTTTAAAAAGATAATTTGTAGCAATTTTTTCTAGTTTTTTAAGTTAATTTGCACCACTTTCTTCTTTATTAAATATCAACTTCTTCCTGATCTCAATCACAAAAATACATAAGAATAATTCCGTTACCTGCTCATCTTTTTATTTTGAAAACATTCATTAGTTTTATCTTCAGTTTAGAAGGTATTTACTCTTAATTTCAAATTAAATGATTTTTAATTATTTTTTCTTTTAAATTTGAATTAATTCTACTGAAGAGAATGTGTGATTTAATTTTTTAGTGTTAAAAATATATAAAAAGTTTTTATAATTTTATTAATATATTTTTAACAATGAGAAATCATAATGCTTCACGTTTTCTTATTGTGTCGAACAAAATTTATTTGATTTGTTTTACAGACTTATTTCGGAAAATCATATATCTATAGGCCAAATTTTGCAGTATAGCTCCATTACCTTAAAAAAAAAAAAAGACTGCTAAATGTTCAAGTAATTTCTTGAATAGAATTGGAGATTTTTGTAAACTCCAAAACTAAGCTTTTTTATTTAAATTTTTTACAGGTAATTTACATCATTTATTCCTTCTCTGATAAACCACAAGAATGCATAAAAATGTAAGTTTGACTTCTATTCTCTTCTCATTTCTTTGTTTTGAAAACGTTCATTCGTTTTATCTTCAATTTAGAAGTAATTTAATCCTAATTTCAAATTATTTGATTTCTAATTATTATTTTTACATTCAAATTTATAGTTTAATTCTTGTAAAGAAACTTGCGATAAAATTTTTTATTGTTGTGGTGGCACCTACTCATTTACATATGTGGATAATATTACACATAAATAACAAGACTCGGTTAGTCTGAGTGTGTGTTAACAAGAAGCCACCGAAGGCTGAGCCGAGAGCAGATATGTTCTCCAGCCAAGACTCTCTTACCTGACAACCATTATGTAAATATACTGTTAATATATTTTTCCTAATATACTTCTTATTGATCTACCTTTGTTTGTTGAGTCTTCATTTGTATTGCCTTATACATTATTTGCAAACATAACATTTATGTTAAAATATATTAGAAAATAATAATTCTATAATTGTATCGAATTAAAATAATTTATTATTATTACAAAGATACTAGCAAATGTGAACTGCTTATATCCATAGCCAAAATGCTCAAACATATCTTAACTTAAAAAAACATAGTGCATAATCTTCAAATAGTTTTTGAATCATTAGTGATTATTTTTATTTGTAAAACTGTTTAGTGCTTTATATTTCTAAATTATTATTTAAATTGTGTTTATTTTATTTTTTACGATTTGTAGATTTCTGTAATGTAAATTAATTTGACCACCACAACTTTTATGTACGTTCTGATCAGTTACAACATCACAAATGTAAGATTTCTATTTTAGTGTGAAAAATATAATAAAAATGTAATTTTCTGATTATATTTATAACAATAAAAAATTATAATTCCTCACGTTTTTTTTTATTGTATTAAATCAAAATTATTTGATTTATTATTTTTGCAGACCTATTCCAGAAAATCTAAACTGCGTTATTATCGAAATCTTCAAGCATAGCCTCATGATCTTTAAAGAAAATATACTTCTTAAGGTTTAAACATTTTTGAATAACAGGTAATTATTTCTATTTGTAAAATGTTTATTTTTTATTAATAATACTTTATTGATTATTTTTATTGTATGATCTTATTTTTATTTTTAATTGTAGATTTTTGCAACATGAATTAATTTGAACACCACAACCTTTATGAATGTTCTTCTCAAAAATTAATAATGTCCGTAATATTTTTTAAAAAGAAAAAGATAAAAGCATGTTTTAACAAGATAAAGTAAAAAGTAATCTTAAATGAAATATATTTGTATTACAAATAGTGTTATATTTCTGAATTTTTGAGATAAGGATTGATAATTTATATTATATCTATTTTTAAGAATACTGCTCTCATGAGCAGGGAAGCCCTAAGTAATTCACAATTGTATTTGTATTTTGTACACTGAGACTTGAATCGTGAACCACCAGAACGGTGTCATTTTGCACTGAATGTTACTTAGTACATTATCCGTTATGCCATGGGTCCTTTAACAATATATTAAAGTAAACAATAAGAAACAGATAATTTGTTAATAGAAAATCGTGGCTCAAAAAACATAAAACATCGAAACTTGAAAAGCAAGAAGAGAAGTAAAGACAGGGTAATATTTGTGAATTCCCTGTCTAAAAAACAAAAGCAATTGATTACAAAATATTTCACATATTAATTCCAAACATAGGTAAGCATATCTTTCTCTTGAAAGTAAGATACAAAACTAAACTACTATAGATACAATAATTTTATGTGTTTGTAAGAAAATTAAAGCATACATTGTAAGTCTTAATAAGATAAAGTAAAAAATAATTTAAGCGAAATATATTTGTACTACAAATAGTATTGTATTTCTGAACTTTTTAGATAAGCATTGATCATTGATCTCGACAGTGTGGGGGTGGGATTTTGCAGCTTGTCGGGTCTGTCGAGGGTGTTCACGTCATGGGGGGCACAAGTGCTTGCAGTTCATCAGAGCATTCACCATTTAAATATTTGTAGAACAGGCAGAGGGATGCAACGTTTCATCGATGGGACAGAGGCTGAAGCTTAGATGCCAGTTCAGAGCCTATCAGATTTGCGACTCTCTTTTGAACCTTGTCAAGGAGCGAGAGTATTGAGTATTATGTATTGAGTGTTTCCAAAGAAAATACACCTTCCTTCTGGGAATAATGTTTGGGATTTCCTATGTAAAAATAAAAAAAGCTCTCCAATCTCAAAACCTTTTATTGATGCAAGTAATTGAAAGTGTAACAAGTGTTAAGAAATATTGGTTTCATACATGACACATATATGTTGTAGACATATTACATTATTGCTTTCTTGATTTATCTCTTTGACATGCTCTTTTAGGCAGAGTAAAGATCTAGGAGCATGATAATGGATCGACATCTGTTTTTTTTTGTTATTTTTTTCTGCTAACATCATCATCAAAATTTTATGTATCAACAGTAAGGATGAGCTCCTATTAGTCCTTAACATTGTCAACTGTTGCTCTGTTCTGCTTGACAACAGCCATCAGCATGAGTAGCCATTATGGGAACTCAGGGTTTAGTTTATCATAAAAAGTCATCCAATAATTCTGTATTGCTTTAATTGGACTGTTCTCTGTTGATATAGATGATTGTTCAGCTTGCTTCATCCCTTGGATCCTGAAACTGTTTATTCACTAAATTGGATTTCCTCTAACATAGAGGTATAGAATTTGCTTTTATTGCTTCTATTTTTATCAGGGGATCAAAGCTAAGGAAGCCTTTCATAATTTATAAATTATAACCATACTTTTACATACTAATTCTATATGTCTGCATTGCAACGATAAGCTGCGAGCCTATACTTGTTTTATCGTTATTTCCATGGCAGGTGCTTGTCGGAACTCCAATCTCTGGTCCCCCCCTCGCCAATCTTTCACGAAAAACACCCGTCTAGCTGAATCCACTGTGAAAAATTTCCCCCACTCTTTATCTGTGCCTAAATCAAAACGTGGATTCCATGAACAAAGCTTCTTTCTTAGAACTGCACGCCTGTGGAACTCTGTTCCGTCTGCCTGCTTCCCACCTGACTACAACCTGGATGTCTTCAAGTCCAACGTTAACAAATTCCTGATGAACCACCCCCTTAAGTAAACACTTCATCAAATCTCTACACTAATGTACTGTACTTGCAATAACCCTTATCCCTGAGTGGCTTCCGGGCCTTGATAATTGGAGACCACCATGTAAAAGTAATGATCTGAAGTTTGATTATTCTGAGTCCAGTATATTCTCTTATTCAATATTGTGTAGGAGCATGAAGAATAACGATAGTGCTTCAGCATATTATACTTGGTGGGGTAATATGGCTGCAAGTCTTCCCCTTTTCATTCCAGTAAATGGTACTAATGAATGTTGTAAATATGACTGTTGTTTAAACATAAAACACAATGACTCACTTTACTACTTGCAGACAATGAACATATGTATGGGGACCAATAGTAAGTTTTCTTTCTCAAGCATAACTAATACACATGCTTAGCAACCTTAATCCATTCAAGCAACCATTCAATAAAATCTCATAATTTATTAAAAAAACAACTAAATTGTTAAATTTTGAAAATCGCTAAGGAAGCTTTTGTGCATATTTAGTTTAATATTTATGAAAAAGGAATTCATTTTCTGAACGGATAAGTATTGCAACAAATATCCTGATTATATTTTTACTCTAATCAAAAAATTAAATTAAAAAATATGCATGAACAGCGGGGAGACCCGGTGTTGCCCGGGTGTTTGTAGGTGCTTGTGTAGGGGGGGGGAGTAATAACCCTGTGTAAATTTTATAAAAAAAAAGGATGTTAAACTTGTTAAAAAAAATCGGAAAACCCAAAACAAATAAAAAATAAAGCAAAAAAAAAAAAGCGAAAAGCAGAAGAAAATGGCATAAATAACTCTCTTGGATCAAACCTGCAATCTAAGCATAACAACCGCGTGTTTGGAAGTGTGTATGTGTAGAAGGGTAAACTAAAGAATAAGCAAAGTAATAGCCCTGTTTAAATGAAAAACGTTGCCCAGGTATTCGGAAGTGTAAAAAAAAAAAAAAAAATTTTGGTAGGGAGATAGGCTCGAACCTGAAGCTTTAAGGCTAAGGCAGAAAAAAAAAGAGCCCGACGCATTACCAAGATACCAAAGAGACGGAGATATGAAAACAGAATAAATTAAATGCTTAAAAAAACGTCAAACATGATGTCATTATCATAGTAGTAGTAGTAGAAAAGGACATGTAAAGAACGATTTTTTTGCTACTCCTCTATGTAGAAAAGCGTCCACTGTAGGGTGAAGGTTTTAGCCAATTTTTCGATATTTGTCATCCATAGGTTCAAGCTTCAAAATGATACCTATCTGGCGAAAATCCGTTGCATGTGTCGAAAGATTTTGTAAACATACAAACACACACACACACACACACACAGTTTGTCTTTTATATGTATAAACTAGCAGGGGGTACCCGGCGTTGCCCGGGTGTTTAAAGGTGTGTGTGCTTGGGTGGGGGGTGTAATCAAAACAAAAGAATAAGCGAAGTAAATATTTTTAAATATCAAATATTAAATTATTAAATAGTTTTTTATTTGTTTAAATATTATATATAAAAATAAATGTTAAAACTTAAAAATATCGGAAAAACAAAAAACAAAATGCGAATGTGATGGAAAAACCCCCAAAAAAACGAACATTAAAACTTAACCAAAAAAAACATAGAATGTGAAAAATGGCTTAAATAATCCTATTTTAATAGTAAAATTTAAAACATCGAAAAAAAAGGAAAAAAGACACTTCACACCACGATTCAAACTTAAAACCTTTAGATAATGACGCCGACCTCTAATCAAGTGAGCTAAGACGACGTTGACAAAATTGGGTTGTTTTTTTTTATATTTAAACTAAATCATGTTCTAACGTCATTTGCACATGCATAGAAGCGAACTTGTCTTCAGAGGACGGTTGTTGCTACACCTTCCCTGTAGAAAACTGATGATTTTAGGGTGAAGGAATTAATGTTTTTGCCCAATTTTTAAAAATTTGTCAGGCGAAGGGTCGAGCTTCAAAATGATACCTATGTGGCGAAAATCCATGGCCCATGTCGAAAGATTTTGAGAGACATACAGACACACACACACAAACACACACATCTTGCCTTTTATATACATAGATTGTGTCTTTTGCTCACAGTGCAGATGTCTATTTCTAATTTATCTATTTGAAAAGTAACATCATAGGATTTTGCAAAGAACATATGAAATTATATTATTTCGTGAAATTTGTCTTTTTTTTAATTTTGCAGAATATCCAGCAATCAATACACTGAAAGTTCAAATTAAAAGCCGGAAAACAAGAGAAATCATATCTTTGTGAAATGAACTGAATTGAATGGACTTTTATGAAAATATATGGAAAAACTTCTGATAACTGAGTATGTATTTATTCTATTCTTAGGCTTTTTTTAATATGGTACCAGTTGAAATAATTATCGCAAATGCATATGTCTAATGGACTCATCGACCATTTCATAAATGCAGTGAATAGTAGAATTACAAAATATGAGACTTTAAAAATGAGCTTCAGAAATATTGGATTTCTTAGAACTATCCATTAAATAAACAGAATGATTTATATATAACTGAATTGTGAGAATTTATATATAACTGAATTGTGAGAATTTATATATAACTGAATTGTGAGAATTTATATATAACTGAATTGTGAGAATTTATATATAACTGAATTGTGAGAATTTATATATAACTGAATTATTATAATCTATATACATTAGGTTTTTACATAAGGTTTAAATATGACCTTTTTTTTTACATAGGCATCACCACATTATCAAGGCTAAGAGGCCACTCAAGGATAAGGGTTAAAGAGTGTACAGTAGAAATTGGACATTATAGTAATCATTAGTAATGAAAATTTGGTAAAGTTGATAACTTATATGGAACGGCTCATCAAGAACTTATTTATGTTAGACTTGAAGACAACCATATTGTAGTCAGTCGGAAAACAGGAAAACGGAAGACAATTCCACGGGTGTGCAGTTCTAAGAAAAAAGCTTTGTTCATGGAATCTACGTTTAGGTTTAGGCACAGATAAAGAGTGGGGGGAATTATTGATAGTGTTTACAGCTAGACGAGTGTTTCTTGTGAAAGTTTGGCGAGTGGGGACCATAGATTGAAGCTCATTCGAACATTGACCTTAATGCATAAATAATCACTGGATCTATCATATATGTTCAATATTCATAAATCATTTGAACATTGACCTTAATGCATAAATAATCACTGGATCTATCATATATGTTCAATATTCATAAATCATTTGAACATTGACCTTAATGCATAAATAATCACTGGATCTATCATATATGTTCAATATTCATAAATCATTTGAACATTGACCTTAATGCATAAATAATCACTGGATCTATCATATATGTTCAATATTCATAAATCAATCCACATCAAATATTGATTAGATGTGGATTCTTTTGGTTTTTTAGTGAGGGGTTCATAATGGAGCATATATTTTGTAAATATATATATATATATATATGAATATATATATATATATATATATATTCATATATATATATATATATATATATATATATATATATATATATATATATATTCATATATATATATATATATATGAATATATATATATATATATATATATATATATTCATATATATATATATATATATGAATATATATATATATATCACTTTTGAAGAACACTGAACATAGTGCCATAATTAATTGCTGAAGGTTTAGTTTTTTTCGTTTTATTTTTCTAATGTTTAAACATAAACCATTAAAAAGAAACTTTTGAAAAGGAGACCAAAATACACTTCTAAAGTATATTTCTCCTAAGCATAAATTAGATAAAAGGGATAAATAAGGGGTGGGTCAGAAAAAAAAACCCTATCGAGACGTCTTTCAAAAAAGCCTTTTCAAGATTAACGTTGGCAACAGGGGGGAAAAACATTGTTTACAACCGTGGTCCAAAGACCATAAATTAATAGTGAGGGGAAAAGAAAAGAAATTATATAGGGAATAGGAAAAAAAAAACTCTCAGCAAATTCTCATAAGTTTTAAATTATATATATATATATATATATATATATATATATATATATATATATATACATACATACATACAAACATATACTGAATCTATAAAATATATGATCAATATTAATCTATTGATTTGAAATCTTACATATAAAACTCATTCCACTAAAAATGGTAAATATTTCAACTTTTAAAATGAACACTATACCAAATACTAAGGAAAAACCTTATACTTGTGAAGTATGTGATTCTTGTTTTACAAGTAAACAAAACTTGATCATTCATAGGCGAATACATACTGGAGAGAAACCATATTCTTGTGAAGTGTGTGACTCTTCTTTTACAAGAAAACACAGCTTAGTCATTCATATGCGAACACATACTAGAGAGAAACCATATTCTTGTGAAGTGTGCGGGTCTTTTTTTGCACATAAACAGACTCTGTTGCTACATGTACGAACACATACTGGGGAGAAACCATATTCTTGTGAAGTATGTTCCTCTTCGTTTACAAGAAAAAAAATATTGGCCATTCATATGCGAATACATACTGGAGAAAACCGTATTCTTGTGAAGTATGTGGCGCTTCTTTTACACAGAACCAACACTTGATCGGTCATGTGCGAACACATACTGGAGAAAAACCACATGCTTGTGAAATATGTGGCCGTTCTTTTACGAAGAAACATTATTTGTCTATTCATATGCAAACACATACTGGAGAGAATACATTTTTGTGACGTATATTGCTCTTCTTTTACAAGTAAACAGTATTTTGTCATTCATTTGCGGATGCCTTCTCGACACTTTCCTCGAGTGTGTAAGGTCTCTCTGTACGGACATGAGGATACTTTTCCATAGAAGTAAACCTTGACCAAATATTCAAAATCACATTTTGTATTCACTGCCCAAATAAGATCTCTTCTCTATGACAAACACACACTATCTTTTACGAGGAATTATGGACCATCTCCAAGCGATGTTACCTCAAGTAATAGCACAAAGCTTCATACTCCAGCAGACTAGATTTATTTTTGTCTTGGAAGCCAGTAAGACCAAGAGACTAAAACGAAAGATATAGTATAACATTAAAATGGGGGGGAAGGAAAATTATGTTCTCAATTTCTTTACTAACTCAGTATTTGAGAGATAAAGAACTTCAATGAAACATTCTATGTATCTCATATAGAGTTCAAGTGTTAGCCCCAGGTAGTGAGCCGTTTGATTTCTGAGAACTTCGTTTGAATAAAATTAAACAAAAGAGAGAACCCATATTCTTGTGAAGTTTGTAGCTTTTTTTTAAACAAATAAACAATATTTGGCATTCATATGATAATGCATACTGGAGAGCGACCTGACATCCAGTTGTAAAGTCCTGTTGGGAGACAGAATGGAGTGTGGAAATATCTCCACTGGGAAAATCTGTAAAAACTTGAATATCCCATGAAGTAGCAAGTCCTGGGAACATGTTTACCAGAAACAACAGTTGGAAATAAGTCATACACCATTCACTATGACTACGAAATTCCAACAGCTGCATATCTAGAAAATGGAGCTATAAAGCCTGACACAGTGATATGGGACGAGGGAGAAAGTAGCAACCCTAGTTGAAGTAAGCATCCCTGATTATGCTTGCCTTAAGAGAACTGAGAGGGAGAAAAGAACGAAATACCAAGGACTTATGTATCACATGAAAAGAATCTTACAATATCCATCATTCTGTTCATTATAGGAGAAACCAGGCTAATGAAAAAGAATTTTTAAAAACTGGTAAATATATCCAGAGAACTAAGTGCAAGAGAAATACAAAAAATTGCATTTAAGGGACGGTTAGAATCTTAAAAAGGAAGTAATTGGGAGGAGGAAGTAATTGGGAGAAGGAAGTAATTGGGAGAAGGAAGTAATTCGGAGGAGGAAGTAATTGGGAGAAGGAAGTAATTGGGAGGAGGAAGTAATTGGGAGGAGGAAGTAATTGGGAGAAGGAAGTAATTGGGAGAAGGAAGTAATTGGGAGGAGGAAGTAATTGGGAGAAGGAAGTAATTGGGAGGAGGAAGTAATTGGGAGAAGGAAGTAATTGGGAGAAGGAAGTAATTGGGAGGAGAAAGTAATTGGGAGAAGGAAGTAATTGGAAGAAGGAAATAATTGGGAGGAGAAAGTAATTGGGAGAAGGAACTAATTGGGAGGAGGAAGTAATTGGGAGAAGGAAGTAATTGGGAGGAGAAAGTAATTGGGAGAAGGAAGTAATTGGGAGGAGAAAGTAATTGGGAGAAGGAAGTAATTGGGAGAAGGAAGTAATTGGGAGGAGGAAGTAATTTTTTTGGTGAACTGCGTTATCAGAATTTATTAAAGTGTAAAAATATTAAATTGTTCAATATAAGAGAATAAACAAATAGCATTGCAGTCAAAATGAAAAATAAATCTAAAGAGAAAATGATTTAAAAAAAAAACGAGTAGAAGGAATAGAAAAATGCAAATGTTATGGCGAGATGAGCAATTCACCGCCGGAACTTTTTATCGAAAGAACGTTATCACCGGTCACCGGTTGTGAGAGCCTTCTCTGGGCGGGAACACTTAAAAAATGTAACATGCTGTCTCTGTAAATATTCTCAATAAACTTCTCTATTTCTTTATTAACTTCAGAACCTCTTTATCCATTTATTTTCCTTGTGGAATATCTTTCTTGAATATCCTTTTATTACGGCCACCCACCACAGGATATATAAAAAATAAAAGATAAAAAAATAAAGATAAATTGAAAAATAAAGATTGAAAGATACATTGAAACATAAATTGAAAAATTAATTGAAAGATAAATTGAAAGATAAATTGAAAAATTAATTGAAAGATAAATTGAAAAATAAAGATTGAAAAATACATTGAAAAATAAATTGAAAAATACATTGAAAAATAAATTGAAACATAAATTGAAAAATTAATTGAAACATAAATTGAAAAATAAAGATTGAAAAATAAATTGAAAAATACATTGAAAAATAAATTGAAAAATAAAGATTGAAAAATAAATTGAAAGATAAATTGAAAAATTAATTGAAAGATAAATTGAAACATAAATTGAAACATAAATTGAAAAATTAATTGAAAAATAAAGATTGAAAAATAAATTGAAAAATACATTGAAAAATACATTGAAAAATAAATTGAAACATAAATTGAAAGATTAATTGAAAGATAAATTGAAAAAAAAATTGAAAAATACATTGAAAAATACATTGAAAAATAAATTGAAACATAAATTGAAAGATTAATTGAAAGATAAATTGAAAAAAAAATTGAAAAATACATTGAAAAATAAATTGAAACATAAATTGAAAAATTAATTGAAAGATAAATTGAAAAAAAAATTGAAAAATAAATTGAAACATAAATTGAAAAATTAATTGAAACATAAATTGGAAAATAAAGATTGGAAAATACATTGAAAGATAAATTGAAAAATACATTGAAAAATAAATTGAAAAATAAAGATTGAAAAATAAATTGAAAGATAAATTGAAAAATAAAGATTGAAAGATAAATTGAAAAATAAAGATTGAAAAATAAATTGAAAAATAAATTGAAAAATACATTGAAAAATAAATTGAAACATAAATTGAAAAATTAATTGAAAGATAAATTGAAAAATAATGATTGAAAAATAAATTGAAAAATACATTGAAAAATAAATTGAAAAATACATGTAAAAATAAATTGAAAAAAAAATTGAAAAATACATTGAAAAATAAATTGAAAGAGAAAATCATTAAAAGGGGGTAATTGCAGTAAAAAATGCAAGGAACAAAAGTTATTCTTAAAACCCGGGAAGTTGTTTTCTGTTTTATTTTTACATGAAAAATAAAGATTGAAAAATACATTGAAAAATAAATTGAAACATAAATTGAAAAATAAATTGAAAAATACATTGAAAAATAAATTGAAAAATAAATGGAAAGAGAAAATCATTAAAAGGGGGTAATTACAGTAAAAAATGCAAGGAACAAAAGTTATTTTTAAAACCACGGAAGTTGTTTTCTGTTTTATTTTTACATGTCATAGGCAAAATTGTATTTGTAATATACACACGTTAAGCACTTGCATTTGCAGTTAGACACAATATTTACGAAACTGAATCAGGATATATCATTATTTAATTATGTGGACTATTATTCTGATCTTCTAGTTGTTGTTTTTTTTTGTTTTCACAACGTTTCGGCCACTTATTCCTCTGGCCTTCATCAGGTAAACCGCGATGGGATAGGAATGTTGGATCCTCCCAACTACATCCACAGCAATTATTGCCTTCAATAGTTGTGAATGTAGTTGGAGGATTCGATATTTCTTGCTCTGAAGTGTTTGCCCACTATCTTGGTAGGATGCAAGGCTGTCCGCCCTTCTAGGTTGTGTGTGGTAACAGATGCACAAGTAGTATTGTTATGGAGTTTATCAGAAACGATGACTAGTAAAAGCATCTTTGCTAGAAACAGGTTAAAGGATGTTCTGCTAATGAGCCTGGATTTGGAAACAAACTACGGCATCAGGCCGACCTTCTACCACCGAAAACCCGGCTGACTTAATCACTCGTGGATTAATGATAAGGAAGTTCCAGGACAATTTTGACTTTTGGTACCATGGCCCTTTTTGGTTGCGCGGTGGGGTCTTGACTTGGCCGGAGCAGGAGTTGCCCTGACAAAGGCCAGAGGAATAATTGTCCGAAACGTCATGAAAACAAAAACTAGAAGATGAGGATAATAGTACGAAAAATTAAATAAAAAAAAATTAAAAAAAAAAAAATTAAATAAAAAAATTAAATAAAAAAATTAAATAAAAAAAATTAAATAAAAAATTAAATAAAAAAAATTGAAAAATACATTGAAAAATAAATTGAAACATAAATTGAAAAATTAATTGAAACATAAATTGGAAAATAAAGATTGGAAAATACATTGAAAGATAAATTGAAAAATACATTGAAAAATAAATTGAAAAATAAAGATTGAAAAATAAATTGAAAGATAAATTGAAAAATAAAGATTGAAAGATAAATTGAAAAATAAAGATTGAAAGATAAATTGAAAAATAAAGATTGAAAAATAAATTGAAAAATAAATTGAAAAATACATTGAAAAATAAATTGAAACATAAATTGAAAAATTAATTGAAAGATAAATTGAAAAAAATTAAATAAAAAAATTAAATAAAAAATTAAATAAAAAAAATTAAATAAAAAAATTAAATAAAAAAATTAAATAAAAAAAAATTATACAATTTATTCATCTCCAAAATAATTCCAAACTAATTCAATAACAAAAAGAAATTCTTTCGGTTTTTACATGTCATAGGCAAAATTGTATTTGAATATAGATAAATATTATTGAATAGCACGGAGTTATTCTGTTTTACAATTTTCCTTTTTATCTTCTCCAATCTCCGAATAGTCCTTTTTATGTTCTTCTCGAAATTGTATAAGTCGGATCCATAATCACGAGCGCTTTCGACAAAAGTGCTTCTATCATGCTCAGGCATATTGTAGAAATAAATGTAGAAATTGTTTTTTTTAAATTACATATATATATACATTTTTTCATAGTCATGTGGTAGCTTGTTACAAGATAGGTTGGCGGACTTTTATATATATATATATATATATATATATATATATATATATATATATATATATATATATATATATATATATTAAATATATTTATATGATATACACACACACATATACATTCAAAATTTATCCCAAACATTTCAAAACGTTTCGGCTGCACTCATAATTAATATTATATATCTGAGGCTTCTTTGTTTTAATGTACAACGCCTCGAGTATTCTTAGCCTATTCACATTTCTCTCACTCTGTAATACTCTTGTATTTTCTACCATAATTCTTCGAAATTCCGAATGATGGCCGCCATGTCCCTTCAAATGTCGTGATATGGAGCTAGAGTCAGACAGGTGGAGAGTCAGTCTTTGTGACAATGTGTTAGTTGTTGAACCAATGTAGCCACTAGTATTAGAGATACACTCTCCTATTGGGCAGCTGAATTGGTAAACTAAACAGGCCCGCAAGATGTTTTTCATTACAAGGCTTGTCTGTATTTTTGTATATAGATAAGTTAAAGACTTGCAGTTTTAAACAATGTTTACGAAACTGAATAATTCTTTTAGAAAAATTAATTACACTGACATGCGATTAAGAAGGAAAAGTGAGTAATGGAATTTTATTGGCTGAACTCAAACTGTAATGGAATTTTATTGGCTGAACTCAAACTGTGATGGAATTTTATTGGCTGAACTCAAACTGTGATGGAATTTTATTGGCTGAACTCAAAACTGTAATGGAATTTTATTGGCTGAACTCAAAACTGTAATGGAATTTTATTAGCTGAACTCAAAACTGTGATGGAATTTTATTGGCTGAACTCAAAACTGTAATGGAATTTTATTGGCTGAAGTCAAATGTCTTAGAAGAATTGGAAATTTAAGGAAATCTGCATATTGCAGTTGATGAAGTGTCTGGATTTCATCTAAACTTCCCAGAATGGAATGTACTGCTTGTTGACGATGCTGAACTGAACTATTCACTCTAATGCTATATTGTATAAGTGACTGTGTTTTCATTGGTTTTCCAATCCTGTGAGAATAGATTTCCTATGCAAACCAACCTATCTAGAGCGATATGTTCCTCATCACTTTTTTGTATCAGTTAATGTCAAAAAATCCTCTCTTGATACTTATTATATTGGACAATATATGCTATTATAACTTGTTCACTACAAAGAAACATATAACATTAAAAATAATCCTATATAATCATGAACACAACAAAGCATGTGGGAAAATACATTTGACTTTTCTGTTGATATTTCTTATGACAAAAGAAATTTAAAAAATTATTCAATAATGCAAAACTATTATTGAGATAATGATATGTTAAACTACAAAACAGATGATCTGGACTTATGATGACTTTCAAAACATTGATACCCATATCATCAGCTATTATTTAGCTTGAACTCTATATTGTGCCTTATAAACAATTCAATAGAATAATTTTAAAATGTAAATCAATTTGTTATCGTTGAAGATTATCTGGTGACCTTTAGACAATACTAGCGAGGGGTACCCGGCGATGCCCGGGTGTTTTGAGGTAAATCCAAACTCGGGGGGGGGGGGTAAATAATAAATAGAATGTTTTGGTAGGTGAGTGTATGAGGATCGAACCCGTACCCTTGAGTTGGAAATTAATGTGTCAAAAAAAAAAAAAACAGGCGACGTTAACCATTAGGCCATCATGACATACAACATACACAGGTTTGAATTTATTTATTTAACTATAAAAACAGGCGTGTGCAATAAAAGTTAACTTTGCTGCTTCCATTTGACCTAATTAAGAAGGTCAAATAAAAGTCACGCAGTGTTTGGGTTTGTTTACCCAAATTTGACTGTTTTTTCCCCCAACAGATGTTGGGGAGGGGGAAAGAAGCTCCCAATTGTCCAGATTGAATAGCAACTGTCTGATATACAAGATTGATCAAAGCTGATTGCTTCTAAACGTATGCTGAGAACACGTTGTTCGTTGTTGAATTAGTTTCGCTTTTTATACGAAAAAGCCCAATCAACACGCGAGAAGCCAAAATAGCAATAATTTTGTAAAAGTCGATGTAAATAAATCTTTATGCTATGCGCTTTCTTAAATTTTAGATATTATTATATAGGATCTATATAAACAGTTTTAAGCGATAGTAACGACCCTGGGAGCGTGTGCGAAAGACGGCTTTGCGAGACATACACAAAATGGTCACACACATTTTGCTTTTTATATATATAGAAGAACAAGCTGAAACTTCAATAATCGTGGGAATACTATAATACAAATAAAGGCCAAGGCTGAAAATCTGGAGAATTGTGTCATGAAATACAACAACATCAAGGATTGTATAGTCGTTAACTCAGAAATTATGAAAGCCATCAACATTTTGCCAGGAGCAGAAATCCTGATATCTCATAGTAGATTTCCTAGCAAGAAAACTTATGTAAAAACCCTTATCAAACAGATTGTTGTGAAATTTATATTTAAACAGAATGTTATAGGTACGGGCAAAAATGGCGGATTAAATAGTTTTGAAAGTCGTTTTATCATAATTCTTATAACCTTCACCTTCACCGAGGTGCGCGACTTATATGATCTTCACCGAGCTGCGCGACTTATATGATCTTCACCGAGGTGCACGACTTATATGATTTTCACCGAGGTGCACGACTTATATGATCTTCACCGAGGTGCGCAACTTGACACACAAAAAAAAAAACAGCCTCTTAATCACCTGCTAACGCACGCGTCACTGTAACGTCCAATGACAACAACAACCACAACTTTCTCACTCGACCTGCCTTTTATACCACTATCTCAATCCCTTCTCTTGCGCATGCGCCTGTAGATTCCTGACAACCTCGAGACTTCCGCTTATAAAAACCCAAGTTTTGTTGTCGCGCATGCCTATACAAGGCACAAACACGTGGGCGCGTGTTTTGTTGGTAAGTACTACAATTCTTTTGTAGGTTTCTGACTACTTTTGATTATATTTGAAAGTTAAAGACTGAAGTTGATTTCTAAAAGGAAAAAAAAATATTTGTACATATGAAAAAAGTTATAATACAAAATGTTTTCATGGCTGACAATTTCAGCTAAATTTTGAAGTTAAATAAATTCATTGTAAAAGTCCCTTGAAATATCAATATTAATTTTCTGTTTATTTTAAAGATAGTTAGTAAAGTCCTAAGATATTGAATTAAATAAAAAAAACACCTTGTTTGTACAAAAAATAGCTTAATTAGCCCCCAAAAGCAAGATATTCTGTCCTTGGCAGAATAGCAACAAACTTCCATTTCGTAAACATGTATTATATGGAAGTCCAAATGTCAGACAGTCAAAAGACTGCCTAAAAATAACGTCATGTAGTTAAAACGAGGAAGGGGTACTGGTTTTCTCCCCTCCCCCAGCCATGCATCCGTACATTCCTATCATGAAAGTCTGTATCATTTTTACCATTTTTTAATTAATTTATTTTTCTACGTCCCTGCTTTTAAATTTAAAATACAAATATTTATTTTTCAAGGTTATATAAAAATTCTGCTACGTCGAAAGTTTCACATTCATGCAAGCAAGGAAATATTAGAATCTTACAAATAAAAATTATGCTAAACATGTAATTTTTAAAAAATGTAGAAATATTTTTTGTAATTATAATTTTTTATGCAAAAATATTAAATCAATAATGCTTAATTCAATGATAATATTGGTAATGCGAGAAAATTAATTTTTTTAGTTATATCAAATTAATTAACATGGATTTTAGGGGCTTTTTTCGTAATTTTTTTTTTAAAAACATTTTTAATTATTATAATGTACGATTCTTTATTTTTATGAAAAAAGCCAAAACGAATTCATTTATTTTTGTTTTTTTGCTACTGAAAAGCATAACTTTAGTAAAGGTATTTTTTGTTTTAACAAAATAATACATTTCCACTAAGATTTAAATTAAACTAATGAGTTCATTATATTCGGTGACTATTATTTAATAAATACTGAAAATTTCATAAAATTGATTAATTTCCTGATTTTTCTCATTTTTTTTAGTGAAGGGAGGGGGTCAAAATGTTTATCTAGTTTGAGCATCGGCATTCATTTTGAACATACCTAGAATACTCTATCGCTTTATATCAAATTTGAAAATCTATATGAATGGGTGTAGCTTGCTATTGTTTTGTTGGCCCATGGTAAATGTGTAATTTAGTGGCGTAAAGACAAACAAACATTTATAAAAACTATTTTTCATATAAAACACATTATTTTTTATTATTTTTTCATCATTTTTATAAGACTAAATATAAGACAATCAAAGCCGTTGTATTGCTTTTAAAATTTGGCGTTTCTAAGGTTTGATAGATTGGCCTTTTTAAGGCCAAATTTGACCTTTTTTTTACGCTCTTTCATTACAAAAAGTATAGCGGCCAAAAGCATAGTTCATGAAAGAACATACAAAAGGCCAGATTTGGCCTTAAAAAGGCAAATCTGTTAAACCTCAGAAAGGCCAAATTTTAAAACCAATATAGTGGTCTCGATTGTCGTACATTTAGTCTAATAAAAAATGTTGAAAAAATAATAAAAATTAAATTTTTTCGGGTTTTATTTCAGCCTTAGGGTCTAATAATGTGTTTTATATAAAAATAAATAATTTTCATAAATTTTTGTCTATCAAATAATTTACGCCGCTAAACTACACATTTTCCCTATAGTTTTTTATTATAATCTCAATTAAGTTAAAGTTTTGCTTTTGAATTCATATCATGTGTCCTGTAGACGTATTGTTTAAGTCTTTCAATCGTCATGCATATTGCTACAGTGTTGTGTTTTTACCTCACATTGAGTTATGGTTTGGCATTGAACATGTGCAATAATGGCTGGATTAATATAACTGAGTTTGTGTAAAGATACTTTTTGCAATTCCTATTCATTAGTTTGCATAAAAACAATTCATTAGATAAATTTTTGGTGCTAGGGCATTTATTGATCTGCACTATTGTTTTCAATAGCATTTTCAAGTTTAATTAAAGTTTTATGATATCTGTTTTTCTTAAATTGTAAGGTTAAAGTACAGAATAGGTACAAAATACCCTTTCATCTCCATGTTAAGAATGGCTTTCTAAATAATAACGTTATTATTTCAGCACAGATCAATAAGTGCACTAGTACCAAATTATCTCATAACAATATGCATTATTCTGTTCTTGTTATTCACTAGAAATGTCCGGGTGAGATGGAACTCTAAGATACCACATTCACTTTTCGTCAAAAGTATCCCACCAAACAACTATCTTTATATTCAAGAGTTTATTTTAAATAAAATTGATTTATACTTCAGCAGTAGTCTCTAGTCCCTTGAATGGAACTCATGAACAAAATGTAAGATATGATTAACACTAAAAATGAATGATCACAACATAAGTAAAAACGCGAGACAAGATCAAAGTGTTCTTTTTTTTTTTTACAAGGAGGTCACCACTAATCAAGGCCCAGTAGCCACTCAGGGATAAGGGTTATTGTATGTACAGTATGTTGTACGTTAGTGTTGAGATTTCATAAAGCGTCTACTTAAGGGGGTGGCCCATCAGGAACTTGTTTACGTTGGACTTGAAGACATCCAAGTTGTAGTCAGGTGGGAAACAGACAGAACAGAGTTCCACTGGCGTGCTGTTCTAAGAAAAAAGCTGTGTTCATGGAATCTACGTTTTGATTTAGGCACAGATAGAGTGGGGAAAATTTTTGATGTTGCACTTCAGTTTCTTGTTCTCTGTCAGTGGAGGAGAAATCTTTCACGACTGAGACAATTTTTATTTTTGTTCCTTTTCTCCACATTAAAAAAAGTTGTCAAAAAACAAATATATAACAAATAAATGTTATCAAAGGCAAGATAAGTTACTTTTCTACCAAACTGGATATATTTTTCGTGTTTTTATTCAATGTAACATGTTTATTCAGCTCGAAAAACATACATACTCCCTCTTTAACACAGTAAGTTTGGGAAAAGGTGTTATAAATAAAAAACTAGAAAAAATACTATTAAAAACCCGCCGAATATATATCAAGCTATGTCACGGTGACATATATTCAGCGAGTTTTTAACAGTATTTTATCCAGTTTTTTTTATTTATAACATCTTTTCCCAAACTTACTGTGTTAAAGAGGGAGTCAGACGCCATCTTGAATTTTTCAATACATCGGTAAACACTGTATGGGTTTCGAGCTGAATAAACATGTTACATTGAATAAAAACACGAAAAATATATCCAGTTTGGTAGAAAAGTAACTTATCTTGCCTTTGATAACATTTATTTGTTATATATTTGTTTTTTGACAACTTTTTCGAATCTATGTGTACAGTAATACAAACCCGAAATCTTTCATGAGACAATTTTTATTTTTGTTCCTTTTCTCCACATTAAAAAACGACCCTGGTGTCTAACTCTGTCCCGTGGGGAGGCATTGTAAATAGAAACCCAAAGCTATTTTTTTTTATTTATTTATTTTTTTTTGTGCGAACAAAATGACTGCATCTACAGACATGTCAAATATCTTCTTTTTCTTTTAAAGGCCACCACACATATTTGATAAGCTCACATCACTTTATTCTACACTGTAAGAAGGATAAAAGTAATAAAAAAGATAATAAAAAATAGCGCTTGTTCACAACTACATTTTGAATTTTACTGTAAAAGTGTATCTAATTGAAAGCGTAATTTATTTTGCAAATTTAGATACTTCCATGATATTTATAAAACAATCTTTCTACTTAGTGCCAGTAAATAAAGATATATCACACGGAACCGTTTGAAGGGACGAAGAAACTTTATTCTCGAGTGTACAGAACATAACTCAAAACAAAATTGAAAACGTAAACACAAAATGGAAGTGGCAACCACAACTCAAATGACACTGTCAGGCTGAGTTATCTCCCTTGAGCGATATGCGATCATAATTCAATACTGACGTGGTGCCTTTTTTTTCTTCTTCTTTTCTCTTATCTCGAGACAAGGGCTCATAGAGCCGGTCACAAAGGGTTAGTAACATAGTCTTTCAGGTAGAATGGTTTCGCCTTACGTCTGGGGTGTGGTGAATGACCGTTAATGAGATGGAGTGTGTTCTGTCTGTTCCGTGGGAGGAGTTGACTGGAATCTTCACCTCAGTCACAATAGGGGACTGGTTGGTTGACAGCTTAGTAGTAATCCATTATCACTGACTACACTGCTAATCGTTTCAGGGATGACTGGCTTGGTATGCAAGGTCAGGTCACTACCCTCTTTGTCACTGTTATCTGGATGTTCAAGACTAATCCTCGGGCTGGTACTTGGATGAGAAGGGACCCTGAAGCAGTCATCTTTGTGGACTTTGTATCTACAAGCCCTTAACTGGGACCAAATAAACTTTCGAATGTACATCTACTCATCTTGCTTGGATTAAACCAAGTATCGCTCACATCCTTTATTTTTTGATAGGTCATCGTGAAGGTACACAATGTCTCTGACATTCACCTCCATACAAGGCCTATGTGAGCGGTTGGGAGCTTTAGATCACTCACTGTAAACATGGTTGGCCTTGTGCCTATGGTGCTACTCTTCTATAAAATCCACATCATTAAAGTGGATGTGTTCATTGGTAAACTGGTCCCTGTGATACAAGATTTCTCTAGGGAACAATCCGAGTGATCCAAATCTACAGTTCAACGTGCAACATGCTACGGAGAGCAAGAGTGTAGAGATCTGTGAACCAGCAGGGTCTAACTTGAGGAGTTCTTGCTGGATATCTTGGAAGGCCTTTTCAGCTACAGGGTTATGATTGACGTTTTCAGGGTTACCTATCTCTATTGAGATATGGTGATTGAGCAGAAACCCATAATTTTTAAGGGATTTGAAGCTGGGGATGGAGTCTGTTCTTACAGCAACAGGTGGATTAATGATGGATCTGATGGGAAAACAGGTCTTTAGTATAGCCTCTCGCAATGTGCCCTTTTGCTCATTTGGAATAAGCACTGCAGTGGTATAAGAGCTGACGTACTCCCTTAAGACAAAAATCAGTTGTCTATTTAATGATATCAGCAGCAAACCTAAGCCTGATTGCATTTGGGGAGTCTTCAAAGAACTAAGAAACAGCTACGAGTGGGAAGCTGCTCAATGAAGTGCACTGGTGACATTAGGATAAAATTTTGTTCACGGCTTCAGCCAGATTCAAGGCATAGAAATACGAACTCACTGCCTGTTGCATCTGGTGTTTGGTAGGGTGTCCCAGCTTAATATGCAGCGCTGTCAGTAAGGCATGTAGGGCATGTCACGGGACAATAATTGCATCCCATTGTAGGAGAAGAGGATCCTTTCTACAAAAAACTACAAGGCCATCCTGGGCTAATGTGGCGGTCTGAGGATATCTTTTCACATTTTAATGCCATTAATTCGCTTTCCCTGCATCAGGTGTGCCCGTGTTCGTCTAAGGTCTGAGCAGTCATTTTGAATTTCTTTCTATGCGGGAGGTTTTATGATCCCTTAATTATCTCTACAAGGGAAATCCTAAACATGGCAACCTCCTCCTGCAACCATAAGAAGGAGCAAACCTGACATGTTGTGTGCCTGCACTCAGGAGCATTAGGACTGGCAAAGTCAGCAGGCAAGTTTGCTTTGTCCGCAAGATGTTGGATGGAAGCCTGGAAATGACAAACAGTTGACAAAAACGATGTTAATCTGAGGTTGGTTGAGAACTGGCCTCGGGAGAGCTTTTCACAGACTTGAAAACAGGGCTTGCTATCAGTGAGGACAGCAGGCTGATGTCTTGACTGAATCAGATATGGGCCAAAATATTCGGCCGCTGTAGCAATAGCCAATGCCTTGACTTCACATGGCAACCAGGTGGGTTGATAACCATGTAGTCTTGCAAAAAATTGACCACAGAGCAGTAGTCTTCCTCATCTGTCTGCTTACATCAGGGCATGAATACTGTGTTGTCTGACAGAACCGTCAGTCATGATCCACAACTGGTCAACAATACGAGGTACATGAATGGCTTTTGCCAAAGTCAGGTGTTTCTGAGCAGCAAAAAATGCCTCACGTAAATTGTCAGATCAGTTTACAGCATTCTGTGACTCTTTTCCTGCAGTGGCTTCATAGAAAGGGCTAAGAAAGTGTGAACAGTTAGAAATGACAGGGTTTAAGTATTGTAGGCTATGAATGATCATAGATCCTTCACAGTCCTGGGAAGTTGACAGGAGCAAAGTGTAGCGATAGAGTGGAGCCCAGATGACAAGGATCCCTCTGACCATATTCATCCAAGAATGGTTGTTTGCTTAGTACATATTATGGTTTTGCTGTCGGATAGTCTTAAATTAGCCAGAGGTAGAGTTACAAGGACTCTACGCCAAACTGATAATAGATTCTCAATGCTGTTCCCTTCACAGTAAAGATCATCAGCAAACTTCGCTACATATCCCCCCACCAGCAAATCACCTAGTACTCAACACATTAGTTCTTCCAGGGCGGTTTCTGATCCTTACATACCCATTGCACATCTTATATAGACACGCATGCCTCTGAAAGGGGTCACAACACCGCAATATTTCATGGAGTCCTTTGCCAATGGATCTGATAGAAGACGCTAGTGAGGTCAGTTTTGATAATCCATCGCCACTGACCTATCTTCCTTATAGTTGTCAATGTTCGGCATGGAAGATGGCTTAGGCTCCGCATATCGACCAATTCTGGAAAATGCAGTAACCTGGCGATGTCATCTATTAGGTTTTTTGAAACTGAAGGGCGGCTCAAATACTCCATTGCTACTCTGGTATCATCTGGACGGGAAAATACACTAATGTTTTCTAACTCATCAAACTTAAGCTGCAGTTCTTGGAGTCTGTTTTCATTGTATAGGGGAAGTCGGCCTCGAAGCTGGGTCGGCTGAGTCGAACCCATGTTTATGGAAGCCTTGAAGTGAGCAAATGAGCCCCTATACCCAGGTAGATCCTCCCTGGAAACTTAAAAAAAAATCGGAATTAAGCGTTTGAAATTTCAGCTTCTCTGCAGAGGATAACATGTCATCCGTGTTGATGACCACACAGGAAGCGATGTTTTCATGGTGTTTGCTTGAAATAGGGTAGATACTCACCATGCCAGAAGATATTGTAGTTGGCATGAACGTGGATATAGTCTGGCAAATGTGTTGTGACGTATTAATTTCTTGTGGTTCACTGGTGTTGTTGACAAGACACACTTTTCCTCCTACACTCCTTGAGTATGGGTAGTTGCCAAGGTGTAACTGATACTATGCGGATTCAGGCCGCATAGTATCAGTTACACCGAGGATCAATGGCAAATTTGTCATCCTCATCAGCGACCATGGAGAGTTCCAAGTACTCACCAGGCCACACTGTGGTTTGTTGGGGTGGGGCATGTAAAACATGAGCATGTCTGACCAGTCTAGTATCGGGAGGGGATGGAGTAGAGCCATACCTGAATTGTGTTGCAAATCCATATCTCAAACCTAGCAGCTCTCACTGACAGGTCATTACTGCACATGAATGAGACACTGCCAAGTATCGGTATCAAGATCCTCATTAACCAGGCCTTCAAAGAAGCACATTGTGTCTCCTCTCTCCAGACTAAGCCTAGTCTCTCCTACCACATTGAGGGGGGAGGATCTATCTGCTTGTTTGGCAGACTAGGAAGGTTTGTGATTTTAGCACCAAGGCGCTTGGCTGTTGAGTGTCGAATCATAATTTAAGTGGCACCACTGTCCACAACGATCCATGCTGGAAGATGATTTTAGAACATGTTGATGTAAGCTGATTGTTCGGTTTTCACTCGCCATGAGGTTGTCATATTTTCATTGTTTATATGTAAATTGCTTAAGGTCTCTGGACAATCAGGCTCCTCATCATTGAAGACGTGAAGGATCTGGCGAGCCTTAGTCATATATCTACGGTCTGATTCAGGAAGGTAGATGCATTCACTCAAGAAATGGTTTGTGTTGAGTCTCTTAGCCTGACTACACTGTGGACAAGTCTTCTTCAGTTAAGGCTTCCTAGTATATCGAAGTGGAGTAGGAAATGTCCGGCTCACAAACGGCTTGTTTCCCAACTTCTTTAGTAGAGAATCCAATGCCAAGCAGATCACTGGCTTGACTGATGGCAAAGTTTGTGATCTCAACTCCGTCTCATAACGTTGTTTGACTAATTTAGGGAGGGTTGGATGAAGTAGGTGCAACCGAGTGAGGAGTATAAGATTCTCTAATGTAATGGTGACTTCTTCGTCTTGTGGGGACACTGTACAGATGGTGTATATTGGGGTCAGTGTTTAGTAAGGACTCATCAATCAAGTCTCTAAAATGACCTTTCTGAACGTTCATCTGGTTCAAACCTTATGGAATCAAAGTCCAAGAAGTGAGAGCCACTAGTCTGGAAGCCATAATGTTGTCTTATAGTTTGCCAAACATTTGTTAATGCCGTCGAGTTCTTAACAATGGCATTCTGTGGTAATTTGCCACCTGTCTCATCATCATGTCTACAATATTATTTTTTTTGGATAGCGATGAGTCTGTTGAGATCAGGTATTCCCACACCATAATTTTTGAAGCCCCGGTGTGGATGAGCACATGACTTTTTCCTGTTCGTCTCAAAGAATGGGGCATAGTTGCAATCAAGAGACAGATAATATACGAGGTTATTTACACTTCAAAGGAAGAAATAGTTTTATTACTTCCCAGGCACCACTGGTTATGGGTACATGCAGACATACTGAGATATACTTGAAAAACTGGTATATGGGGAAGAGACACTTCGCTAGTCCGGTCTGCTCATGATAATCCCTTTAAGCGGTCACTAGGTGTATCACAATTTTTGGGGAATTATTGACACCCCTAATACGAAACTGCGAATATAATATAAAAAACTCGTAATTTCTCTTTTAAAAGTGGGTTGTTTATTTTCTTTATGGAATATATTTCCAAAATAAACTATTAAAGTTGTTTAAAAAATAATTTAATATTATTTTTTATTTTTTAAAAAACAGTGTTTACAAAGTGCTGGCATGCCTTCATGCAGCCATTTTTTTTTTACGTAATGAAATCAAGTGAATTTTACGAGTTAATTATTTTTCAATTTTTAAACTTTAAAAATCTATCCAAATTTTTCTATTGGTTCAATTTTTACGATATTTTCAGGTTCAATGTGAAATATTATTCTCTTTCCAATAAAATGAATATAATATTTTAGACAAGCGTTTTTTTTTAATTCACGCACCCCATTTTGAAACGTCTATTAAAATTTTGATAATTAATTTACTCACCAAAGTTTTCTATATCAGAAATTGAAGCTAAAAGATAAAAAAATAATATATTGTAAATTAAAACAAAACAAAAAAAGAAGTGTTTTTTGGAAATTTACCGGTAAAGTCCAAAATGTAAAACCTTTTTTTTTTTTTGAAAACCTATATTCTGCTTATATTGGACGCTGACGACAATTTTTTTTCTATTTCATTCAATGTTTTCTTTTTTTAGATATTAAAAAAAAATCACTCGATAAAGAAGAATTATAATATAATAAATAAAAAATTTATGCATTTCTTTGAGAAAAGAAAAAAATTCTTCGACTGTTTTTTTTTTTTTGGTAAAAACTTATAAGTAAAATTTGACTATTTTGAAACTATGGGAACACATATTTCTTCACGCACAAGGCTAGACGGCTAATGTGAACGTGTGGTTTTTACTGCCTTCTGTCCATCCGTAGTTCTAAACAAGTACAGACCGGTACTTCCATTTTTTCGATAAGAACGTAAAAATGTTTGCGTAATGGCACCTTTTTAAAATAATCGTTTAAAACATTCTTTTATTTAAAAAATAAATGGAATTTAAAATATAAATATGGATAAATTCTGAACAATGAAGAATGGAACTAAATATGCAATAGTATTTTATAGATAAATGATTTTTTTGGAATTTATATCAATTATCTATAATCGAAGTTAGTAAAATTTCGTTGATTTTCTTCAAATCTTTTTTAAAGAAAATCGATTTAAAAAAACAAATATTGCATAATTTGCTATTAAACCTGTTATTTTTTTTTAAATGTGGTATTTGATCCTTTAATTGAAAAAAAATAGGGTTTGAATTACATTTTTCGAGTATTTATAAGTTTGTAAAGATAGGAGGTCGAATTATTCGATTTTTTTTTAATGCATGCTTAAGATCGGTTTCTGACAGTGCTAGGCGGTCACCAAATTAGTTGGTGGGTAATATATTTCTTCAGAAAACAATTCCTTTTTTTTTTTTTTTTTACTCCGTCAGATTAGCAATTAAGGGTAAATAAACCGCTACCGTAGCAGTGTCAGAAATTTCGTGAAAATAGTGAATAATTCCACCCCATCTTTCCAAGCTTATAACTCCTCGAAAAATGTAATTCAAGCCCTAATTTTTTTTTTTTTTTCAATTAAAGGAGCAAGGACCAAGGTTTTATTAAAATAAAAAAAACAACAAAAAAAAACCAATGTGTTTTTTTTTTTTAAAAAAAGGTTTTAAACTTCGGACTTTACAGGTAAATTTCTAAAAAAGCGATTTTTTTTTGTTTTAAATTTGAATATATTATTTACTGACCTTTTCTCTTCAATTTGTGATATATAAAACTATTCAAAATAAATTAATTATTTACTTTTTAATAGACATTTCAAAATGAGAGGCGTGAATTATTCGACCCCCTGTCTTTTCAAGCTTATAACTCCTCGAAAAATGTAATTCAAGCCCTAATTATTTTTTCAATTAAAGGAGCAAGGACCAAGGTTTCATTAAAAAAAAAAAAGACAAAAAAAGACAAAAAAAAAAAACAATGTGTTCTTATAAAATAAGGTTTTAAACTTCGGACTTTACAGGTAAATTTCTAAAAAAGCGATTTTTTTTTTGTTTTAAATTTGAATATATTATTTACTGACCTTTTCTCTTCAATTTGTGATATATAAAACTATTCAAAATAAATTAATTATTTACTTTTTAATAGACATTTCAAAATGGGTGACACTTGGGGGGGGGCGTGAATTAAAAAAAAACGTTTGTCTAAAATATTATATTCGGTTTATTGGAAAGAACATAAAATTTCACATTGACCCTGAAAATATCGTAAAAATAGAATCAATAGAAAAATTTTGATAGATTTTTAAAGTTTAAAAATTGAAAAATATTGAGTTCGGAAAATTCATTACCGTTTAAAAAAAAAAATATTTCTATTACTTTTAAAACAACTGTAATAGTTTATTTTGGAAGTATAATCCATAAAGAAAATAAATAACCCACTTTTATCAGAGAAATTACGAGATTTTTATATTGTATTCGCAGTTTCGTGTTAGGGGTGTCAAAAATTCCTACAAAACGCCAATAAATAAAGATATATCATACGAAACCGTTTGAAGGGATGAAGAGACTTAATTCTCGAGCGTACAGAACGCAACTGCAAACGTTGAGCCAGACAACTTAAATAACACTGACATGCTGAATTGACCGATATGCGATCATAATTCAATACTGGCGTAAGAACAACGTAACATTAACAAAAAAGAAGGCAATTTTTATAAGAAAATGTAGAGATATGAAGGAGTATCATTAGAAAAAAAATATAACAGTAAAACCATATAAATATTATTTCTAAATTATAACCTCGAAAATTAAGTAAAAAAATACATATTTCACACGTTTTCATTTTTATTGTACAGAATGATATTTTAATCATTTTTTTCGCAAATCTCTTTTGGGAAAAATAATATAAAATTAAGTAATTCACATTCCAAGTGTTTAACATTTTTTTTTTTAATAATATTGTCTTTAAAAATCCACTTTCATACCACTTTTCGTCACGATTAATATTGATGTTATTGATAATTAAAAAAAAAATTATTTTACAATAATTACGTCAATTTCAATAACCAATTAAATTACATTCTTACAGGCGGTGTAACCCCAAATATGTCCTAGTATTTTCTTCATATTTTGGTGTGTCTAAACTGCAAGAGGGCTTATTAATTTATATATAGTATCAAAAGATAAACCTGCTTTTTGCTTAAAAAAAAAAGAAGATAAACCTGCTTTTTTGCTTGTGACCCGAAAACAATTCCTCTCGTGTAATTAATGTAATGACATTTTTTACTCGAAGAATGAAATAATGTGTACACCGTTTTCAGATAATTTTATTTATATACAATATCTTTGTATTCATCTTTAATTTTTTAGCCTTAAGCATGGATGAATGCGATATAAACTTGCTAAGAAAACAATTCGACACATTTTACTAATAAACGGACATTTTAACACAAAGAACGAAAAAAGGATTACACCGTGTTACCATGACCTAAATTAATCGCTTGTTTAGCTATTCGCCGTGTCTTCTTTAAAAAAAAATAATTTCATGTTTACATGGTATTTTTTATCTTTTAATCATAATTCTTTTCATATTTATATATATTTTATTTCTTAATGAATTGAACACACGAAACAGAAATGTTATTAACCAAAGAAATTCCAACAAACAATCGTCAATATTTTTGTTGAACACAAAAGCAAAAGAAATGATCTCTCTCTTTTTTTTTTTCTTGTGTTGTTTTTGAATTTCCTGGAATGAAAGGTAAGTTTGTTTTTTCACTTTTTTTTAAATTGTATTTTTAATAACTTTTTGAATGATTCGAAACATTTAAGTCTATTTATATTTAAATCCAGTACAAATGTCGAGTATTTTGCAAGATAGACAGAAAACGAAAAAGTGGTCAAAAACAAATATTTAACAAATAAATGTTACCAAAGGCAAGTAAAGTTACTCTTTTACCTACCTGGGGGGGGGGGAGTTTTGTGTGTGTTTTGACTAACTTTGAAGTGTGTAATTATTTTGAAACACAACTAATGCCGAGTTTTACATTAAAATGAGAGAAACCCACCCAACAAATGCGCCGGAGATATTTATTGGCGATATATATATATATATATATATATATATATATATATATATATATATATATATATAAGCAAATAAATGATAAACGTCTATATATATATATATATATATATATATATATAAGCAAATAAATGATAAACGTCTATATATATATATATATATATATATATATATATATATATAAGCAAATAAATGATAAACGTCTATATATATATATATATATATATATATATATATATATATATAAGCAAATAAATGATGAACGTCTATTTTTCGGTTTTTAAGGTGTTGACAATCTTAGAATTTATTCTTCCAAATGCGTCGGTATGCACATTTCTTGACAGCACCTGTTTCGTAGCGCAAAATATTCATTTACTTATTATATCAGTGTTTGATTATATTCTGATTGAAAAATTGTGCATGTCAACGAACTCAAAAGAATAAATTGTAAGATGGTCAACATCTTGAAATTTGAAATATAAACTTTTGTCATTTATTTGCTATATGCTCTGTAATTTCATTCAGCGTCATAAATTAAAGGATTGGCACAAAGGCAAGCTGAAATATAATTTTAAAAAAAGCATACACACACCTAAATTAAGATTTTTGTGTAAACAAATTGAACTTAGGTATTTGGACAAGGTAAAACATTGTTAATTCACTGTCCACATAGCAGCAGCCATATAGGCAATGGTTAAAAGCTCTGACTCGTTTGGGTGATCCTGGTTTGAGGTAGTTGCTGTCTAGCCGCACTGATTAGCTGTGAAACAGCAAAACAGTACAGTATGTGGATGACATATATATATATATATATATATATATATATATATATATATATATATATATATATGATAAAAATATCCGATTTGAAAAAGAAATCTAAAATAAATCAATTCGCCATTTTGATTTGACTGCCAAAATCGTTTCATTTCAATATAATTTTATTTATAAGAAAACAATATTTTCTGCTATAAAATAATATGCTACATTCTTTTCTATATGTGCACAAAAAAATGAGGTTCTATTTTTTGTGGGCGATTACATAGAAACAGCCTTTAAATATATTTGCAAAAATCAATAAAACATTTAGGTTTTTAGAAATACGAATTTTTGTTAAAAAATAAAATAAAATATTTTTTTTTACTATCGCAGCCATCGTTTTTTTATTTGTCTTATATATTACACAAGAATAAAATGAGATTCTATTTTTTTATGCGATTGCATGGCAATTGTGTGAAAATATAATTGTGAAAACATTTTTTAAATTTAAGACTGGGGATCACTTTTCTATGCAAACTTAACATAGAATGATTATTGGATTTCAGGCCAATTATGTATTGGTTTATCAATTCTTGATGTTTTGCAGAGAAAAAATTACTGAGAAATGCGAAATAAACTGTACGTTTAGTAGGTATATATATATATATATATATATATATATATATATATATATATATATATATATATATATATATATGATGGACTCTCCCATCGATTTCAATGTGTGAGCTTCTGCCACAACTAAGTTGCTCGGAAATCCACACAAATGATTTGTTTATAGTGGTGAAGGCTTTGTGTAGGACCATCCAAACTTTTTAGTATTACTGCTAACCTTTGTCGGTGCAGACGACTGCCACGGGACAGAGTATACAGTAATCTGCAGGTTTTTTTTGTGTAGAACCATCCAAACTTTTTAGTATTACTGCTAACCTTTGTCGGTGCAGACGACTGCCACGGGACAGAGTATACAGTAATCTGCAGGTTTTTACATCAGAGTTTCCTTTTCCTAGATAGATGTCTTAATCAAACAGAGAGTGCATATTTTCCAGTGAAGTAATGCAACCTAGATACCAACCTGGAAAATTCTATGACGGCACAGTACATACAGCGGCCAGAATTCTCAAAATGGTCACTCATCTGGTATTGGCCAGGCTCAGCGTTGCTTATATATAATATATATATATATCGAAGCTCGCGGTTTGTTTACAAACAAGCAGTTAGAGCACTTTACAAGTGGTGGACGGATGTTTGTTTAAATAGACATTCAGACAGACTACTTGTGGCCATCGCTTCTGTGGTCGAGGAGTAAAACTGCCGACTGTCAACACGGCAGTTCTAGGTTCAATCCTTGGCTTAGGAGAGGTGCTAGTCTAGCGGCACTGATGAGTTGTGATGCAACGAAACAGGACTGTATGTCGATAGCTACAAATATATTTTAAAACCACCCTCTTTTGGTTGAGCACTGTCATAAATAATTTCACTCGCTACTTAATTTGGCTGAAAAATGCAAAGCTCACGGTTTGTTTACAAACAAGCATTTTGAACACTTTACAAGTGGCAGACGGATGTTTGTTTAAATAGACATTTGGACAAACTACTTGGAGGCATCGCTTCTGTGGTCGAGGGGTAGAACTGCCGACTGTCAACATGACGGTTCTAGGTTCAATCCTTGGGTTGGGAGAGGTGCTAGTCTAGTAGCACTGATGAGTTGTGATCCAACGAAATAGGACTGCATGTCGATAACTACATATATATATATATATATATATATATATATATAATTTATTTATACAAACATTGATGGCTACATATGTGCATACATGTTTCAGTAATCACCCGTTATTGGGGAGATTATGTCTTCAGGCCAAGAATTTCCCTAAAAAACTCCCAGGTAAATATACCTGCTCTGTTAACTCATTGAGCACATTTTGGTAGACACATGTTGTTTCAGTTGAATGTACTTCTAGGAAACTAAGCTATACTGCCATAATATATATATATATATATATATATATATATATATATATATATATATATATATGACTTGTATGGGATGTCTACAATTAAATCAAGGGCTAAAATGATTTTTAGTGTTTAAGCATAAATTATTTTCTAACAAAAGAAAAAGTAAAGAAAGAATTCTGCTCATATAGATGGGATTAAAAATACTGAAGCATTCGTTAAATCGAGTCTTATAAAAATATAAACGCTCAACATGTGAGGTGGAGTATTACCTTATAAAGAAAATTATAGACAAGATAAATAGATATTGGTGTATATGAATTTATTTGTCTGTTCAATGACAAATAACATCAATGGAAGAGATTGACTATAAATGCGCTTTATGCCTAGACATTTTGAAGTTGAATGCTTTTCTTAATAAGAGTAGAAAGGATCTAAATTACAGACATAGGGAAATGATATATTAGCTTAGGGTACATAAAAAAAACGAGGTAAACGGGAAAGGGGAGCCCGAAGTATACTTGAAAAATGATAATAAATGGAAGTTTAATATGATGTGACAGTCTGGAAATTTGGAGGAGGATAAGGAACTGGAAATTTCCTTTATTTAAGACTCAATAGACATCATTTTTTATAATGAAAATCCTACACACACTGTAATACTCACCAGAGTAGCAAGTGTCCGTGTATTTGTGCATTGTGTAGATGTGCGTGCGAGTGGTGGGGTGATGGAGGAGGGGTGGACTTGCCACAGGGAAGTGTTGGATGGGAAAAGAGGAAAAAAGATGGTTCCTGGTGTTTTATAAACTGTGGTCTTGTGAGATCGCAAGATCACGAGAAAACAGGGCACACATGCAAATGAGACAGGATGAAAAACTGCATAAAAAGCAAACTTGAGTGAGAGGAAGGAACAGTGCTGTTTATAGTAACACGGTTATTGTGTTACTATTGCGAGTGTTGCTGAGGATTGAAGTTGAAATCGATACAAGCTATTTTTTTATTATTAATATTAGATGAGTTTCAGTATAAATCATCGTGTTCTTTATTTCAATCCAATTTTAAAGTTTTGTAACGCTGTCTGTAAAAATTACTGTTGATTATTTACAGTCTAAGAGTTCCCCATATCTTGCTTGTTGGGACTTCGGCGATGACGTCATTTTTTCAGCTGGCCGGCCATCTTTATAACGAAGGCCACGCCACCATCCCCCCACCAAAAGGGGAAGCCTGGCATTTTCTCACCCGAAAGGGGGGAGCTTGGCAGTTTCTGCCCCCAAAGGAGGGAGCCGGTGTCCCCCCCAAAGGGCGAAGAGGCCAGGAGGAGGTGACTTTTTTCTCTGGGTGGGGGGAAGAAGCCTCCAGGCACCCTCCTCCCTGAAGGTTGGGTTGGGGATTATCTCTCCCTGAAGGGGGGAGGCCGGCACCAAGCATGTAAATCCAGAGGGGTGACTTTTTTTTGTTACCCCTCGGAGTGGGAAGGGGGCCGATCACCCAGGCAACACCGGATAACCCCTGCTAGTACAAAATATAATGAAAAGACAAAAAGTGTAAAAAAAAAACAGAAATAAAAACATCTTAAAGATTAAAACCACAATAAAATTTAGGTACAAATACAAAAAATAACATATGAAAAATATCATTAAAATGAATGGAACGGATAAAAATATATAAATACCATTTTACATAATTTTTTTATAAAGCGTTCAATAAATGCCAATGCATATATAGATCTAAAAGGAAATTGAAGGGGAAATATTTTTTCATGTTATGGTCCCTGGTGTTACAGTGGACATGTCCATTCATATGTTTTTTTTTGTTGTTTTTTTTACATAGACGTCAGCACTTATCAAGGCCGATAGGCCACTCAAGGATAAGGGTTGAAGAGTGTAGAGTAGTCAAAAGGACAATATAGTAATCGATAGTAATGGAAATTCGGTAAATTTGTTAACTTAAGTGGAATCGTTCATCAGAAACTTGTTCACGTTGGACTTGAAGACAACCATATTATAAAAAGCTGGAAAGCAGGAAAACGGAAGACAATTCCACAGGCGTGCAGTTCTAAGAAAGAAGCTTTGATCATGGAATCTATGTTTAAGTTTAGGCACAGATAAAGAGTGGGGAAAATTATTGATAATGTTTTCAGCTAGTCTAGTGTTTCTTGTGAAAGTTTGACGAGGGGGGACCAAAGATTGAAGCTCAGTTGAACACTTTCCATGAAAATAATGATAAAGCAGAGACAAACTCGCAACATCTCTTCTGTGAGACAGAGGTTAAACTTAGTTTTAATGTGACCCATGTTTATGTGAAGAAAATTTCATATATTGTACATATCCAAAGAAATAACAGGTGTCTTCTCTTAAGATAAATGGAAAAACAGTCTTTGATTATCGACATCAATAATTCAAAGTCAGATAAAAATTCCCAGTAAGGTAAAATTATCCAGGTTCAAAACATTGAATACTTCTATTTAATTATTATGTAAAATTATGGTTTATAAGTGGCAGGAATGTATATTTATTAGCACCGGGAGGAAGCTTCTGTTGCAATATTTTGGATGAAGAATGGAGTATGATCCCACACAGTCGGACGATTCTATTTATAAACGATGCTGCTAGGAATTGAATTAATTCACGTTCTACTACCAACTAATCAGAAATCAGAATTACTCCATAAATATCAAACCTTTTTTGTAGCAATTTCACATGTTTTTTCCGTCTCGACATGGTAAGAATATTTTGCTCTGTGGAACTGACTACTGCAAACAAGTCACCTCTCAGGACTTGTGTGTAACAACGAACCATGGACAAGATCAAAGTGTAGTATCTGTTCTTCAGATGCTGCACTTCAATTTCTTGTTCTCTGTTAGTGGAGGAGAAATCCTTCACGACTGAGACAATTTTTATTTTTGTTCCTTTTCTCCACGTCAAAAAACCACCCTGGTGTCTAACTCTGTCCCGTGGGGAGACATTGTAAATAGGAACAATGAACCATCGGAAACTGTTCTGTCTACCTGCAAACCAGTCACCTCTCAAAACTTGTTTAGAACAACGAACCATCTGAAACTGTTCTGTCTACTGCAAACCAGTCACCTCTCAAAACTTATTTAGAACAACGAACCATCGGAAACTGTTCTGTCTACTGCAAACCAGTCACCTCTCAAAACTTGTTTAGAACAACGAACCATCTGAAACTGTTCTGAAACTGAACATGACTTACACTTCTCGAGCGAGTTAAAATATTTTTGATAATTAAAACTTTTAAAAAGTGAAATCAAATTTGCCACCATTGTTAGATAGAAAATGATGTTCTATAAAGTGAGATATTTGTTGATGTCACCTCTGCTACAAATTCCCCTTTCGTAAAAATATAATAATAATATAATAATGCAAAGGGACTCCCCAAGGTTTTATTCGAACAACCATATTAAACTTGGTCCTCACATGCACCTTGTGTTTTAAGCAGAACTTTTTTTTATAAATAATTGTGTTACTTACTCCTTTGTCGGCTCACTTTGATGCAAGCCATATTAGCGAAATACAATATAAACTGTTGTTATCTACACCATACTAAACAATTTCGTAGAAATAAGTACAAGGTGACCCCCCCAAAAAAACGGGCCCCAACTGTAATTAGGCCTGGTTTCTTACTGTTTTGTCCGAATGAAATGAAACTTTGGTCATAATTAGTTTATTATATTCGAAACATCACATCACAACACTAGGGTCTTTGGCCTTTTTTTCCGTTCTACAGCATATGTTCTAGATGGCCGGTGCCCAGAAAACCCGTACCCGGAAAACTCCTACCCTTTTTACTAGGTAGGAAAACTGGTCCCTTATTGAATAAATATCGATTGAAAACACATTTTATTACCGTTCTTGTTTTTAAAAGAGACTCTGCACCCCATAATATTTAAAAAAAATGATCTTTAACTTTTGCTTTAAAAAAATAAACTAGTCCTAGTACGAATTTTAGAAGCCTCAAACCTACTATTTATTTCTAGTTGTAAATATAACCCTAATTTTTACTATATATTAATGTATATCTGTCTCTATACTTATTACTTGTATATATTAATGTTTTTACTTATTACTTGTGTACATTGTCTATTGTTTATAATTACTGGTTCCTATATCTTATTGAATTCTGTATTAGGTCTACTTGGCAGTTGGTTATTCCCCAGCATATGTGCTTCTTCTTTCAGTCGTCTTACTCTCCACTCTGTCAATAATTTTTACTTCGTCCCATAATGATAAATGGTTTCCCTTTTCTTTCTAGATATGGTCAGCTATACCTGACTTTTCAGTCTCTCCACATACTATGGTTTTTCGATGTTCTTCTAACCATACTTTCAATGGACAACACGTTTCACCTTTGTATAGTTTTACACATTTACATGGGATTTCATATACACTGAGCTTAGTCATGATTTTTTTTCTGTAGTTGGCTTGACTCTCATAAGCTGTTTCTGGAGAGTTGAATCACTCCTGAATACTGTTCTGATGTCAAATGGATTACATCTTGAAGTGAATAGTATCAGTAAGTAAAGAATTGCCTTTTAGAAAGGTTTTATTAACTGTAAAATACACGTACGCTCTTGAAAGGATCGAGCGGGAAAATGAAACAGAGGGCGCTTTTATTATGGATGTCAATCCCAAGGGGGATAACTCTTAACAACAAATTAAATCATAACATTTTCCCCGTCCTAAAGTATTCAAGTAAGGGGTAATTAATTATAGACAAATTTTTTTTTTTTTTTTTTTTTTTTTTTACAATCACATAAGAATCATTTTATTTACAAATAACATATGAACCCAAACTGCAGTTTTTTCAGTATTTAGTCACAAAATCCTTATATTTACTAGGGAATTGTCGAACTCGGGACGACCTCCGCACAGATTGGCAGGAATGCTGATTTTCAGTATTATTTTTTAGTGAAATCTGATTTTCTTCAAGATCAGACGATTGATTTTTGTCTTCCTCATGACCAATGTTTTCATTAGTAGAAGGTTCAAATAAAGTCTCTGAAGTAGTAGGATTATTATTAGAGTTTTCTTCATTTGATGAGTTTGGAGCTAAGTCTCGAACGTTGACAGTGGTTTCAGTACCAGAAAGTAGTTGAACATAAGCGTAGTGGGGGTTGACATCTATTAGGGTGGCAGACGTTACAGGAGGGTCATGTTTACTTGTTTTAGTGTGGTTTCTAATATATATTGGGCCTGGTTTAACCCAAGAAGGAATTGAAATTCCGGAAGCAGATTTACGACTATATTTAAAAAGTCTATCATGGGGAGTCATATTAGTGGCAGTACAAAGTAATGATCTAATTGAATGAAGTGCGTCCGGTAGTATGTCTTCCCAATAAGGTAGTTTCATTTGATTAGAATGTAATGTTGTTTGAATGGCCTTCCATAAGGTACCGTTGAGTTTTTCAATCTGTCCATTACCTTCAGGATGATACCTACTTGTTTTAGAAGTAGCAATTCCTTTTTTGTGTAAAAAATCCTTTATTTCTCTTGCTAAGAAATCAGAAGCACGGTCAGTATGTATCATGTCAGGCAAACCAAAAATTGAAAAGAGTTTGTTTAGACAGTGGATAATGGTTTTGCTTGTCATATCTCTGCAAGGAAAAGCGAAAGGAAAACGGGAATACTCATCAATTAGAGTAAGTAGATATTTGTTGCCATGTATAGAAGTAGGTAGAGGGCCTTTAAAATCAAGATTTAATCGTTGAAAAGGTAATATGGCTTGAATGAGAGTCCCTCCATTGGTATTGGCGAATTTGGGTTTCAGTAATTGACAGGATGAGCAAGAGTCAGTAATATTCTTAATTTGATCCAAAGTAAAAGGGAGGTTCCTCGTTCTTATAAAATGGCTTAATCTTGAAACACCAGGATGACATAATTGTTTATGTAAATCACGAAGATCTTGTAGATTGTAAGTAAGAGCAGAGATGCGAGAGAATGTGTCAGCAGCAATATTTTCAGGTCCAGGTCGATAAACTATAGTGAAATTGTATTGGGATAGTTCTATACGCCAACGACATATTTTGTCATTCTTAATTTTAGATTTTCTTTTATTGTCGAATATGAAGCTGATGCTCTTCTGATCTGTGATGACTTTAAAGTGCCTGCCGAGTAGAAAATGTCGCCACTTACGGAGAGCTTCTACAATAGCGGCTGTCTCTTTTTCTACTGCATGGTGCTTAATTTCGTTAGTATTGAGAGTTCTTGAAAAAAATGCAATAGGACGACCTTCTTGATTTAGTGTTGCAGCAATGCAATAGTTACTAGCGTCCGTTTCTACTTCAAATTCTTTATTTGGATCTAGCATTATTAAAGTGGCGTCTTTTAGATCATTTTTCAATGTTTGAAAAGATTTTAATACAGATGGAGGTAGTGGAAATTCTTTGTTTTGATTTAGTAATAAAATTTTATCAGAAAATTTTTTAATGAATTTGCAGTAATAGGAAAACATTCCAACTATTCTTTTTTGAGATTTAAGATTCAGCGGAGGTGGCATTACGAGTAATGGTTTTAGTCTTTGATAATCGGGAGCTATTTGATTATTTTCTATGGTGTAGCCGAGTAGAGTAATAGAACTAGAAGAAATTATGCTTTTATTTTCATTTAAAGTGATGTTATATTGTTTAGCAATTTTGTAGAATTTTTGAAGATTGTAATCGTGTTCTTCTTGATTTTTCCCACATATAGTTACGTTATCAACATACACAAAGGTATCGGTTAGATTTTCTTTTTCTATAATATAGTCTATGCTCCTCTGGAAAGCACTTACTCCATTGGTGACGCCAAAAGGAAGACGAGTAAATTGAAAAAGTTTGCCACTTACTTCAAACGCAGTGAATTTACGATCAGCATGATTTATAGGTATTTGGTGATAAGCAGATTTTAGGTCGAGAGTAGAGAAGATGTTATATTGAGCGATGTCGTCTACCATCTTATTGATATTAGGCATTGGGTAAGCGTCTAGTTCCGTGAATCTATTGATGGTATCGCTGTAGTCGACTACCATTCTTTTCTTATGATTCTCATTCGAAGTTACAAGAACCTGCGCTCGCCACGGAGATATCGAAGGTTCAATTATGCCTTCTTTCAACATTCTAGCAGTCTCTTCTTTTATGAATTTGTTGGCGGCAAAAGTGTAACGTCGGGATTTTGTCGCAATAGGAGTAGTATGAGGAGAAAGATTAGAAAAGAGAGGAGGGGGTGGAACGTTTATGGTAGGAAAAAAATTATTCGTGTTTATAGCTCCAATTATAAGTTTGTCTCTAGGACCGTCGAATTTAAGTGTTACTTTTTTATATTTTTTTTAAAATATCTTTTCCGATTATTAAATCAATGAAAAGGTTTTCAATGATTTCAATTGTTATTCCAGAATGGGTTTTATCTTTCAGTATTAAATCCACGACAGCTTTGCCAGTTATTTTAGCATGTTGATCGGAAGCAGCCAGAGCTATAGTTTTGTTTTTAGGTATTGTGAAGAGTTTAAGTTTTTTAGCAGTATTTTCATTGATGAATGTTTTTACACTGCCGGAGTCCACCATAGCGTTCACGAAGTGCCCGTTAATTTGGCATTGAGTGAATGTGACATCTTTGGAGTTAGTTCCTAGTCAGGATAGAGAAGGTGAGGGGTAGTCAGAGTCATCATAAAGAACAGCAGTATGAGTGTTAGAAATAGAAGATTTACACACTTTAGCCCAATGACCATTTTTTTTGCATTTTTTACATTCGGCGTTTCGTGCAGGACATAAATATCGAGGATGACGTGATTTTCCACAGAAAAAACAAACCCCTTTTGGATGCATATTTTCTTTAGTCACAGCTATACGATTGTAGCCCGAAGGATTATTTGTAGCTGCTACAGTAAAGTTATTTGCGTAGCTTATCGAATGCTTTTCTGCTTGTTCAAGAGATCTGGCCGTGGCATATGTGTCTTGTAAAGTCAGGATGGGTATTTCTAACAGTCGTTGTCGGATGGACGAAGAAGAAATTCCGCCGATGAAAGCTTCCCGAATGTATTGATTTTTGTTTTCTTCAGCAGAAACCGCTTTGAAGTTACATGTTTTGGCAAGCATTTCCAATTGTAGTATGAAGGCATCTATATTTTGTGTTGTTTGTTGCTTCGTCGTCATCAATCGATATCTATTATAAACAATATTTTCAGGTTTTAAATAAGCGGCGTCCAATGTTCTTAATGCACTATCGTAGTCGGTTTTATCGCTTATTAAATCGAAAACAGAGGCTGAAATACAATTGATCAAGGCAAAGAAATTATCTGAAGTGTTTTCGATCAATCCGTTATTATGTGAGCGGATATAATTCTGGAGGGTTAATTTCCAATGCCTATAGGATTTTTCGGAATTAGGGCATGTAGGTTCCACCTCGAATCTGTCGGGACGTAAGATTCGATCCATTATTTATTTATTTTTTTTTTTTTTTACAGTTAATAAAATTGAAGTGAATAGTATCAGTAAGTAAAGAATTGCCTTTTAGAAAGGTTTTATTAACTGTAAAATACACGTACGCTCTTGAAAGGATCGAGCGGGAAAATGAAACAGAGGGCGCTTTTATTATGGATGTCAATCCCAAGGGGGATAACTCTTAACAACAAATTAAATCATAACACATCTTTGTTGAAGTTTTTCCGAAAAGTCCTTCATATATGGAATACAAACTGTGGTGAGTTTCTGAGTGGTGTCCTTTTGTATTTGGTCCAGATTTCTTGGAGCTGATGTCATGCTCTCTAGATAGTTATTTCGATGGAGGTTTTCTTTTAAACTGTCCATCTCCTCTTGATATGCACTGATGTCACTACATATTACTTTTGCTTGGTGTTGTAGGCAACAGACGATTCCTTTCTTTACATTATATGGATGGTGGGGGTTGTAGTTTAGATACTGTCCAGTGAAAGTTGGCTTTTGGTATACAGATGACATAAACCCCTGACCTGTGCGAGTTATCAGCACATCTAGGAATGATAATTTATTGGTATTTTCTTTTACAATCATGAACTGTATAGTTGGACGGATCGAGTTAACATGGTTTAGTAATGTTTGAACATCTTCCTGAGTGGGCCAGAATATGAATGTGTCATCTACATATTGCAACCACATTGTTAACTTCAGTGGTGTTGATCCAAATGCCATTTCCTCAAAGTATTCCATGTATGTATTGGCCAGTGCCGGGGACAATAGTAATCCCATTGCCAGACCTTCTTCCTGCCGATATATATCAGATCCCATCTCAAAGTATGTAGTTTCTACACAGAAGATCAATATCTCCATTATATTATCAATTGTGATGCAAGTGCGATCTTTGAGTGAGGCATTCGATGTCAGCTTATCCCATAACACTGTTAGAGTCTCATCAGTGGGTACTTTCGTGAACAGACTACATCTAGACTCACCATCTGGTTGGAATGAATGGGAGCATTTTTTATTTGCACGAAGTGAGCTGAGTTCTTGATGTATGATGGAGATTTGCCGATGATTGGGTTGATTATATCTACCAGAAATCGGCTCAATGGATGGCATGCTGAACCTTGAGCACCTACAATGGGTCTTAATGGAATACCGTATGTGAATCTTAGGTAGACCGTATAGGTGTAGTAGTTTGCTGTAATTTTGTACTAGCTATCTGTATTTCACAGGTGGTATAAGGTTCTTGTTCTTACTGAGGATCTGCGACAGCTTCCTTTCCGTTTTCAGGGTCGGGTTCTTTTTCACTTTACAGTAGCCACCAGATTCTATTAAATCTGCCAATTTCTTAGAATATTCTGCTTTATCCATTACCACTGTAGCATTGCCTTTGTCAGCTGATATTATTATGATATCATTGTCACTGCATAGGGACTTGATAGCCAATACTTCCTCCTTTGAGAGGTTCAGTTTTGGAGGCTTTGAGTCCTCAAGTGCTTGTCTCACTTTTCACCTTAGTTAATCTTCTTGTGCTTTGGTTTATTCAAGGCTGCCTCCTCTATTGGAGCTATATTATCTAAGTATGGAATTCGCTTTATGGTTGTGGCAAAGTTGAGACCTTTTTTTAGCACCGATTCCTCAGTTTACTTTGGTTGACAATGGCTCATATTGATGAATAGTGGACCTGGAGTCTTATGTCCTTGGCTTTTAGAGTTTCTAATTTCTTTATTTGGCGAGACAACCTCCTTAAATTCTTTCTTATAGGATATGTCCAGGAATTCTTGGGTGCGGGGTTTGTCATCAATCTGAGATATACTCTCCAGGAATGGGGTAAGGTTGTTTGAAATTTCGGTCTGTAATTGATGTTTCTTCAACTGACTGTTGTAGATTCTGTCTCAAACGAGTTCATGCCTTACTCGTATTGTGATCTTTTGTTCCCGTCTTGAGCATTGTTAAGCCTGGTGGTACTAGCTTAAGATCATGGCACTGGCATAGGAATGTGAAGTGGTTAGTCATCCTTGTTAGTTTTTGGTAGAGTTTTCCCATTTGTTTCCATTTTTGTGTTATTTGGGTCCGTACCGAATTGATATGACGTTTCTGAAGGCCGGAGGTTATATCGACCGAAACATTGTTAAAATAACACTCAAGATGAGAACAGTAATCCGATGAATAATAATACAAATAACCAGTCCTCATATCAAAAATTCAGAAATGATATATGGATTTCTTTGAAATTATTCACAGATAATGATGTCCCCCTTCGGAACCACCTTGAAAGATTGGCGATAATTACTTAATATCATTTTGCTAATTCTTCTCATCAACAATATTCTTCAATGTATATCTGGATTTGTTTGCAATTATTGGCAGAAGATTATCTCATTCTGATCCTTATTGGGTGATTTGGCAGCAATTACTGAGAATTATTTTGCTAATTATTCTTCTAATCAACAATATTCTTCAATATATGTAGATTTGTTTAGTATTGTCAGATAATGATGTGCCCTTCTGATTCTCATTGAAAGATTGGCGATAATTACTTAGAATCATTTATTTCTTCCACAAATTTGCACCTTATTTTTCCTTCACCTTCGTGAATTAATGTGTTAATTGCTGATTTTTCCCTCTCAAAAATATCTTATGACTTTAAAGATATCCAAGCCTTTATTTGAATAGTGATTTGATCATTAAATATCGAAAATGATTTTATCAAATATTATCTTTTCACACTGTTTCCCCATGTGATTGTGTCCAGATTTGTTATGACTCCATTTTTAAACCACACAAACATATATTTTATGACTTTAAGTATTGAATCAAAAGTTTGTAAGTCAAATCCAATAATATTAAAAATAATCCAAAATACAACAAATTTAATTGATCATTCTTTTCTTTATTTTTTCAGATTTTCCTTGCACGAACACCTTTGCTGAATTTGAATTGATCATTCTTTTCTTTATGAGTTACATGTGAAAAGATGTATAGTTGCAAAATATGTGGATATTCTTGTTCTCTTAAATCAAATTTAGTTACACATATAAGGACTCACACTGGGCAAAAGCCATATTCTTGTGAAATATGCGGATATTCTTTTTCTGTCAAATCACATTTAGTTACACATACGAGAATTCACACTGGGGAAAAGCCGTATTCTTGTAAAATATGTGGATATTCTTGTTCTGTTAAATCAAATTTAGTTACACATATGAGAATTCACACCGGGCAAAAGCCATATTCTTGTAAAATATGCGGATTTTCTTTTTCTATTCAATCACATTTAGTTACCCATCTGAGGACTCACACTGGGGAAAATCCGTATTCTTGTAAAATATGTGAATATTCTTCTGCTCAAAAAACAAATTTAGTGAGACATATGAGAATTCATACTGGGGAAAAGCCATATTCTTGTAAGATATGTGAATATTCTTGTTCTGATAAATCAAATTTTGGTAAACACATGAAAACTCACACTGGGGAAAAATCATATTCTTGTAGAGTATGTGATCGTTCTTTTTCTCGATCATCAACTTTAGTGAGGCATATTAGAACTCACACTGATCCAGATCCAGACAATTGCACTTAAGGGAACAGCGAGGATACTAAAAAGAGCTCTCGTTTGGTTTCAATAAAAAGCGGGGCAATGTTGGCAGCTGGTTTGACTGCCCCATACCCAGCATTACAATCTTCAAAGGAAGAAAAATGAAAAAAAAAGTGAAAAGAAATATTCCTGTAAAGTCTATGAATATTCTTGTTCTGATAAACCAAGTTTAGTTAGGCATATTCCAACTCACACTGGGGAGAGAACTTGAATGCCTACAAAACACTATCTTTGAGTGTCTAAGGTCTCTCTGTACAGGGGTTTGCCAGAACAATCTGGCATCAGGATACTTTTTCCTAGAAGTAAACCCTGACTAAATATTCAAAATCACATTTTGTATTCGCTGCCCAAATAAGATCTCCTCACTATGGTTAACTCACATTAGCTTTTACGAGGAATGGTGCACCTTCTCCAAGTGATGCTACCTCAAGTAATAGCACGAAGCTGGATACTCCACCAGACTAGATAAATTCTTGTCCTGGAATCTAGTAAGACCAAGAGACCAAAATGAAAGATATACTATAACATATGAAAATAGTTAATTGGGGAGAGGAAAATTATGTTCTCAATTTCTTTACTAACTCATTGTTTGAGGGATAAAGAACTTTAATGGAACATTCGAATATCTATGTATCTCATATAGAGTTCAAGTGTTCACTCTAGGTAGTGGGACGCTTGATTTCTGAGAACTTCGACTGAAGAAAAATAAAACAAAAAAGGGAAAACAAACGCTTGGAAACATGAAACCATCACCGACAACATCAAACAGAAAAGTGACAAACACATACAGGCGGACAGATACATAAAAGACAAAGTTAATTGAACCAGGCATTGTAATATGGAACAAGCCTTAAATAACTGTGCTTATTATCGATGTCACTGTCCAAAATGATAATGGCCTCAATAGAGCTGAATGGGAAAATATAACAGAATATCATGACCTAAAAAATGACATGGTCTCTTACAGAAATCAACATTACACTAGTGATAAGAGCAACTGGCCTAATGGAAAAAAATCTGAAGAAATACTTGAAAACAAAATCCCTGAAAGACCAGCTGGCATGAAATACAGATAGCAACCATAAAGCGAACAACGTTAATTCTTAAAAAGCCATTCGATATAAATCGAGTGTTTATTCCAACACTAAGCCCTTGATCTAATAAAACGAAACAGAAAATAATAAAAAATTAAAACACTGTGCAACTATTCTGAGAACCAAGCACTATCATATAAGCTCCCAGAATCCAAACCTCAAAATAGTATATGTACACCAAGAAACAAGAACCAGTAGAACAAGCTCCATCACAAAACTGGACAAACACTTTTCACAAGACTACATTACAAATGATAAAGAGAAAACAAGTCTTTAATGGAAATAATCAAGAAGAGTCAAAGAGAGCAAATATACACGAAAACTACATTACAGAAAACTGGAAGAATGGGCCAACATATAGTGTGCCAAGTATTTCCGAGATAACCATCTATATATAATATAGAGATAAAGAAGGTTTTGTAGAGTGGCTGAAAATAAGGTTGCTTCAATATGATCATAAAATAATAATAATGTCTTCCCAGGATCAAGTGTGACTAGACGTGTGTGACCGCCGACAGATCACTGACTCTCAACGTCATGTGCCCTGGATTTTTCGTTCAACTATTCTTCTTATGGCCGGATCATCATTTATTGGAACACACGTGGTTTCACAAAGTAGAAATATTAAAATAAAACAAAAGCAAAAAAAAACACAAGCGCCAATGTTCCACATATATTTGACGGTTGGACTTGTGAGTGTGTGTGTGTGTGTGTCTTCTCCCCGTTCTATTGATGTTACGTTCGTCTGTCAGTCGCAATTCGTCTCTATTTCTGTTTTACAGTCAACTCTAAACATTGTCCAACTGTTGAAATCAACTCCTAAAGGGCAACTTCGAAAGGCATCTAGTTTTCAACTGTCTTCTCTGTGTTGGTATCTGAAGTCGCCCCCATCCCACGGCCACCCGGAAGCTGCCCTTCCCTTGTCATCTGTAGGCTTGTATTGTCATTGTCAAATCAGCAGGCTTGATCTAAAAATACCTACCGATTCATTGTTTGCTACTTCCTATTTTATTAGTTTTGTAGGATACTTCCTATTCCTTTGTCTATTGCCCCCTTCTCTAAGCACTTAGTGACTCAAGTCCATCTTAGGTCCACTTTATAGTATCACTCAAGGCTTGATGACCAATGATTAAAACAAATGAGTGATCTTAATAATAAAACCAAGGCTTTTGAAAGGGTATGGCAGGAGGGTCCCCTCAAGCAGATTAGATCATACGGTATCACTGGTAGAATACTTCACATAATTAAATCCTTCTTAGATAAGAGAAAAATCCAGGTTGTCCTCGACAGTCGTATATCTAAACAATATGATATAAATGCGGGAGTGCCCCAGGGGTCTATCCTTGGACCTCTACTGTTCCTGATATTCATAAATGACCTCCCCAACAAAATTGCCTCTGAGATGGGTATATATGCTGATGACATCACACTCTATAACCAGCACGACAGGAAAACAAATGAACATATATCTAAAGAAATGGCAGACACACTAGAGGATGACCTCCAATCTGTAGTGGAATGGGGACAAAAATGGATGGTCACGTTCAATGCCGTCAAGACTAAACTAGTTTCATTCAATAATTACAAGAAACCTTCTCTACCACCAATAGCAATGGCCAACGACTCTTTATCTGAGAGTACATCTTTCAAGCTCCTTAGCCTAGCATTCACAGGAAACATAAGTTGGAACAATTACATTGAGGGCATTGCCAGGGCCGCTGCAAGGAAGGTTGGCTCTCTCTACCGGGCTAGAAAACTACTAACACCCAAAAGTATCCTGTACCTCTATAAGGCAACCATTCGCCCATGTATGGAGTATTGCTGTCATATTTGGGCTGGTGCATCGGCTACTAATCTCTTGCTCCTTGACAAGGTTCAAAAGAGATTCGCAAATCTGATAGACCCTAAACTGGCATCTAAACTTCAGCCTCTGTCCCATCGACGAAACGTTGCATCCCTTTGCCTGTTCTACAAGTATTTTAATGGTGCATGCTCTGATGAACTGCAAGCACTTGTGCCCCCACGACGTGAACACCCTCGACAGACCCGGCAGGCTGCAAAATCCCACTCCCACACTGTAGAGATCCCTAGATGTAAAAGATCTTTCTACTCCAGTAGTTTCTTACCGGAACCGCTAGACTTTGGAATTCCATTCCAGGTCACTGCTTCCCCAACTGTACTGACATGCAGAAGTTCAAGTGCAACGTGAACCAACATCTCACTGCCCAAATCCCTACATAGTACCCCAGTAGTTGTTACCCCTGGTAGTAGCCCCCTACTCCAAAGGGGCAATGTGCCTTGTTTGAGGTGAAAATATAATAAAAAAAATTCTTTTTTAAAGTGCAGGTTCTGTGAGACAAATAGCAAGTGTTGTCTACCTGATATCCAGTTTTTTTTTTTTTTTTTTTTTTTTTTATTACATTTTCACCCCAAACAAGGCAAATTGCCACTTTGGTGTAGGGGGCTACTATCAGGGGCAACAACTACTGGGGTACTATGTAGGGATTTGGGCAGCAAGGTGTCGGTTCACGTTACACTTGAACTTCTGCACGTCAGTACTGTTGGGGAAGCAGGGACCTGGAATGGAATTCCAGAGTCTTGCGGTTCTGGGGAAGAAACTATTGGAGTAAAAAGATCTTTTACATCTAGGGACCTCTACAGTGTGGGGGTGGGATCTAGTAGCCTGTCGGGTTTGTCGAGGGTGCTCGCGTCGTGGGGGCACAAGTGATTGCAGTTCATCAGAGCATTCACCACTAAAATACTTGTAGAACAGGCAGAGGGATGCAACATTTCGTCGATGGGACAGAGGCTGAAGCTTAGATGCCAGTTCAGGGCCTATCAGATTTGCGACTCTCTTTTGAACCTTGTCAAGGAGCGAGAGACTAGTAGCAGATGCACCAGCCCAGATGTGGCAGCAATACTCCATACATGGGCGAATGGTGGCCTTATAGAGGTACAGGATACTTTCGGGTGTTAGTAGTTTTCTAGCACGGTAGAGAGAGCCTACCTTTCTTGCAGCGGCCCTGGCAATGCCTTCAATGTAATTGTTCCAACTCATGTTTCCTGTGAACGTTAGGCCAAGGAGTTTGAAAGATGGACTCTCAGATAAGGGGTCGTTGGCCATTGCTATTGGTGGTAGAGAGGGTTTCTTGTAATTATTGAATGAAACTAGTTTAGTCTTGGCAGCATTGAACGCGACCAACCACTTTTGTCCCCATTCCACTACAGATTGGAGGTCATCCTCTAGTGTTTCTGCCATTTCTTTAGAAATGTGTTCATTCGTCTTCCTGTCGTGTCTGCCATAGAGTGTAGTGTCATCAGCATATATACCCATCTCAGAGGCAATGTTGTCGGGGAGGTCATTTATGAATATCAGGAACAATAGAGGTCCAAGGATAGAACCCTGGGGCACTCCCGCATTTATATCATATTGTTTAGATGTGCGACCGTCGAGGACTACCTGGATTTTTCTCTTATCTAAGAAGGATTTAATTATGTTAAGTATTCTACCAGTGATACCGTAAGATCTAATCTTCCTGAGGAGACCCTCATGCCATACCCTGTCAAAAGCCTTAGATATATCTAGAGCTACCGCTCTGCCTTCCCCCGCTTTGTCCAGTGATTGGTATATACGTTCAGAGATCACGGTGAGGATGTCTGCTGTGGAACGGGCTTGTCTAAATCCATATTGTTTGTCAGTCAGTAGTTTAGCATCTGTAAGATGATGGACTAGAGCATGGTTAATTATGGTCTCAAATATTTTGGCAAAAAGTGGGAGGAGGCTAATGGGGCGATAATTTGATGGGTCTGTCCTTTCGCCAGAATTCTTGAATACTGGTACAACAGAAGCAGTTTTCCAACAGCCCGGAAAGCAAGCTTCATTAAGACATTTGTTGTAGAGTTTGGAGAGAACTGGAGCTACTTCGGCTGAGCACTTTTTTAATAGCACAGCTGGGATAAGATCGGGTCCACATGCTTTTGAGGTGTCAAGGTTTTTTATGATAGCATGCACCTGAGCAGGGGTGGTTTTCAGATCGTCTAGTGTGGCGTCTGTCCGCATAGGAAAGTCAGGTAGGGGGTGGTTGGAAGGGTCCAGTGTGGAGTTTGAGGCAAACCGACTGGCAAGCATGTTAGCCTTGTCGGTTGCTGAGGAGACAACCTCGTGATTGTTGGTTAGTGGGGGAATTGTTGATTGCCCATTATTTACTACACTGTTGTAAAGTTCTGCTGAATGACGGCTATTATATAATTCAATACAATGGAGTGAATAAATATATTCACTGGAAAATCTGCAAACAGCTGTGTTATATTTTCATTTAAATGAAACGCTAATGTAAATTGTTTTGTTCTTACTGTAAACAGCTGATATCCAGTGTAGCAGCAAGCCTTGACAACATATATCAGATTTAGTAGGGGAAAATAGGCCATACATCATCCATTATGTCTATAAAATTCCTAACGTTTAGCACCAAGAGAACAGCCCTGTTAAACTTGATATAGTAATATGAGACAAGAGGGAGAAAGTAGCAACCCTACTTGGAGTAAATGTCTCTAATGATGCCGGGTTAAACAGAGCTTAGAGGGAGAGGATATGAAAATAATAATGTATGAAATGTAAAGAGAAATGGAATCTTAAGAAGATATATATTATTTTAGTAATTATAAGTTAAAACGGGCGCATGAAAAAGAAGATCAAAATCTACTAAGCGGATACTAAGTTCATGGGAAACGCTGACAATTGCACAATTGAAACATAATTGATTGCACAGTTAGAATTAAAAAAATAAAACTCAGTTTGGCTTCTGGAAATTTTATATTAATGAATGGCATTCTATGCCACGTCCACAGCAAAATCAAAATGATAAGAATTTTTTACAAAATTTTTGTGAATTATATGAACATTCTTCTATAAAATCAAATTTAGATATCACACTTGGACCATAAAACATCTCACAAGGAGTTGAACCGGGTCAACTGGAACACTGTTCATTGTTTGAAAAACGATCCTAAATCCTTAAAACAGAACAATGAGAGTCGATGCCAGAGAACCAGATGACTAAGTGGTTAAAGGATCAGGAAGCAACTTTTAAAGTTGCACTGAACTCTACAAGATTACTAAGGACTGCTTTTCTCGGAACCTTTAAAAAAGAAAGAAAAACAATGGTCAACAGGTAAAATAATTGTTTTTTTTTTCAAATTGACTTCTTTGTTTTCGTTTTTCTTGCTTTATGTTTTCTCTCTTTCAAAAATAAAAAAAAAAGAACTTGTGACCAAAAAACTTGATTTCAAGATTTTCCTGTCACAGGAAAAAGGTGAACTTCAAGGAAATGAGAGACCTATGATTTTTCTTCGATTCGTCCTCAAGATTTTCATTGTTTTGATTAGAAAAGGTTTACATGAAAAATAGTAAATAATTTTTTAGACGTTAAAATTCATTCAAGTTTTCCTTTTTATTTTACATGGAGGTCACCACTTATTAAGGCCGAAGGCCATGCAGGGATAAGGGTTATTGCGTGTACAGTAATCAATGAGATAGTATTGTAGTAATCATTAGTATTGGGGGTTTTGATAGAGTGTCTTACTTAAGGGGGCTATTTGTCAGGAGTTTGTTTATGTTGGACTTGAAGACGTCCAAGTTGTAGTCAGGTGGGAAACAGGCAAGTGGCAGAGAGTTCCACTGGCGTGCAGTTCTAAGAAAGAAGCTTTGCTCATGGAATCTACGTTTGGATTTAGGCACAGATAAATAGTGGGGAAAATTGTTGACAGTTTCAGCCAGATGGGTGTTTCTCGTGAAAGATTGGCGAGGGGGGACGAGGGATTGGAGCTCAGACGAGCACCTGCCATGGAAATAGCGAGAAAACAAAGATAGGCTCGCAACGTCTCTTCTGTGGGAGAGAGGTTGCACTCAAAAAAGAAAAAGATGGAGGACTTAAAATCAACTATGCCACAACTGTTGTAATACCGATTTGAATAACAACAGGAAATGGAATAAAGATTTAAAAAAAAAAACTGCTACAAGACTTATTATTATACACTTTCAGAAATAAAAATCAAGTAATGGAAAGTAACAGCATTCTTACCAAAGTACCGCCTGGAACACTATTGACAATTTAATTTACGCACTTGATCAAGAGAAGACTATCGCTTGGCACGATTTAATGTGGCTAATCAAAGCTTTTGACTTTGTCTACAAGGTCTACTTGAAATTGTTTTGCCACAGAAGAGTTTATGACCCTTTAAACTACTGACAATGATCCAATTTTTATGAGGATATGTAGTGTAATTTATGACTGATCTTTCTATGACTCTTTTCCAATGAAGCAATAATGGAGCAGGAATATATCATTGACTGACATTTTTTGTACATAGTTAGCCAACAACTTAAACATACCAAATGAAGTGACATATTTTATTACATTGCCTTCTTAGGAGCTAAGACTAATTTGAATATAATTCAGAAGATACTCATACGTAATATGCTGTTAATTGATTATACAGCGCTGAGGGCATACACTGAAGAAACTTTGCAACGGTTTATACATTTCTTTGAAAATGCATACAGAGAGTTTGTACCCCTAAAAAAATAACAAATCTCAACCAAAATGTAAGCAGTACCTAAGATTGGTGACTACATCCTCAAAGTGTTTCAGGAATTCACAGACCCAGTTTCCACAATTTCTAGCAATCCATTTTTGGACGCTGAACTTCATGAACCTATAAGAAAAGTGGCAACGCCCATAGTTTGCTTGACGAAGAAAGTCTATCACAATAAGGTACTGAACACTATACAAAAATGATAGTGCATTGGGCTTGCTACTATGTGGGACAAAAAGCTAACAGACCGTACATACACTTTATATGCTTTCTCTCTCCATGAACTGGATTGACATTCTCACTCTTTCTCTCTCTATATATATACAACTTGTTCCCGAGAATACCTTTGCGTAGCTGACTGCTAACTGATGTCAACCCTCCATCTTTTATCTTTGTCTACACGCTGGACTATCATTCTCATTTCTATTATATTACTCATTTTCCTTCCATGCGCGTAGTTGTCAATGGCCGAATGAACATGTGTACACCAAAGACTTTCATTTCTCAACAGAAAATAAACGACATGTTTATTTTATTCCAGCATTTCATTTTTTATTCCTCTGCTCCATTTCCTTTTCTTGCCATGTGCAACATGAAATGGTGACCCCCGTTATTTTAAAATGAAATGGATGAGTTTGAACGAAACACTCATACACACACAGACTCTCTATCTACAACAATAAACTTTCCCTCTCACCAGCTAACAACGAGAGACACGCCAAACTATACACTTTCCTCCTCACCAGCTAATACCGGGAGACGTACGCCAAAGTAAACACGTGTAGTACCCTTTTCTTTTATTTGTTTCTTCACGAAATAAATCCTATTTCGTTTAATTCAATTTAACACGTACTTCGTCTCTTTCTCAATTCAATTAATTTTCCCTATTTTTCATCACCACTACAACATGGTGGCACCTGAACGCGAGAGGAACACGCATTTCCTCCTATGCCACAAGTTCACAACACACCACTGACCATGACAAGACCTAAAACGAATAAGCATGGTGACCCTACCTTTTCAGAATTGTTTTGAGCGAAACATATGTTTTATTTGATAAAGAAAAAAACGAACTTTTCAACAAAGAAAAACAAGTGAACTTCTACAGACAAAACCCTCAACGAACTACAATGACGAACCCTTCATTAGACTCGGCAGAAAACAAACACAGACCTGTCGATTTCATACTGAATTTTAAAAAAAAATTTGAGCTCGACAAACATTTTTCACGGTTTCCTGACATTACCCTGCAACAAACGCGAGGAGCAAAATCACATAGGCCTATACACATTCTCTTCCGCACACCAGACACAACAACAAAGAAACAATTACAGGACATCCCTATCAACACATAGGAAGAAGTTGAATCAACAATACGAGTTGAGATGCACCACACACGCGGATAAACTCACAACTTGGAAGTTTCGTTGACAGCCGGCAACCACATTCATGAATGCACAACAAGTGCCCGTACAGACAATGTACCGTCAACACACAAAAAAAAATTTCCTTCCAAACGAACAATTCACTTCACTGTCCAAGCAACTCGTTGCACATGTCAGCACACAAAAAACAACCAAACAAATATCACCCTAATAAAGAGTAAACGCCTTTCCACGCATAAGTGAATACTTTTTTACGAACACACTGTTTTTGACGTTTTTTTAAACAACCATGCCAACAACAAAAAAAACAAAAAGAAAACAGAACGAAAGGTCAATTGCCGAAAACATTACTTACAAAAAAAATATATATATATGTAAATATATATACACTGCATATATATTTTTTTCCTATAGAAGGGAGTATTGCGTGAGCCTTTTCTAGTCTCACACAAAAACATGCGTTCACATCTCAAGCTATATTACTTGTCATATACATAAGTGCACACAAACATACGTGCCCACGTCCACACACGCACATATATTCACGTTCCTAGCTGGGCGATCTACAGACTGACAGCATGCCTTTTCAGCATGTGCGCGCATGCGCGTACCTCACGCCACTTGCTACTATATGGGAAAAAAGCTAACAGACCGTACATACACTTTATATGCTTTCTCTCTCCATGAACTGGATTGACATTCTCACTCTTTCTCTCTATATATATACAACTTGTTCCTGAGAATACCTTTGCTTAGCTGACTGCTAACTGATGTCAACCCTCTATCCTTTGTCTATGTCTACACGCTGGACTATCATTCTCATTTCTACTATATTACTCATTTTCCTTTCATGCGCGTAGTCGTCAACAGCCAAATGAACATGCATACACTGAAGACTTTCATTTCTCAACAGAAAATAAACAACGTTTATTTTATTCCAGCATTTGAGTTCTTTGTTTCCTTCATTCAATTCGTTTCATTATTTTTTCTTGTAGCGAGTTAGAGTATTTATATCCTGGTCCGCAACAAGGCACAGGATACTCCCAGCTGTTAATAGTCTTCTAGCTCGACAGAACAAAGGAAACTCACCTTCTTACAACAGTCGCTCCCCCCCCCGCGGGGGCACCTTTGTGGCCTTCGGGCCAAGATCAAAGTATCTGTTCCAGCAGATACTGCAAGCAAAGATCATATGTAGGGGGTAACCCCACATATCACACCTTGGTCAATGTATGGGAAACCCTTCATACCAACTTCACTATCCAGCTCCCATTTCCCATCCATATGTATGTCTGCCTAAAACTTTCGACAGAGGCAACAGAATTTCAGGAGATCAGTATAATTTTAAAGCTCGACCTCTTGGACAACAAATATAAAAAAATTGGGCAAAAACATCAATTCCTTCACCCTCAACTGGGTAGTTTTCTACAAGGAGGGGTCAATTTTTTGCGAGCCATTTTTGCAAGTCATCGTATCGGTTGGAATGACTTTGCCGAATTTCAACGTTCCGAACTTCCGGTCGCGTCATTGAGTAGCGGTAAGATGTCAGATTTTCTTTCACTTTCTTTCTCGCCTTCGCATCACAAATTCGAGCCTGCCTACTACCATGTTTTTGTTTTTTTGCTCAACGCATACCTCCAAACACCTGGGTAACAGCCGGGCCGGGCACCCAGGCCAGGTAGGTAAATAAATCCTGTCGCTATACAATCCATTTTTATTTTGCTGACATTACTTGAGTAACATGCACCCAATATTTGTAATCGTATTATGGTGAGAATAGTGTATACATTCATTAAATCGTAAAGTCACGCAAATTATTGACCGACCTTGTCAATATGATTCACCGTTATTTGTTTTGTTAGGCTTTAAACAAATTAGTTACTTTAAAAAATGTTTTGTAAATATATATTTTTCTTTTAAATCTTCCAAAGTTTTGTAAATATATATTTTTTTTAAATCTTGCTTGCGAATATTCCGCCATGTCTGCTATTTGACGTGTTTACAAACAACCAACGCCATGTTCTTGCACCAATGTCAAGGTCGAATCACTAGGTGTATCAGAAGCCGCCATTAAAAATGCTGTATATGAACTTGAATAATTAAACTTACTATCTTTCGAAGCTTATTACGAGCTTTTTTGGTTTTTTTTAATATTTTATTCGCAGTTTTGTGTTAGGGGTGTCAAAAATTCCCCCAACATTCTGATACACCTATCGAAACACTAGGTGTGTCAGAATTTTGGGTGACTTTTTGACACTCTGCAAACTGCGAATAAAATATTTTAAAAAAAACTCGTAATTTCTCCTTTTAAAGTGGGTTGTTTATTTTCTTTATGGAATATACTTCCAAAATAAACTATTAAAGTTGTTTAAAAAATAATAGAAATATTATTTTTTATTAAAAAAAAACAGTGTTTACAAAGTGCCTGCGCGCGTTCATGCAGCCATGTTTGTTACGTAATGAAATTAATTGCATTTTACGAGTTAAATTTTTTTCAATTTTTAAACTTTAAAATCTATCAAAATTTTTCTAATGGTTCCATTTTTACGATATTTTCAGGTTCAATTGGAAATTTTATGTTCTTTCCAATAAACCGAATATAATATTTAAGACAAGCGTTTTTTGTAAATCTCCCCCATTTTGAAATGTCTATTCAAATGAAAATAATTAATGCTCTCACCTCAAATTTATTTATCACAAATTGAAAATAAAAGATCAATAAATAAAATAAGCTAATGTAAAAAAAAGAACAGTTATTTGCAAATTTACCCGTAAAGTTCAAAGTTTAAAATAATTTTTTTTTTAAAAACCACATTGAATTTTTTTGTTTTTGTTTTTTAATCTTATAATCTTGTTATATTGTTCGGAAAATTTCGTAGAATTACGATAATTTTTTCTATTTCATTCAATGTGTTTTTTTTTAGATATTAAAAAAATTCACTTCATAAAGAAGAACTAAAATATATTAAATCAAAACCCATGTATTTCTTTGAGAAAATAAAATAAAAAATTCCTCGAGTGTTTTTCTTTTTTTTTTTACAGGCAAAAACTGATAAGTAAAATGTGACTATTTTCCACCTACGGTGACCCATATTTACCAACTTTCGTTTACAGCCAGCAATAGAAACGGGGGATGAATTCTGACGCTTAAGGCCATCAAAGTCCTCATCTGGAAGAAAAGGCGGCATTTATCTCCTTTTATTCCAGTTGTGAAACATCTCATGTCGCAGTATTCTTTATATTCGCTTAAAAAACTATTTTACTTAAAAAGGACATGGAATATAAAATATAAATATGGATAAATTCTGAACAAGGAAAAATGGAAGTACCCATTGAACAGTATTTTTTATAGGTAAGTGATTTTCTGGAATTTTTATAAATTTTTATAATCGAAGTGAGTTAAAGTTCGTTGATTTTCTTTAAATCTTTTTTTAAAGAAAACCCATTAAAAAAAAAACAAATATTGCATAATTTGCTATTAAACCTGTTATTTGTTTAAATTTTGGTCTTTGCTCCTTTAATTGAAAAAAATTATGGTTAGAACTACATTTTTCAAATAGTTATAAGCTTCGAAAGATAAGAGGTCGAATTGTTCAAATTTTTATCATGCATTTTTAATGGCGATTTCTGACATGGCTATCGAATCACCGGTGTCACTTGAAATGTGTGCCGGTCATCGCTAGTCATCGTTTTCTGCTACAGGGTATCTGTTATTTACTTGATCCTTTAATTGATATGCAAATTGGATTACTGTACACACAATAACCCTTATCCCTGAGTGGCCATTGGGCTTTGATAAGTGGTGAACTCCATGTAAAAAAAAACAAAAAACAAAAATCAAACCACACCGAAAAATAGCCCTTCGTTGCTGTATAGACCTGGATGTGTTCATATATCAGGATTTTTCAGCTAGTTTCAACTGGTTAAAGCAGTCTAAGTCAATAAAGATATTGTTCTGGATAAAATGGTTTTCATATATATATATATATATATATATATATATATATATATATATATATATATATATATATATGCTGTTCCCTTTTTATAGCTTTGCTTTTGTTGATTTTATGTTGATGGAAACTCTGATTTTATTTTTGGCCCTGTTTTGGTACAAGTAAAATATAAGATAACCATGGGATTGGTCGTTCTGCGGTTTCCATCGCCCCTATTTTTCCATCTTTGTGTATTACTCCTTCTATGTTTTTCTTCACATGAAGCAGACTTTGTCAGCTTTTGTATTGGTGAACCTTTTTCTTACCAAATTCATTGAACAGATTGCATAGTGCTCCAGAAACTTAAACGTGGAGGATGTTTTTTTATGAGATTAGCTAATCTAGTTAACTGGTCTGTTAATTATTTTTTATGAGATTAGCTGATCTAGTTAACTGGTCTGTTAATTATTTTTTATGAGATTAGCTGATCTAGTTAACTGGCCTGTTAACTATTTTTTATGAGATTAGCTGATCTAGTTAACTGGTCTGTTAACTATTTTTTTATGAGATTAGCTGATCTAGTTAACTGGTCTGTTAACTATTTTTTTATGGGATTAGCTGATCTAGTTAACTAGTCTGTTTACTATTTTTTATGAGATTAGCTGATCTAGTTAACTGGTCTGTTTACTATTTTTTATGAGATTAGCTGATCTAGTTAACTGGTCTGTTTACTATTTTTTATGAGATTAGCTGATCTAGTTAACTAGTCTGTTTACTATTTTTTATGAGATTAGCTGATCTAGTTAACTGGTCTGTTAACTATTTTTTTTATGAGATTAGCTGATCTAGTTAACTGGTCTGTTAACTATTTTTTTATGAGATTAGCTGATCTAGTTAACTGGTCTGTTAACTATTTTTTTATGAGATTAGCTGATCTAGTTAACTGGTCTGTTTACTATTTTTTTATGAGATTAGCCGATCTAGTTAACTGGTCTGTTAACTATTTTTTTATGAGATTAGCTGATCTAGTTAACTGGTCTGTTTACTATTTTTTTATGAGATTAGCTGATCTAGTTAACTGGTCTGTTTACTATTTTTTATGAGATTAGCTGATCTAGTTAACTGGCCTGTTAACTATTTTTTATGAGATTAGCTGATCTAGTTAACTGGTCTGTTAACTATTTTTTTATGAGATTAGCTGATCTAGTTAACTGGTCTGTTAACTATTTTTTTATGGGATTAGCTGATCTAGTTAACTAGTCTGTTTACTATTTTTTATGAGATTAGCTGATCTAGTTAACTGGTCTGTTTACTATTTTTTATGAGATTAGCTGATCTAGTTAACTGGTCTGTTTACTATTTTTTATGAGATTAGCTGATCTAGTTAACTAGTCTGTTTACTATTTTTTATGAGATTAGCTGATCTAGTTAACTGGTCTGTTAACTATTTTTTTTATGAGATTAGCTGATCTAGTTAACTGGTCTGTTAACTATTTTTTTATGAGATTAGCTGATCTAGTTAACTGGTCTGTTAACTATTTTTTTATGAGATTAGCTGATCTAGTTAACTGGTCTGTTTACTATTTTTTTATGAGATTAGCCGATCTAGTTAACTGGTCTGTTAACTATTTTTTTATGAGATTAGCTGATCTAGTTAACTGGTCTGTTTACTATTTTTTTATGAGATTAGCTGATCTAGTTAACTGGTCTGTTTACTATTTTTTTTTATGAGATTAGCTGATATAGTTAACTGGTCTGTTAACTATTTTTTTATGACATTAGCTGATCTAGTTAACTGGTCTGATTACTATTTTTTATGAGATTAGCTGATCTAGTTAACTGGTCTGTTAACTTTTTTTTTATGAGATTAGCTGATCTAGTTAACTGGTCTTTTTTTAATTTGAAACCTTATAATCTTGTTATATTGTTCAGAAAATTTTGTAACTACTCTGGCAGTAGTTTGAGCCGATGCAAGGTATTTCCTGGTAATGGATAGATATAAATTTCCAGAATTGCAAAATCAACTACTAACCAAAAACGAAGCCATGTTCCTGTTACAAGAACAAGTCTCCTGTTCTTGTAAGTAAGTAAAAATGAGATACATTTCCAAAACACAATTGTACCCCCATTATACGTAGTCAATGGTGAGGCCTTAACATTCATTGTACAATTCCCGCTTATAGCCCACCCAAACATTTTTATCTTGAAAAACATTTTTCTCTTAAAAATTTAACAAATAAATTTTTTACCTAAAATATTGTTCACTGCAAGTATACACATTGTTTTATTACAAAGAAAAATCTCTAAACTGATTTTTTAATCTTGTATTTTTGTTATTTACAACTGCTATTTTTATCAAAACACTACCTTATTTTTGTTAACTTTCCACCTAAGGACCTAAGAAATAGTCACAGTAAAAGATTTATTCTTATTTTTTATTTTTTTTTAGAAATGTTGCTACTAAGCAATTTGGTTATATACTGACCAATCAACTTACATGTATTACTGAGTTCATTTCTTCCTTAAAAACTACTTCAACCGTTTTGGTAATTATCATCGCTTAGAAGAACGATCCCTGAACTCAACAAAAAAAAAATGTGCTCTCTCTCTCTCTCTCTCTCTCTCTCTCTCTCATGTCACTTCCCACTGAATGGCCAATATCTTTTACTGAAGATAACTGCTCACAGACTTTCAGTAGCCCAAACTGCTTTACAATTTTAGTTTTTACCCATTCAGACACTGTCGAACTTTCTTTAACTTATACCAAACGATATAAGTAATTGAATAAATGGCACAAGAACAAGTCCCCTGTTCTTGTAAGTAAAAATGAGATAGGATAGAACGAGAATTGAACCTGGAAAGCTAGGTTTGGAATTAAGATTCAGGAAGGAATTCCCATTGCTAGTTTTAATATAAAATAGCAAATATGTTTGTTTGAAAAGGAATTTGATGATTCAATTCTGTTTATGAAAATTGAATTGAAACAAGGTCAGTTAGAAAAACGAACAATAGCAAATTTTAACATATTGAAAAATAGGTCAGGCCGTAAATAGGTTAGAGAATTCTTGTTTGCAGACATGTGTGAACAGTGCACGTGCGTTCAGGACAACGTGAGTCGAGCACATTCTCGGACATGAGGCGAACGAGACATGTGAGGCATGTTCAGGCCACGGGATCGATCAAGCACGTTTTTGGCCATGCGATGATGTCATGGCTGAGAAATGAATTCTCAATATAGGGCTAGTTTTAGGCAGAGTTCAGGGAGAGAGTCGGACAGACAGAGAACAAGAGAGAGAGAGAGAGAGAGAGAGTCGAGTCGGACGAATCCCACTTTGGAAGCGAAGGGTTAGAAGTTGTAATCAGGTAGTGACTTTGAATTTCTGGAATGTCTTCATTGGCCGGTCGAAGAAATAAAGGAACATCATCATTTTGTAACTGCATCTTGTATTGTGTCATTCTCAGCAAACAAAGGTATGGTGAATCATTCATATGAACTTTGTTCCACTCATTTCTATAGTGAACTTTGTGTATAAACCCATCTAAGTAATGGGTCTCTCCAACATCTTAAGAAATGTATCTCCCTCTCTATCAAGAAGCAATGACTGCCCCCTCTGTGATAAAAGTACTGATAACTCATCCCTCTCCTAAAACATGTGTTAAGAAGAAATATGTTATAAGAACCACAGACTGTAAACTGTATAAATGCATCTCTTCTATTTCTCCCCTCATCAATACGAACGTCCCCATCCGTCTCTGTATTAGAATGTACCCGATATATTCTCCCCAATATGAACACTCACTATATAATATTCGTCATCTTTAAAAGACTCCCACCCCTATGCAACATTCCTGCCAGAATATCTAAATATGTATAGAAGCTATTACGTTTCAATTGACTACAAGAAAAAATGGGTGAGCTACAAAGAAAGGTTGACAGCCAAATAAACGCAATAAAGGACAGACATGAAGGCAATTCTTGCGCTGATGAAGCCCAACCTACCATCAGTTGTAGAGTTGGGCTTCATCAGCGCAAGAATTGCCTTGCTCGAGGCAGCACTTGTGCAGCATGTGGAAGAAAGAACTACTGATCTAAGGTATACCAGAAAGCTACAGCCATACCAAATACAAAAAAAATGCGCAGGCAAAACCAACGTTTAAAAACCGTCAAAGCTGTATTAACGTTCAGAATGGCGTGTTCAATGAATTTGAGATGTCGTTTTACACAGTGCAGGTCATCGGTAAGGTGCATTTTCCACACTGGACATAATACTATCAAACAGGAACTGTTCACAGACTGATAATTTAGGTGGTCATAAATGCGGACGGAAATATATCCTCTTTATGTAACTTCCTGCAAATAAAACAACTGTGCTTACTGCTGTCGAAATTGTATTTTATTTATTGACGTCGCCTTCTGCAGTGCAACGGGAAGTGGGGGGGGTCAGCCGTTTTGGTTAGCCTGTAGCATTTATGTTACCCCCTTCCTTCTCATCTTGATTTCGTTGCCTGTAGCAGTCGTTTGAACTGAAAGGCCTTTTCAGCTGGCGAATATATGTGCGTGTGTGCGTGCGTCACTCTCTCTCTCTCTCTTCCTCCTTTTTTGTCATTTAAGTCCTCACGGACATTTCTCTCTCTCTCGCTTTCTCTCTCTCTCTCTCTCTCTCTTTCGCTCGTGGATGGTTGCCGTGTGTGTGCTTGTTAGTGATTGGCTGTTCTGAAAACAGTCCCAGAAATCCCTTTTTACGATTTTTTCAAACCAGTTCCGGAAAAGATTTATTGAGAGAAAGACTCGTTTTTTGAGATTCCACTGTGTTGTACGATATAAATTCATTCACCCACTACATTAAGAGCAGAGAGCCTTTATTGTAGCAGTTTGAAGTTGATGTTCCGAAATACACCTTTCAAAGAAAAAGTCTGTCACCATTTTTATTTCTTCCTTTTTTCAAGCTGTTGGCTCGGCAACATTGATTTATTTTCTTCTTCCCTTTCGAACGGAAGAAGTAGCCAGACAAACCTTTTCAAAGAAAAGGAATATTATTTCTGGAGATGAAAGAAGAAGAAGAAGAAACCAGAAACCTTTTCTGAGAAAAGGAATTTTATTTTAGACACTCTATACTTCGAAGAAGGAGGAGGAGGAGGAGGAGGAGAAGAACAACAATAACAACAAAAACAACAATAAACCAGACTACATTTTTTAAGAAAAGGAATTTTATTTCGGACAAAAGGGTTTTTTTAAGTTTGGCTTTCTCTCTTCGTAATATAGATACTACAAAGAGAGAAAGACAAACTTAAAAAAAAAACTTTTGAAGGCTTCGTTTGTTTCAAGAAAAAAGAGGAGGAGGAGGAGGAGAAAGGAAAAACTTTAAAAGAACTTTGCAACTCAGCCTTGCATATTTTTCCCCGAAAAAAAACCCAACTTTTTTTTGGAAAGAACGTAAATAGTTAAAAGAACTATTTTCTGTTTTTTTTTTTTTGTATATTCTTTTCCTTTCAGCCTTTCTTTCAAGTAAGAATTGTTGTTTTCTTGTATTTGTTTTTGATTTTATATGTTACCTAAGTTTTTTTTTTAATTTTTAATCACATTTCGGGTCTGTTTTTCATTTGCTCATTTTTTTAATTTCCGATTACTGGAAAATTTACTTTACATGTTTATTTTTTTCTTTTTTTCTCTTTCAATCTGTTACTCCAAAAACGGATTTGGGTGACGACCCCAAAATTCCGTCACTACGTATAATGCTGCAAAAATCCAAAGTCGTATGGAGGTATGTAAAGTTCTTTGTGAGAACCTTCAACGGAACTTCTATATTAGGATTACCAAATCTTCAAGAATTAATATTAAATTAAAATCCAAATTAATTACATTATATTGTTTCGAGTGAGAGAACAAAATATGCTCAACTCAATTATGTAACAGGTGCCTCAGTTAGTCTTCCAAATTATACCCAAATCAACTCTATGAGAGATCTGATGGAAGCGTATCTGGACCAATTCGAACAGATTTGCAACTTCACAGGGAGTACCACATTGTACTTTGTCCAAACAATCATTCCACAATTCATGCTCCCAGGAAATTCCCCATACACATGAGGGACTAGATAAGGAAAGGACTGCGCGAACCTTTTCTAGTTTCATACAAAAAACACATTCACATTTCAAGCTATATTACTTGTCATATAGTATATGACATATACAGATGCGCACACAAACATACACGCCCACGCCCACACACGTACATATATTCATGTTCGCGTACATACACTCACATTCACGTGTATATACACACACGCTAACGTACACACATGTACTCATGCACGCGCACACGTACGCACACAGATGGACGACGTCACTTCCTTTCAAAGGAAATATACACATGCGCAAAAGACCACCGGAAACAAGTATAAAAGAAAGAGCAATAAGCGGCTTCTTCCTTTTAGGACCAGCTTTCGAGCTGTCCGGTCTATGGACTGACAACGTGCCTTTTTGGCATGTGCACGCGCATACCTCACGCCATTTACTACTATGTGGGACAAAAGGCCAACAGACAGTACGTACACTCTTTCTCTATCTACTACTTGTGCCAGAGAACACCACCGCATAGCTGACAGCTAACATTGTGCACAGTTTAACTGATGTCAACCCTCTATCCTTTGTCTTTGTCTACACGCTGGACTATCATTCTCATTTCTACTATATTACTCACTTCTCTTCCCACGCACGAACAAATGATAGTGACCCGAACGTGAGATGAAAACACATTTCCTTTTTCCTTCTATAATACAAATCCCACAACAAACGATGGTTACACCTGCGCGGACATGAACACATGTTATATCTAAAACATTCATTCTTTCAACAGTAAATAAACGATGTTTATCTTATCCATCAATTGAGTTTTTGTTTCCTTCAATTCCATTCGTTTCATTATTTTCTTGTGGCGAGTTAGGGTATTATTATATCCTGGTCCGCAACAGGACTGAATGAACTGATATCCCAAGAAATAGTCCAATAGATTGATGTGTCAACAGATTGAGTTAACAGTATTGTAGATATGCAAGACCAACAGCAAACTTCACCTAAAGATCTAAACAAGAACATCATGCACTGTCACCACAAATCGTCAACTATGGAGGGACTCTCGCTCCCACTGTCTGCTGCTAAATTCTTCCCCGAGCTAGATTCCAAAAAATGGCTTCTTATCTCAGACAGACATATGCACGGACTTGGAATCTATATTCGGGACCCTAGACTAAATAAACAAAACTAGACTCAGACGACCAGGCCTTTATATGCTTTAGACTTAACATGCAACATAACATTAGCTACTTATATCTTCTCTACCACTTTCCCTCGACCCAGGACTGTACCTTAATCAACCAAGTCTCTGACAGCATGGATACAGCATCCCCTCGATATTCGCGCACAACTACATGTATTTGGTGACTTCAATATTCACCATAGTAATTAGCTTGGATTCTCTACTTACACAGACAGCTGATTGCATAACGCATAGCTTCTCTATATTTCATTCCCTATCACAAACGGCTACGTTTCCGACACGTTTCCCAGATCAGTAGGATCAACATGTCTCGCTTCTAGATCTGTTTCTGACCACAGTCCTTGATGATTGTGTAACGGATACTCATAGCCCACACACTGTGAAAATGGTAGAAATTGCCCTAAATTTTCGACCCAAAACTAAAGAGTCATTGCTCAAAACGACAAAGTATTACAAAAAGGCTGACTGGGAAGCCATTAGCGATCCCATCAGAGATGCCCCATCGAGAAATATATTTTCACTTCCCGCTGAACAGTAAGCAAATAGGACCACTGAATGCTTGAAAACGGCAAGTGAAGCCCATGTACCCACACGAAAATTCTATAACAAACCCCACTCTCCCCAATGGTTTACTTCTAATTGTGCAACTGTCATTCTTCAAAGGCAGGAGGTATACTGCAGATTTAAGCAAAAAAAGTCCAGTACAAGCAGACAGAATTTTATAGATGCTAGAAGTAATTGTAAGAAAGAAATAGCGACAGCTACGAAAGAATATACCAAAACCACCAGACAACCCATCAAAGCACAGAAATTAGGAACCCGTGATTTTTTAAAAAATTTACAACCATGTAGTGAATAATGGGCAATCAACAATTCCCCAACTTTCAAACAACCATGAGGTTGTTTGAACGGCAACCAAGAAAGCTTACATGCTTGCCAATCGGTTTGCCTCAAACTCCACATTGGACCCAGCAAACCACTACCCCACCTGACCTTTGCGGATAGACGTTAAACTAGACTATCTTAAAATTACCCCTTCTCAAATGCATGATATAAAAAACCTAGATACCTCAAAAGCAAGTGGACCCGATCTCATCCCAGCTGTGCTATTATCATTGCTCTGTTGAGGTTGCTCCAGTCTTCTCCAAACTTTATAACAAATGCCTTAAGAAATCTTGCATTCCTGATTGCTGGAAAACTGCTTTTGTGATACCAGTTTCCAAAATTCTAGTGAAAGAACTGACCCATTAAATCATTGCTCCATTAGCCTCCTCCCGCTCTTCGCCAAAATATTTGAGTCCATAATTAACTAAGCTCTAGTTCATTACCTTACAGCTGCTAAACTTCTGAACCGACCAATGATATAGATTCAGTCAAACAAGTTCTACAGCAGATATCCTAATTGTAACATCTGAACGTACGTACCATACACTGGACGAAGCAGTGGACGGTAGAGCGGTAGCCCTAGATATATCTAAGGCTTTTGACAGGGTATGCTATGATGGTCTTCTCAGGAAAATGAGATCATATGGCATCACTGGATGAATACTTAACAAAATGAAATCCTTCTTAAATAAGAGAAGAATCCAGATTTTCCTCGAAGGCTGTACATTTAAGCAATATAATATAAATGCGGGTGTATCTCAGAAGTCTCTCCTTGGTCTTTTATTATTCCTAATATTCATAAATGACCTCCTTGATAAAATTGTTTCTGAAATAGGTATATTTGCTGATGAAATTACACTTTATAATAAGCACGAGGGAAAAAGAAATGAACACATATCTAAGGAAATGGCAAAAACACTAGAGGAAGACCTCCAATCTATATAGGAATGGGGACAAAAATGGATGGTCACATTCAATGCTGCAAAGACTAAGCTTGTTTCCTTCAATAATTACAAGAAACTTCTCAACCATTATAGGAATGGGGACAAAAATGGATGGTCACATTCAATGTTGCAAAGACTAAGCTTGTTTCCTTCAATAATTACAAGAAACTTCTCAACCATTAATAGCTATGACTAAAGATACGTTAAAGTACTTCCTTAAAACTCCTCGGCTTAACGTTCACAGGAAACATGAAATCTAAATCTACTGTGCTAGAAAGCTACTTACACCTGAATATCCTGTACCTCTACAAGACCCCCCCCATTCCCCCATGTATGGAGTATTGTTGTCACATTTGGGATTGTGCATCTGTTACTGGTCTCTTGCTCCTGGACAGAGTTCAAAAGAGAGTCGCCAACCTTATAGGTCCTAAACTGTCATCTAAGCTTCAGCCTCTGTCTTATCGACGAAATGTTGCATCCCTCTGCCTGTTCCACAAGTATTTTAATGGTGAAGCTCTGGTGAATTACAAGCCTTTGTACCCCTTCTACATTTATACATAAATACCCCCGACAAACCCAACAAGCAGCAAAATCCCACCCCTACATAATAAAGATCCCCAGATGTAAAAACACTTTCTACTCTAATAGTTTCTTCCCCAGAACTGTTACTTTAGAACTCCATTCCAGGTTCCTGCTTTCCCATCTGTACTGACATGCAGAAGTTCAAGTGTAATGAGAACAGACATCTTGCTGCTCAATTCCCTACATAGTATCCCTGCAATTTATGTCCCCTATAGAAGCCCCCACATCAAAGTGGCAATGTCTTGTTTGGAGTGAAAATGAAATTTAAAAAAAAACTAATTCAAAAGAACAAAAGCGATTTATAAAATATTATTTTTGCATGTTTGTCATTAAACCTAATTTTCAAAAAACAAGAACAATTTACAAAAATGTCAATAGACTTGTATAACAATACACTAGTAGAAAATAGGCAGGTGAATGTGTTTGTGGAATAAGATGGATGCAGCGACCAGACGAGAATGACAAATATGTAATTGTTTCAGTTAAATATATTTCTAATGTAAATGGGAAAGATTAGTTCGCTTTGAGGTTTCAATTGATCTGGAATCATATTCGTCCTTGGAAGCTGTAGTAAGACTGGGGGGTCTGTTGAGCAATTATCTTTCAGTGTCAGTCAAGGTAGTGTGAGTTCATTGCTTGATCGGAAGGTACATTGCACCCTTACCCTACCAGACTGTCAGCATAAATAGTAATGCAAATCTGTTTTTGTCAATGAAATCAAAGCAGTTTGTCAGTGAACTCGTTGTAGTTAGTAACGTTTGAAGAGGCCTTTGTCTACCCAAGTTCAAATATTTATTCATGGTGCTTACTTTTATTGTCTTATAGATTTGTGAGTTTTCCGATGTTCCACTAAACTTGATTTAACAGAACAAGAATATTCACATTTTTCACAAGAATATCGCTTTTCACAACTGTGACTTCTCATATGGATCAGTAAATTTGATTTAGTAGTACAAGAATATGCACATAATTCACAAGAATATGGTCTAACACCAGTATGAGTTCTCATATGAGTCACTAAACTTGATCCATCGGAACAAGAATATTTACATACTTGGCAAGAATATGGTTTTTCTCCAGTGTGAGTTCTCAAATGTTTCATTAAAGCTGATTTTTGAGAACAAGAATATTCACACATTTTACACGAATATGGTTTTTCCCCAGTGTGAGTTCTCATATGTGTAACTAAACTCGACTGAACAGAACAAGAATATTCACATATTTTACAAGAATACGGCTTTTCACCGGTGTGAATTCTCATGTGCATAACTAAACTTGATTTAACAGAACAAGAATATCCACATATTTCACAAGAATAAGGTTTTTCGCCAGTGTGAGTTCTTACATGTTTCAACAATTTATATTTTCCAGTACAAGAATATTCGCAGATGTTACAAGAATATGGCTTTTCTCCAGTGTGAGTCTTCATATGCGCCACTAGATTTGATTTAACAGAACAAGAATATTCACAGATGTCACAAGAATATGGCTTTTCCCCAGTGTGAGTCCTCATATGTTTCGCTAAATTTGCTTTAATAGAACAAGAATATTCACAAACCTCACAAGAATATGGCTTCTCACCAGTGTGCGTTCTAATATGTGTAATTAACTTATATTTTTCAGTACAGGAATATTCACATACATTACAAGAATATGGCTTTTCACCAGTGTGTATTCTCATATGTTTCACTAAATTTGATTTACAAGAAAAGGCATATGCACATATTTCACAAGAATATGGTTTTTCCCCAGTATGAGTTCTCATATGTAGCACCAACTTTGATTTAGCAGAACAAGGATAGTCACATACATTACAAGAATACATCTTTGCACTTGTAAATCCTAAAGAAAGTAATGATCCATTAAAATTTAGCAAAAGCGTTCTGGAACATCTGCAAATAAAAAAAAATTAATGTTTTAGTTTTCATATTCACATTCGGTTTGTTTATTATTTTATATATTAATTGATTTAGCTTTAAAAAACTATAAATTAATTTTTCTCTTAAAGTTTTAAGAGATATTTTTGAAAAATTAATTGCATCCATTGAAACAGAACCAGTCAATAGAAATCTTGGTTAAGGCATATTATAGAGCCAATTATACTTTATTTTAACACTAAACAATAACAGATCTAATGTTAATATATATTTTCCTCCCCATGCAATTCCATTTTAATTATTTTTACACTTATTAAAATTTCTTCAATGCTCTTTATTTTCATCAGTATTACTTTCAATTTTACTATCGATTTCTTTATGATAAAATAGTTGAAAAAGCATTGGATTTAAGGCAACGTTTGAGGAAATTAATGTGAAAGCCAACCCTTGATCATTTTTCTGAGAATCGAAAAATTTTTTTGGCTGTGGCAAATTCACATGCGGTTTACTATTTTCAATATTACTTGATTTAGTGTAAAAAAAATTCTGTTAAACTTATGAGATATTTTAGAAAAATAATTGTATCCACTGATGCAGACCCAATCGATAGAGATGTGGGTTAGGACATATTATAGAGTGGATTATACTTTATTTTAATATTGGAAATAAAAAATAAAGTGCTAATAAATATTCTTCCCCACGTGGTTCTATGATAGTTGAAAAAGCTACGGAGAATTTATGAACCATCATGTTTAAATGTATTTATAAATGTTCTTTACAAGAATACATTTTTTCACTTATAAACCAGTCAATAGAAATGTTAGTGAGGGCAGATTATAGAGCGAATTATACTTTATTTTAGCAATAAAGAGAAAAAATGAAGTATTAATAAATATTTTTCCCCACGTGGTTCCATAATAGTTGAAAAAGCAACATAGAGTTTATCGACCATCATGTTTAAACGTATTTATAAATGTTGTACCTTAAAACATTTAAATATTTACTGTAGAGGTATAGTATATACCAGATTAATGAATTAATATTATATGTTTAAGTGCAAAATAAGACCCATTATCCTTTCTGTTTCCTTTTATGTTCAAACAAGATACTGCTCTACTCTATATCTGTAAGTATATTGCAGTGTCTTAAGTCAAACCTAGTTAATCTATGGGACGTGGGTTTTTATCAGTAAGTAATTGTCATTCGCTTATGTCTGTTTCAATGGTTTATTGTCTTTTTGTTATTGATTTCTCTTCTAAATGTATCAGAAACCGAAACTATAATTTCAATTTTAACTAAGATTTCTGTATTCTCCCTACATCAAAGGAAAACCCTCACTCCCTCCAAGTTTTTGTTCAATTAAAAAATAATTCTTAGCATTTGTATGACATTCTATGGTTTAACCTATTCAATTTGGTTCCAAGAACTTGATTGTCCGTTTTTCTCGATTTCAGATTTTTTTAGCGTCTTTTTGGGGAAGAAGTCTTATTGATATGCCCATTCAATTCATACCACACTATATCCCTCATGACCCTAAAAGATCATCTAATACTCGTGTGCCCAGATCGGCACTCATATCAACTGAAAACAATTACAAAGCTTTACTAGCTTCTCAAACAACTGCTACACACTACTAGACTCTCAAATACAAAAACGTCAGTCATTTCGTAATTCTCAATTATACAACGGTGATTAGAAAAAAGTCTAACTAGAATTACATTTCAATGTCTCGACGTTTTGAATTTTCCAAGTTCCACACAAATCGTTTAATCTTTCCCTTTCCTGACAAATCCCACTTTCATCTCGGCCGAATCAACTTTATATTTCATGCCGAAATACCTTGTAAGAAAAAAGGATTAATTCCCAACATTTGTATGACATTCTATAGCCCAACCTGTTCAATTCACTTCCAAGAACTCGACTGCCCTGTCCTCTTAACTTTAAGTTTTTTTTATAGTCTTCTTAGGGGCGAAACTCCCATTGATATGTGATTTCAATGCATATCACACTCTATTTTGTTTTCTCAAATTAATCATTATTTTGATAATATTTCTAGCAGCACTTGGGACATATACAGTAACGTTTTTATTGATCACAGTAACTTTGTATGAAATAAAACGCATTCTAATGTTGTTAAAGTCAAATAAAGATATTTATATTTGTAAACCAAAGCTGCAGGAGTTGTGATCATAGATCAATCTAATTAAGTATATAAGATTTTACTTATTGTCAACATCTAAATTCTATAAACTTGTTTAATTAGTAGATAATATTGCAAAACTCCAACCGACATTTAAAAACATCTAATTGCATTATTAAAACTAAGCTTTTTTTCAAGGATGGCTATGACAGGATTCAACTCTGAGTAACTATGTCCTAAACTATCATGTCTCCCTAATATACACAAGCAAGGTGTTCAACCGAGGTCCATTTTATAAATTATGGGTTCTGCCCAAAATTCTTTGGCGCCTTATCATTTAGAAATCTTACAACCTGTGCGGAAGTTGAAAACTACACTCTGCATATCTCTTATTGGTTTGTTGAATATCTACATCGGTTAGATTATGGTTTTGAGACTTTCTTATGTGTTTTTGAGGTCTTCAGTCTCTTAAGCAATATACCACGAGATCAAACAATACATATATGTACCGATGCATTTTATGGCGGTCACCTAACCTCTTATTGTCTTTCTAATAAAATATTCATAGAATATACTTATATGCACTAAATCGGTCGAGTTTATCATCACATATATTATATATAGTCAAGCCAACAGCGTCTGAATGAGGAGACGACTGGCCCCAACTTTAGCTGATATCTTCATTGGTTATGACAAATCCGTCGTTTGGTTTTGAAATTACGCCCACTGCTATATTTTACACTTTATCTATGTTTGCATCGCAAAACGAAGCATCAGCATTCTTTGGTCAAAACCTGTTTATGGGGGCTTAAAGTTCACAATAGAAAGTGAGAAGGATAACTTTCTTCCCTTGTTTGTTGAATGTCCAGAAAGTGACTTTCTCACTACCATTTGCAGGAAACCGACATTTACTGGTATTCGATTGAGGCAAACTTATGGAAGATCGACTTAGTTTATACTTTGGTATATATGGCTCTTATTGTTTTGTTACCTAGCAGACTGAACTCCACCTAGATAGGACCTGGGAAATATTAATTAATATTAGTAAGGCCTTATTAATTACTTTACTAACATACAGGTTGAAAATTGAAGATTTAAAAAAATATTTGTTGCTCTAATATATCCCGTTTTTTTAAGTACCTTGAACAAGGAGAAGATAATATAAAATTGAATAAGTATCATTAGTTGCTTCTACTCTGTTTCCTTGCATTTAATAACTAATTTAAGTCCTGTCTTTCCTTCTTTTCACAAGGATAGTATTCTTTATATACACTGCAGTACTGTTGTTTATCAATTTAAATGTTAGTGTGATGCTCATTATGTGGGGTGTACTTCATTGCATCTGTAGATGCGGCTAAAAAGTATATTTAATCTAAGATTATACAGGGAATAGCAGGACCATTGAATCTCCCTTCCTCTGCGAATTTTGACTCTGCTTTTGGCCAGCATTTGGTAGCAAAATCCATGCTGAGCAAATAAATACAAAATATTGTTGTTTAAGGACTTGCATAGAGCAGATTCCAAAAATCATTTTAGTTTTAGCTTAGAATTTGTCTATTTTGCAAAATGCTGTATGGCACAATGAGCGATAAAGGTGTTAAATTGCTTTGATGATGTTTGTCACTGCGTCTTGCTTCTTTTCACACATGGGACCATTTTAATCGTTTTTTCATGAATGTTTAATTAAATTATTTATTTCATCAGTCCTGACATATCAAATTTTCCAAAATGCTATTTATTTTCATTATTACTATCAAGTTATTTTGATAAAATGACAGTTGAAAGAGCTAGAGAGAGTGAGAGAGAGAGAGAGAGAGAGAGAGAGAGAGAGAGAGAGAGAGAGAGAGAGATGTGACGATTCAAAAATTTGTCCCAATGTCAATACAATTATTGATTCAGTTTGAAAATTCTGGTTCAAATACAATTACCGATTCCCATTCTTTTTAAACTTCTAAATAGAGATTTGTTTTTTTTTCCAAATTACTGTAAAACCTTAGTGTAATATCAGCATATATTTTGGAAAAAAAATTAAAAATACAATTAAGGGAACACTTACTACACAAGTAGATCTCAGTAAATATTCTTTTCGGAAATATTGCAGTTGCATCAGTCCATAGTATGTAATCTGAAAATAATTGATGATTGATATGCAAAGCAAGAAGATTATTTAAGAACAAAATAGTTCATAAAGTTACCTTCCCATTTAAAGCAAAGGTTTCTAAATAAGTAGGTGCTATTTAGAAAGCCATTCTTAACATAAAAAGAACGGTGTTGGTGTGCAGTGTTTATCTTATTTATAATGATATGGTCGATTATGCTACTATCAATATCAGATATATGTAATAGATAGCTTTCTTTTACTGTAAAAAGATGAAGTTATATATACTTATAGTAATACAACTACAACTAATTATTAAAATTTGTAGATTAACGCCATCATCTAAAGAATTATTATTGAACCAATTCCTATGTATATACATAACCATATATATATATATATATATATATATATATATATATATATATATATATATATATATATAAAATAAAATAAAAATTACAATTAAATTTACCAAAATGATCCAAGATGGTAAAATTAAAGTATATTATAAATATTAAAGAATTAATATTTATAAAATTATCTCAGCCAGATGTAAAAGCTCAATAAAACCAAATAAGAAATAGAGCTTTTAATATGAGCAAACAGTTAACAAAACATGTTAAAAACACTTTGAAATGAGTTAAAAACATATTTAATCTGAAAAGGAAACACTAGATAAATGGATAGTCCTTAATCTGCGGAGTTTCGAAGAAATACTTTCCTTCTCATCAGAGGGTAGGAATTAGCAAAATGCAGGATCGGATTTTGCATGCAGAAGTATTTGATGAAACAACAAGTAAGTCAAAGATCTTACTTGAAAACAAAAAAAGTGAAGCAGAGTGAATATGATGAAGAAAAAGGTGATTACACATGAATGGATAGTCTGGTGGTGGTGCTAATTCCTACCCTCTGATGAGAAGGAAAGTATTTCTTCGAAACTCCACGGATTAATGACTATCCATTTATCTAGTGTTTCCTTTTCAGATTAAATATGTTTTTAACTTTTTAACTCATTTCAAAAGTGTTTTTTTAACATATTTTATTAACTGTTTGCTCATATATAATATATATATATATATATATATATATATATATATATATGTCTTGACACAATATTTTACATGTAGGATGTTCTTACTTGCATCAGGCGGCGTATCTGTGATACTATATTTCCAGGATGTCTTCTCTTCATCAGGCACGTGATCAACTTTTAAACATGCATTACTGTAGGTGGAGGAAGTTAACAAAAATAGGAAATTTATGTTTAAGATGCCTCATCTATATATATATATAAAGTAGTAGTGTTCGTGTGTGTGTTTGTCTGTGTGTATAAGCCCCCCCCCCCAAATTCAAAGAAATATAAAGGCGATATGTGTGTACACCTCTCCTGGTCAAGAAATATTAATGCCCATGATAGGATACTTCTGCCAAAGGAGACATTATGTTTTATGCGTAATTTCTATATATAGCATTCTTTAAAACCATGTCTACATTGAGTTATGGTCATTTGCATATCACATTATTAAAAATTATAAATTTAAATAATTAGCTCGATGATATTACTTATTGAACATAATAGCCTCGTTTCAACTGTATTATTTAAAAATATAATTAACAATTTAATTATCTTGTTTATTTTCATTTCAATTTATATTTGATTTAACTTATTTTATCTGAAATCTGACATCGTTTTCTTTTCAAACCAGAAAAACAAAGGGGAATAACTGGTGGTTTAGTTCTTTATTATTTTTATTTTTAATTCGGAGGAAATTTTTTTCGCTTATTCTTAATTTTTAAGTAACCTTTTTTGTTTGTTACTAGACTGCTTGTGAGATCAGAATGTTATATTAACTATGTAATTAATGTATGAGCGTGACACTTGTGAAGTAAAGAAAATACGTTTTGTGACATACCAGAAACATTTCTATGAAAGTATATTAAAATGAAAAAATATATAGATAGATTTCTATGAGTCATTCTGTTTATAATTGTTTATTTAAAAAAACAAAAAAACTTACAGCCATTGAATTATAAGTGGTTTGCTATACTTATAAGTAAATGTGCACTGAACAAATACCATAATATTTAAAGTAAAATTAAAATTGGGATATATATTTTTATTTAAATGCAAAAAAAAAACAAACAAAACAATTAAGACGCTGAAAACGTACACAGTAAAACAATATGTTGGCACGTAAATCGCCGTTGTAAAATGTTCTTATGCTTGTCAACAGGGTTAAAGTAGATTTATTTGTAAGAAAATTGCATTATAATTACTTAAACGTATTACGGAAATGAACGATGTAGTAAAAAAGAAAGCAGAAAGTATTAACAATTGTTTATTTGGGCTATTTAAATACGTTATTATATAACAAATAAATATTACCAAAGGCAAGATAAGTTACTTTTCTATCCAAATGAATTATTTTTTTAGTGTTTTTTCTTTTATGTAACATGTTTATTCAACTCGACAAACACAGTGTTTACCGATATGTTGGAAAATTCAAAATGACGCCAAACTCTCTGCCGAACACGTTTAGTTTATATTTTTTTTCCTCCTTTCCTTTTTCTTTCTGTCTTTTTTCTGTGCTTCTTTATCTTATGGTCTTTTTTTTATTAATGCCTGTATTCATAGTAGTAGGTCTGTGGGGATATGCAAGATAGCAACATATTTTGCTCATCACAAATTTGAGTAAGTTCAAATTCATTTTTATCACCAAGTAATTGAGATTTATTTTATAGCACATTTTCAAGTAAATACTCTAAAATTGTTAACCTGGCCTACTTTTGTAGATTGACATATATACAGTAGAATGTTAATATATAAGTCGTTTTTGCTTATATATTTGTTTTTTTGACAACTTTTTCGAATCTATGTGTACAGTAAAACAAACCCAAAATGAGTTTAAACAAAAAAATATACAACACCCTTTTAGAAACTTACCCAATATATGTTACCGTGACATAGGCGGACATATAATCGTTGGGTTTCTAACAGTATTTTGTATACTTTGTTTGTTTGAACTCATTTCCCCAAACTTAACGTGTTCAACAGCGAGTATGCCGCCATTTTTCTTTGTAAAATATATCGATAAACCCTGTATGATTTTCGAACCGATTACACGTTTTAAAGTGAGTAAAAACACTAAAAACTTTTGCAGTTAGGTAGAAGAGTAACTTATCTTGTCTTTGATAACATTTATTTGTTACATAGTTTTTTACAACTTTTTCGAATCCATGTGTATAGTAATACAAACCCGGGTGGTTGATTTTTGCTTCCCAAAAGCAATGGTAAAAATTACCATATTATCAAGGTTACAGAAAACATGCTACATTAAATAAAAACACTAAAAACATATCCAGTTAGGTAGAAGATTAACTTATCTTTCCTTTAATAACATTTATTTGTTACATATTTGTTTTTGACAACTTTTTAGAATCTATGTGTATAGTAAAACAAACCTAAAATCTATTTAGTATTACGCATCAAAACGCATCATAGTAAAAAAAAAAATCTTACCTTTTATTCCTGAAAATTCAATATGAAAACAAAGCCAAAAACAAGAATGATTTCTTTTGTGTTCGAAACACAAACTTGTTTTGTTTGTCAAGATTTCTTTAGTAGATTTAGCACAACTTTTGTTTTGTGTGTCCAATTCATTAAGAAATAAAATATATGAAAATATAAAAGAATCCAAACCAAAAGACGAAAAACATTATTTAAACATGAAATTATTTAAGGGGAAAATCAACTGCTAAACAATGAATTAGGTCTAACGGTGAAATCATCATTTTGTGCATCGTGTAAAAATGTTCCTTCATTAGTTAAGTGTGACGAATTGTTTTCTTAGCAAGATTAGATTATATTGTAAATGTTTAAAGCTAACAATTTAATACGAATTAAACAAAGAAACGTTTGTTTATCAAAAGTCTGGTTTATTCTTTTAATACTAAAAATTTCATACATACAACTTTAATAATAGGATGAATGCACATGAATCGATGACGTCACGAGTTTGTGTTAACGCATTTTTTTTTTGAGTATGAAAGAACAGAAAAGACAATGTTTGTTTTTTTAAATTCAAATGAATAATCGAAGAAACATTTTGTTTTAATTTTGTTAGAATCATACAAAAAATATAATTATTAAAAATATGTAAATTTATTTTTTATAAAGTATTTATGTATATATTTTTTCCTTACATGTCCAACTAAAACTTGAAGAGAAAATTTTATTGAAGCATAATTTTACATGATGCTCGGAAAAATATCGATTGAAAACACATTTTATGACCGTTTTTAAAAGGATATATTGTTTATTAAAGAGACTAAACAGCCCTTTTAGGCACCTCCAAAAGTCACCACAGAATTCACCTCCCCCCTTATATGTAAAGCGATGTAACTTTATTATAAATCAATATTATCAATATAACTTTTGTACCATTTAAAAGAAGAAGGGCAAAAGAAACTAGTAATATATTTTTTTTAATTTTTCATCGTACGAAAATAATGAAATTGCGAGACGAAAATCGTGTTTACATAATTGGTGGTTTAAAATAATGTTCCCATAGGCATTCCGAACGTGAAAACATACCCGTGTTTAATAAATCTAGCAAAAACCAACTAATGGTCAGATTTTCGAGAAATTTTCGATACCTATCCATTTTAGAATGAAATTACATATAAAATGCAGTTTACGTAAAATATACGAGGGAAAATATTTTTTTAGTGCGTGCCCTCCTCCTCTCCGCTCAATATTTATTTTTTCGAACTTTGAATAAAATATATTTAAATCTTTCGAAATTTCTATTTATTATGAAACATAAGGGTTCAAATAAGTAAAACATATTTATTTTTTTTTTCATTTGAATACACATATTGAACAAAAATTTACCTTGAAGTTGCAATTAAAAAAATGATATAAATTTAATATTATTATTTTTAATAGCGTTTTTTCTAATTAATATATACTATAATTAGTTGAATTGCAAAGAAAAAGAAACTTCATAAACATTAATTGATTTTTAAAAGATTAAAACGATTAAAATTCCATTATTTCAAATTATTCCGTTACAACATAGATTTTTAATTAATTGTGTTAATTTTTTTTTTAATAATAAGATTTTATATAAACATGACTCTTGTTAGTTATTTCACCTCCAGATTAAAACCGATTTGAAAATATCATTGCACAAATATTAAGCATTTTGTAGCCCCCCCCACACCTCATATTTTGTTTGTCTCTTTTTACCGAACAAAATGTGGAACCCCGTAGGTAATCAAACGAACATTCAGTAAAACTGTATTTCATATTTAATATACAAATGTTTATAATATTTTTGGATGAGGACGTGTGATGTTAAAAGCTCCATTCTTTCGCGATTTGTTTGAAATTGATAGAGCTGAAGTGTGGACCATTGTCACTTATCACTCTCTCTGGAAAGCCTTGTTCTCCAAATATTTGCTCTGTCAGTTTGATAACTTTGTGACTGGGGAATTCTTTTAATATTCTCACAAATGGGAACTTGGAATAACAGTCCACAATGAACATAAAGTTGTGTCCTTCAATGTTAATCAAGTCAGTGGACACTATTTACCATGGTATCACTGGAATCTCGTGGGGCATCAGGAGTTTTTTTTACTCTACCTGTTTTGGTGCTGCTCGCATTGTTGTACCATGTTGTACCATGTTGTTTATGATATCCTTGGTATTGCTGTGCCCCAAAAAATAAAAAACACAACATTTTACTCGGAGTTTACATTTCTCCATCCCTTGCTGTCCATAATGTATTTTTTGAAATATCTGTTGTTGCATTGATTTGAGCATAATTATTCTGTTTGATTTCAATAATATTCCATTTTCAATTGACAGTTCATCTCGATAAGACCAATAAGGTCTCATATTGTCGGCTACACCTCTTAGAATAATATCTCCCAGTTCACAGTGTGGCATCCCTATTTGTTGCTTGGTGTAACTGAGCTAGTGTTGGCGTTGACAATTGAAGAAAATCCACCCTCGGGTCCAAGTCAATGGCTTCTTTAGCTTTTTTATGTGGTAGCCTTGAAAATCCATCTGCTAATGTCATCTCTTTCCAGGGCGACATATAATCACCATATCAAACGTAACTCGTGTAGAAGGCAAGGTTGGGTTGCAAGAATTTTTTTTAAGTTGATAATTTCCAGAGGCTTATGATCACGTTCCACCTCGGACACACTTCCATAGACGTAAGTCCGGAATCGTTCACAGCCAAAAACAACTGCAATGAGCTCCTGCTCTATTTTGGCATGGTGTTGTTCGGTCTTTGTCAATGATTTAGATGCAAATACTATGAGTTTTTACTCTTGAAGGAGAACGGCGCCATGTCCTCTAATTTATGCATCGAGTTGGATGACAGTTTTCTTTGCAAGCTCAAAGTACGACAGCAAAATATCCCTGCAAATTAGATTCTTGATTTGCTGAAGGGATCTCTGATAATTTTCTGTCCACTTCTTTTTTTTTTTTAGATCTCTCAATGGTGCTGTGAGATCTTACACGTGTGGAATTAAAGGTGCAATTTGCGTGATGATTCCCAAAATTCTCCACAAGTTGGCGGTGTTCAATGGACTAGCGTAACAGTGAACCTGGTAACAGCCATTTTTTTTGCCTAATATGAATATAGACATGCATTAATGGATCAAGAATATATTTCCCACAAGACAACAGCCATATATCGTCTCACTAAGTCCAGCTCTAACAACTATCCTAGACCTGACACTCGTTTTTGACATATTCACCTGGATAATGTAAGCCCTCGATCTTTTGGTGGTCATAAGTGCATTCTCATTACAAAAGATCGTTTTACTCTTGACCGTTTCCTTGCAGGACATTTCATCTGAAGCCCATTCTTTTGTGGAGAATTAGATTTCTATTTTTGGTTTGCCTACCACCGTTACTACCATATACTTCGAGAGACCTTTGTCAATCTATCGAAATTTCACACATTGCATCTACTCCCTACTAACTTTGTGCCAATGATGTGGTGAACGCTTTCAGTGCCGACTTAAAGCTGCCATATTCTCCCAGCCTGAATCACATAGAGTAAAAATTTACTTCTCAATTTTTGGAAACTTCACGATGCATGCTGAATAGTTTTCTTAGGACACCCCTTCACCTACCTAGCGAGTTTTTTTTTTTTACTAAGGGCCAATCTATATCTACTATCATTTCTTGTGGCCCTCCTGAAAATTGTAATGTCACAAGTATTGTTATACTCCACTACATACTACTACTTCCAAGCCTTATTATTCGCCTGACCTTCAATCCACAAGGTTTGTTTTCATCTGCATTGACTTGGGATGAAGAGCTTTCAAGTCTTTTTACTGTGGACGATACTTACGGTTCAGATGATCCGATAAATACTTTATTATCGACTACAATGGCAAACGACTCAGTCGCGATAGATTGTATCAAACCATCTTTTCATGAATACTCATCAGACTCTGCACGCAATGCAACCAATTTTTCTTATCCAAAACCCATCATCACACCCGATTCTTAATCTGATTCTGACCTTTTACCAGACCTTCATGAATACTAAATTTAACATCTGTTTGACATGTGGACATTCGACATGTATTGGTTCTTTTATAGAACAGAGACACGTTGAAGATGTTTTTTCAATAGTCATTTTTCTACTTAAAATGAACCTTGCTATGATTTTTCGCTGGTAAAAAAAAAAGAAATGAATTTCTTAAAGGGCCAGCTCTTGTCATAACTCATAGTTGCCATCGTATACACTGGCCTCACAAAAATGCAGACTTTGATACTTTCTAATTTTTCGTCTTTTCCTTGTGAAAAACCTGTGCTACGTTTTGCTAATTGTTCAGACTTGTTCACTTTTTAGCTTCCAGCTATCTGGAGGGGAGTACTGTAGGAAATAGATTCATGAAATTCTAGTATCAGTAGAAGATCGAAGACACAGAAACAATCAGTTAGCAACTTCCAGTTTAATAATAACCATATGGTGAGTTGTTTATCGTAGATGCATCATATTTATAACGACCACTAATCCTTATGTGGTGCCACTAACTTCCTTTTGACTTGAACATTAAAAAAAACAAATAAACGAAACCTCTAACTCAATCTCTTTGTAAACATGGGGTTTTAAGCTCAATCTATTCTAATCCAGGGGAGATAACTACAATCAATCAGTTTGACTAAATAATTGTCATTCCACCATTTTTAAACACAAAATGTCAGAACATTTTCTATTGGATGATTTTTCATAATTTTCGGAATTTATACTGATTTCTGCATGATGCATAAGGTATGTAATAACGTTTTCACCTGAAATGCGTGAGTTTAAAACATGACTAATTTGCACAAGCAGCATTTTTCCACTTGAAAATAGAAGAAATGACAGATATTTTTAGTAAATACACAAAAGAAGTGTGATTTAAAATTTTGTTTATTATTATAACCTGTTGCACTTTTAATAGACCTTGTGTAGTTTCACCAAGAACTGAATTTCAATGTTACTTACTAAGGTATTTTTCTTGTTTGTTTTTCTTGTTTTATTTTTTTTTTTTGCTTTTTTTACCATTATCAACGTTTAAAGAAACTTGAGGATAAAGGAGTTAATAAGATGAATGGATTGTCAGTTGAATAATGAAGCATATTATGAGGAGATCAAAAATGATGAATGAAATGAACGAAATTTGAATTCATATAAGGATGGGTTATGGCAAGTATATTGAACTCTGCAAGGAAACAATCTCATGGTGATGTGCTCCACATATGGAAAGTTCTTGAAAAAAACTCTGTCTCTGTAAGATTTCTTTACATTCAACGAATCGTAATTTTACTTCCTGATAGAATTAACCATAAATTTAAGTTTAACATTCGAACATTTACAAACTGTACACTCTATTCATAAAGCGTATTCTTGTCATATTTGTGGTGTTTTCACTACAAACACAATAAAATCAAAATATAGGGATCATTGCATTTAAATCTCATTTATCCTCTCATCTTGTTCTGCTACAACACACATGTTTCTCCCTGAAAATAAAAGAGTTCTAGCTAAGACAGATTATTTATGTAGATTACTGCAAACTACTAAGACATAACGACCCTGTAAAAAAGAACTACTAAACAACCTCTACCATATGCATCAAGTTAAACAACTCCTGTTTAACAAAACTATTGCATGTTTGAACACTGGTCACAGTATTCGCTGGATAATTCATACATATTTCTAGTCGAATGTGACCAGTTGTTTAAAAAATCAATTACGAAAAGTCAACCAAGAATACAGATATACTTCATCCTATGAGATATAACCATAAGCACATCCGCTGTAGATCTAGCAGAACATAACAATATTACATGTCACTATAAAGATTATTTTTAATCATCATCATCATCATCATCATCATCATCCAAGTGGTGATTATAATGACTGGAATTTATTCCAGCATTGGTTCCTGTATGATAGATAAGCCACATGTTATGGTGTAAATCAAACATGAGATTTTATTGCCAAATATAATATACATCAAAACATATTTACACACAAATATACACAATACATAAGAATTGTGCAACATTTTTACAGGAGTATGCATTCAAACACAGCAAAATGTGTTTGAATGTACTGCAACTTATGCTGTTATATTTGAAATGATCCAAATATTTGAATAGTACAGATTGCTTTTTAACAGAGAATCACAATTACTTCGAACAATGTTCTCAGAAATCAAGGCTGAGGCTTCAGTTGATCTATATTTTATAAATTGTTAAAAACCGGCTAGATTAATTTATCCGTGACGATGACTCCTGGAGGATTGGAAAATACTCAAACTCATGGTAAATATGGTGATTACATCAGTCAGTTCTCGCCAGAAGTCAAGACTATTATTTGGAAGTTGGAAAGGATCGAAAATAGAATTAATAAGAAAAAATGCTTCCTCTCTCTCTCTCTCTCTCTCTCTCTCTCTATATATATATATATATATATATATATATATATATACTCGGGGTTTTTGTTATTCAAAAGTAATAAACTAATGAATTCAACGAGGTTGTAAGATAGTGCTCAATAAAAAAGCGCTAATAATACTTATTTATTGTTAAATAAACATGTTTACATCCCGCTGCTACAAACAGCCATTTGTTTCAATCAAACAACAGATATCATCAGGCAGCGACTTGACTATTCAAAAGTTTAATGAATAATTGGTTATAATAAGGTTATTCATTGAACTTTTGAATAGTCCAGTCGCTGCCTGATGATATCTGTTGTTTGATTGAAACAAATGGCTGTTTGTATCAGCGGGATGTAAACATGTTTATTTAACAATAAATAAGTGTATATATATATATATATATATATATATATATATATATATATATATATATATATATATATATATATGAAGGAGTTAAAGAAAGAGAATAAGTTCAATTCTTTAAGTGGAGACTTATCGGAATAATGCAAAGCTCAACAAATTGCTTTTGAGCTTATATCAAAATCAATAAAAAAAATGACCATATAATCCTATATACTACAATATATATATATATATATATATATATATATATATATATATTTAATTTATTCAAGAAGGGTATACATCAATTAGGATTGTTGTGTAAGTGAGCATTCCAAACCTTTGTCTTCCAGAAAAGAAAGGTAATGTCCTTTCATTATTTTATATCCTAGCTCTAATATCCTAAAAAATTGCAAAACTTCCACCACGAACAGTAACACGTCTTTGAATCACCATCTAAACTGGATGAAGAGGAAATTCTATTTATTTGTTCTTTTAAAAATATTTCGATACCTCTTTGCACTTTACAGAGGCCTAAAATAAACTTTGCAAAACATCTCCATCTTTTGCATTATTTTTCTCGGTTGTCGTATTTTCATTTTATTTCTTTTCTTTCGGTCACTTTGTTCTTTATATTGTTCTTTAGATCGTTATATTTTTGTACTGTTTATATCCATTATATTCTTCTATATTTAATAACAATGTATCTGTCAGAATTTTTATCTATTCTTAGGGAATCTCTCGATAGGAACTTTGTTCTTAGAGTGATAGCTCTTGACATCTGAAAGTCTTTGGATAGTGTATGGCATAAATGTCTACTTCACAAAATTTCCAGCTATGAAATGTCTCTTCAATTTTTTTTAAAATTCCATTTTCAGCCCAAACAAGGAACATTACCACTTTTATGTTTTTATGTAGGGGGCTACTATCAGGGACATAAGTTGCAGGGATACTATGCAGGTAGTTGAGCAGCAAGATGTTTGTTCACATTACATTTGCTTTTGTATGCCAGTACAGTTGGGAAAGCAGGGAACCAGAAGGCAATTCCAAAGTGTAGCAGTTCTGAGGAAGAAACTTAGTGTAGAAGGTTTTCTTACATCAAGGGATGTATACTGTGTAGGGGTGGGTCTGTATTTTATCCCCTTATTCTACAATTTATCCTTTATTTTATTCAATTAAAATCTTTCTATATTGTATCTCTCATATTTAATCCCCTCACATTTATTTTCTTACTATTATTGCTAATAAATCGTATTTCTTTTGGGTACCGTTATAATTTTAGATATTTCTAAAATATAGACATAACATAAACCCTCTATTTGTAGTTGCATGTTTCTTGTCATAGGGAGAAGACTTTTATCAAAGCAATTTCCGGAACGTGACAACAAAAACTCTGAGTAAGTGATCTGATATATAAAGTTATCTAGTTGGTACACGTGTGATACTGTGAAGTAAATACCTTGTAAAATAGCACTGCTAGTATCTTCATAAGTATTGTCAAGTAAACATATCTTTCCTCTAACATTTTTTTATCATCTTTGATAAATTATGAATTTGATAAAAAGCTGATGAATTTGAAATTAGTTATAACCCATCTACACATATAAAATAAACATATTCCAATTAACTTCTATATTCTCCCTAAGAGTTTAATCAAGCATACATTAAGCCCACTCTGACATATATGCTATATAACTACCAACATTATACTATATACTACTCCTATATCACAGAGATTAATTCAGTTCCCCCAAACAACCTCAATATTTTATGTTAATTCTAATGTAACTATTGCTAGATATCGCATCCCTATTATGTTACATAGCATCTTCTCTCTTTTTCTGATGAGAAGCATTATGCTTCAAAATGCCATGGTATAAATAATTCTCACTTACCAACACCATTAATTGATGTATACCCTTATTAAATAAATGAATAATGTCTCTCTATATATATGCTAATATAGAATTTTATATTATCATATCCTTATATATAATATATATATATATAATATATATATATATATATATATAGAGAGAGAGACCTTAAGAGAAGACTTGTCACACACACACACACATATATATATATATATATATATATATATATATATTTGAATATTCGAATCCATAAAAGTTTTGTTTTTCAATCACAAATAAGCAACATTATATTCTTTAAATACGTTAAAGTATATATTTCTTGTGATCTCTCAGTCTTATCGAATTGACGGACAATAATTCATCTTATCTGGTGGAGTATCTTGCAATACTGATGAGATCTTATTTGACCTATGAACACTTTATTATTTTCATAACGTAGTTAGGGTTTACTGGTAAGGAAAGGTATCACCATGTCAGGTTGTCCTGACAGAGACTTTAGACACATGAGTATAGGGTCTAGTAAGCATTCATGTTTTTTCCTGTAGACATTCAAGTTTTTTTTATATGCAGGAGCACACAATATTGTGCCAACAATGAAAATAGCCAAATAATATATTAATGTCACAAGAGAAAGAATTGTTCATTTATAAAGCGAAAACGATTAAATCCCTTTACATTTAACTTTTATCAAAATAATCCCCCATAATGAATGAGTAATCACAAGGTAAAATTAAAGAGAATTTAACTATATTTACCCATTATCAAACACTAAGTTGGTTTGTGATACTTACTTTGAGAAAGTTAATCTGCTGGTCAGTTGGTAACACTTTTTTTTTTTTTTTTACACAGTGATCACCACTTATCAAGGCCCGGAAGCCACTCAGGGATAAGGGTTATTGCAAATACAGTACGTTAGTGTGGAGATTTGATGAATTGTTTAATTAAGGAGGCGGTTCATAAGGAATTTGTTAACATTGGACTTAAAGACATCCAAGTTGTAGTCCAGAGGGAACCAGGAAAACGGAACAAAGTTCCACAGGCGTGCAGTTCTTAGAAAGAAGCTTTGTTCATGGAATCTGTGTTTTGATTTAGGCACAGATATAGAGTGGGGGAAATTTTTCACAGTGGATTCAGCTACACGGGTGTTTTTCATGAAAGATTGGCGAGGGGGGACCAGAGATTGATGTTCAGACGAGTACCTGCCATGAAAATAACTTCAGTTTAAAATAGCATATTAAGTTGTGTGTACAACAAAATGCACCTCTGAATTTGGAAGCAGATCTTGCTAAACACAAATTGAATGGATGCACCTTAAGAATGTTTCCTGTTTTTTTCCGAGAGGATTTTATTCTCATCAATTTTGATGAAACGTTTCACTTTCTTCTTTCACAGGTTATGGAACCACAGCAGAAAACAATTTTGTACACTGGATGACTCAAACGATTTAGCGAGTTCTTTTCATTTTCTTTTAAGTTTTCTTTTCTTCTTAATTTCTCAACTTTTTATACTTTTATTCAACTATAATTAATGCTTTGAGTTCCAGTTTTGTTGCAGATGTGAGCCTTATGAATAGCAGGTGTGTACTAGTAGCCGATGCAATTTGCATTACTGGGCTAATTAGACACAAAGTTAATTTTGTAAAAATAACATAAAGAAAGTACCAACTGCCAGTGAATAAAGGGGACCGTATTAAACTGTAAAGACGTTAGTCGTCTGTTAAAGATTGGCTGTGTTTGGACATTCATCTTGTTTATTTATAACTGTCTATTTTAATGTGTTGAACACTGACACACATGCACTCACACAATAAAAATGAAGTATATATCTTATAAATACGTTTTGGCAGCACACTTAGTGTATATATTTTAAAGAAGGGATATGTACGTATATAATTATAATGGTGTTTATATACGAAATATGTTATTTAATTGCGGATATACAACAGTAGGCAATCAATTTCTCGCTAGTAAGCATTCAAGATGTCTATGTGTTAGAATGTGATTCAGCCGTTTCCCAACACAATCATACAGTTGAATGTCACATGAGTGGCAGAATCGGCACTTCTCATCGCAAATCTTTGAATAGTATTAATCAAGCTTTAATCAATTGCAAACTTTTTAATTCTCTTTTTAGCCAGTCTATAGCACCTTCTTTTCCTATATAGTACAGAGTGAATTCCCTTCGAAAAGACTTGTTGCTCTGATTGTTAGCATATTCTTCTAGTTTTTTGCAATTGCAGGTTTTGTTGTATTCTTGACGATGCTTTCCTGAACAGACTTATTTGTTGATTCTGTCTTATTTATAAGACAGTCTTTTCAAAATATTTCGCAAATTTCTTGATGTAAGTTGTACTACTGGATTTAGTTTAATTTTATAATGTACCATTTTTAGGATTGGATTTGGTAAGTTCATCAGATATTCTCCCCTGTGTAATGAAATATTTTGTTTCTCTGGAAAAGAGTCATGGTTTATCTCTTTTTGTTTTATTTTACTTCAATCGAAGTTCTCAGAAATCAAGGGGCCCACAACCAGGGGCTAACACTTGAACTCTATATGAGATACATAGATATTCGAATGTTCCATTTAAGTTCGTTATCTCTCACGCACTGAGTTAGTAAAGAATTGAAAACATAATTTTCCTCTCCTCAATTAACCATTTTTATCTCCAGTATGTGTTTGCATATGCCGTGACATAGTTCCTTGCTGTGTAAAAGTAGAGCCACATATTTCACAAGTATATGGTTTCTCTCCAGTATGAGTTCGCATATGATTAACCATAATTTGCTTTGTTGTAAAAGAAGAGCCACATACTTCACAAACATATGGTTTCTCTCCCGTATGTATTTGCATATGTCGTAACATATTTCGCTTTTCTGTAAAAGAAGAGCCACAGATTTCACAAGAATATGGTTTCTCTCCAGTATGTCTTCGCGTATGATTGACCAGGTTTTTTTTCTGTGTAAAAGAAGAGCCACAAATTTCACAAGAATATGGTTTCTCTCCAGTATGTGTTCGCATATGTCGTAACATATCTTGTTTGTTTGTAAAAGAAGAGTCACATATTTCACATGAATATGGTTTCTCTCCAGTATGCGTGCGCACGTGAATGACCAAATTGTGTTTCCTTGTAAAAGAAGAGCCACAAACTTCACAAGAATATGGTTTCTCTTTTATATCTGATATAGAGTTCATTTTCGAAGTCAAATATT